>NC_139644.1:14683394-14723394 GCF_964638095.1 Poromitra crassiceps
ATGGCATTGTGGCAAGGTGGCAGAGGAGATAATAGAGCGGCAAAGTGAACGTCACTTCCTGCTTCAGCACTGTACCAGAGATTTTCATCCGCCATTTATTTTCCCATAGGCATCTGGTAAAATGCTTATAAAAATAGTTTTACTTGGTCAAACCAAACGGTTCAGCTATAGAATCGGGAGAGACCATCAAGACCAAAACTTAAAAAAACAACATTGAAAAAATATTTTCTGTTAATCCGCAATTGTTTTACGTTTTGGTCCGAGTGAAATGTTATACGGTCTCTCCCGTTTCTAAATATATCTGAACCGTTTGGTTTGAACAAGTAAACCTATTTTTATACGCATTTGACGAAATAGTCTATGGTAAAATAAATGGCGGATGAAAATCTCTGGTACAGTGCTGAAGCAGGAAGTGGCTCTCTATATATTTCTGTGCTGCTCATTGCCTTGGCATTAAACCCCCCAAAACTTGTGGCTACACAGAGATGTAGAAGGAATTATCCTTTGATCCACAAAGCCCATAAAAGTCCAGACAAATCCAACTCAGCTGTTCAACTGCTATTTCATCAAAGGCAGCTGTGATTTCTGTTATCTGCAGCCTAGAATTTTGCTGTAGAAAAATGCCAGTGTGAAAGATTGTTTAATATCGCAAAGTTCTCCAAGAAACAGAATCCTAAAAGCAAAATCTCCAGATAATTTGAACTCCTGTGACATCCATTTTGTGCAAAAGAAAACTGTAGCGTTACTGTACAAGGAGATACTACAATGACAGATGGGTATGTATGCATCGGCGTGCATCGGCGTACAGTACAGTATGTCTATGCACACACCAGTGTTGTAGACAAGTCACTATACCTCAAGACAATGTCGAGTCTCGAGTCCCCAGTGTTCGAGTCAGAGTGCAAGTCTGAGTCAACAAAGAAGGTTGACTTCAATATGAACCTGAACAACTTAACTATTTAAATACTGAGACCAAGTTCTCCTTGATACACCTAAATATTAGAAGCCTATCTAAACATTATGATGATCTAGTTTCTTTACTTTCTTCTACTTGCAAATTTGATATCATTGGATGCAGTGAAACTTGGTTAAATGACAAGTCATACATTGATATTTTGAATTTAAAGGGTTACAAGTTATTCCACAAAAACAGAAACGGCAAATTAGGTGGAGGAGTGTGCCTTTATGTGAACTCCAGTCTCCAAGCCAATGTTAGTGCCAATGTTAATCTTGATGATCCTTCCGATTCCCTATTTATCGATATTGATCTTCAAAAGGGTAAAAAACTTACAGTTGGAATAATCTATCGACCCCCTGACTCAAATCTGGTCGATTTCAGGGATAAACTAGAAGAAACATTATACTCTATAAATAAGAAAAATAATAACTGCATTTTTATTGGAGATTTTAACATCGATATCTCCAAGGAAGATGCAATTAAAAATGATTTCATAAATACATTACATTCTTTTTCGTTTTTTCCAACGATAAACACCTATACAAGAGTAACATCTTCGTCCAAGTCCATCATAGATAATATTGTCACTAACATTCGTAACACCACATTGGAATCTGGAGTGGTTCTGACAGACATAACTGATCACTTTCCTATTGTACTGTTTCTTAATCTCACTTGTGTACTAGCTCCCCCTCTCTATAAGAAGCCAACAAAAGTGTTAAATAACAGAACTCTGAGCCAGCTTTGTGACAACTTGAAGACAAAGTCATGGAATAATGTTTTCATTGCTCCTGATCCAGACACTGCTTATGACAGCCTGATCAGCGAATTATCTGATTCTATTTGTAACTCAATCCCTGAAAAGACTGTCGTATGCAGAGCTGAAGATCAAAACCCTTGGCTCTCTAAGGGGATATTAACCTCCATAAAACAGAAAAACAAACTTTATAAACGGTATATAAAAAATCCGAGCCTTATTAATAAAAATAAATATAATGTCTTCAGGAATAAGCTCACCCATATAATAAGGAAAAGCAAATGTGTCCATTTTGCTGAACAGCTAAGGACAGCACAGGGTGACACCAAGAGGACATGGTCTGTCCTGAATAAGGTCCTGAATAGGGACAAAAAACCACCAGTTCTCCCAGGTCATGTCAACTTGTCCGAACTTTCCAATCAATTTAACTCTTATTTTGTCTCTGTAGGCGAAGACCTGGCCAATAAAATCTCTCCTGTTCAAGGTATCTCTTACAACCAGTATCTTACAGGAGACTATCCTAACTCATTTTTTATGGAACCTACTGACTGCGATGAAGTATATGAAGCCATCATGAATCTGAACAACTCTCGTACAGCTGGTGTGGACGGAATCTGCAGTAAAATCTTGATTGCCGTAGCTGCTATTATAGCAAAACCACTTGCATACTGCATAAATTTATCTTTACTTTCTGGTGTTGTGCCTAGGATGACCAAAATTGCAAGAGTAATACCAATTTTCAAATCTGGGGATAAAAATAGTATTAGCAATTATCGCCCAATATCAGTCTTGCCTGTTATTTCTAAAATTTATGAGAGAGTTGTGTTTAAAAGACTGAGCAAATATTTTGATAAGCTTAATATTCTTACATCCTCTCAGTATGGTTTCAGGAAAAAGAATACAACTTGTATGGCAATATTAGACCTTATAGAAAAAATAAATGATGCTGTTGATCGGGGGAACTGTGGGGTGGGTGTATTTCTGGACCTCTCAAAGGCTTTCGACACCATTGATTTTGACATTTTGTTGGGGAAGTTGCACCATTATGGGATTAGAGGACTGACTCTTGAATGGTTTCGTGATTATTTGCATTGTAGATACCAGTATGTTGACATACATGATTTCCATTCTCAAAAAATGAATGTTAAATATGGGGTCCCCCAAGGTTCACTTTTGGGGCCTTTGCTCTTTATTCTTTACATCAATGATTTTGTCAACTCCTCTAAATTATTGCATAAAGTGATATTTGCTGATGACACAAACTTATTCCTGTCCCATCATGATTCACATGAGCTTCAAGATCTACTCAATGTTGAACTCAAACAAGTGGATACTTGGTTCAAATGTAATAAATTGTCGTTGAATATCAGCAAAACCAACTTCATTATATTCCACTCCAACAAAAAATCAGTGGATCATATCCACCTCAATATAGATGGAAGGGAGTTGACAAGAGTAGGATCAACAAAATTCTTGGGGGTCCTCATTGACGAGTCAATCAACTTCAAATGTCATATTGATCATCTGTTAACAAAACTGTCTAAATATGTTGGTCTATTTTTCAAACTCCGTCATTTTCTTCCTTTATCTACTCTCCTGATCTTGTACAAAACCCTGTTTGAGCCACACATTAATTACTGTAACATCATATGGTGTAACACATTCCCCAGCTATCTGAAGAAACTAGAAAGCTTACAAAAGAAAATAATACGTGCCGTATCCTGGTCGGATTTCAACGCACCCACATGTTCCCTCTTCCATAGCTATAATCTTTTGAGGCTTGCTGAGTTTAATATTCACCAAAACGCAATCATAATGTACCAAGTTGTCCATAACCTAAATCCAAGACTCTCCAAGCTCATCCCAGTCAACCGCCCCGCTCATTCCTTTAACACCAGAAATACACATCTTATTTATGGTAAGAAAAGACGACTGAAATGCACCAGTTTAAGTATAACCAATAGAGGGCCGCGGATCTGGAATGGGCTTGATGAGAGCCTGAAAACAGCTGCATCCATCTCTGTTTTCAAGAAAAAAATGAAAGAACAACTGCTTAACCTGTATGTATAGTAATATAGTATATTATAATACATAGTATATATAATATATAATGTATATGATATATAGCATGGTATATGGTATTGATATGTATTATAAGTATACTTATACTTATCCATTGATCTGGGATTGTTTTGTTTGTTTTGTTTGTTACCTGTCCTGCTGTGTAATTGTTGTTTTGTTATACTGTACGCAGTAACTTGTATTTAAGTTGTGCTTTAAGTCATTGCTCAGGCTCCTGCCATAAGCTTTAAGTAGCTTCTTTGGAGACCTGGCACTCCACACATTTGTATCTTGATGTTTATCTACATGTCAATTGTTTGTGTGTGTGGGGGGCGAAATAAATCTGAATCTGAATCTGAATCTGAATCTGAATCTGAATCTGAATCTGAATCTGAATCTGAAGAAGAGTCCGAGTCAAGTGAACATGAGCGTGAATCAGCATGTAGGTGGAGCACACGTGCCTGCCTTTGCAGTTGCACGAAATTGAATAAGGTCACGGTAGTAATATAGCTATCAATACATTATGCAAAATTATTATAATTAGGGCATAATACAAACAAATAATATGGTATACTATAGTAATATGTTTGAGAGAAACAATATCTTTTTCTCTGTTTTGTCTGTAGGTGTCTTAGCCTGTACTACGAAGCTATCTTAACAGACCCGCGATCTGTCACTTTGATCTGGTTTGACTGAACAGGATCAAAGCTATCTAGTTTAACGATACTACGACGCTGGTTTTCTACTCGATAACTGAAGCTGGCTTTATCTGGGATCTGCCTGTGCACGCGCACGTTTTTCGCTCGTGCACAGGCGCGCGTCCACGCGAAAGAGGTGCGCTAGCCAATCACATTATGAACAGCTGAGTTGATCCACGCCCACACCCATTTCCTCATTCAATGAAAGCGCAGTGCGTGATCAGAGTTTTAGCAGATATTTAATGTAACCTATGTCAGAATGAAAATCCGCGTTGGATATAATCTGCTGAAGGACTGCTAAAGCTGCCGCTTGTATTCACATCAGTCATTTGATTTACTTTGATCAGCGATTTCTGTCCCCTAAATGTGTAATCTCAGCCTATAAATTTCCACAATCTGTAAACCTATTTAGACCATAGATTTAGAAACGCATGCTCAATGAATAATGATCTCTATCACTCATTATGTGTGTAGTTGCACTGATCGAATAATTAATATATAAAATAATGATAATGCTGATGCCTAATATAAAAGAGAAAACTGCTGAACTGAATTGAGACGATGCGGGCATAGTTTTCATTGATAAAAACTAGCCTATTTTTGCTCATATATTGGCATACAGCCTACAGGACACAGTTCCAGCTGAAACATGCAAGAGCCTGCATATTTAGTAGCCTATTGGGGCTATCCCATATTTATCCCATATCTATATTATATGTATAGGCTTTTCTGGCATGTAGGAGAATATCACCCTCACTCCATTTGAGGCTCCGTGTATGAATGAGCTGCGTGATTAGTGATCATATTTCTCCACGCATCGTTGAGCTGTTAAGACATAAAGTGGTAAGTAGGCTTAATTTAATTATGTAGCCTACAGAGCCACAAATGTTTTTCTTGTTCTATTCTCAGTTGACTGCAATCTATTTTTCATATGGCGATCTTATATGAATGGTGAGTGACTCCAGAGAGCCGATTATATGGGTCTGTCATGGATTTTGATCTTATCCTCTGAAGCTAACCTGGTCGGGACCAGGTTAGCTTTGCAGCATGAGTTGCCATGGTGATTAGAAGTTAACTTGCTTTGTAGTACTGCTAAACCAGGGTTAAACCTGAAGTTACCTCGCTAAACCACTAATCTTGCTTTGTAGTACAGGCTACTGTTGTCGTGTTTTTGTTTATATATTTTTGTGTGTGGAGCCCAGGAAGAGTAGCTGATGCTCTGCACCAGCTAATGGTGATCCTAATCAAA
Organism: Poromitra crassiceps; assembly: GCF_964638095.1. NCBI lineage: Eukaryota > Metazoa > Chordata > Actinopteri > Beryciformes > Melamphaidae > Poromitra > Poromitra crassiceps. The sequence goes on from NC_139644.1 coordinate 14,689,118, forward strand.
TCATAAATCATACAGTACAGTAGATGGACAGGCTGTGACTGGCAGAGGTATGTGAGGGTACTTCTGATGACACTTTGTTTTTGTTTTGGCTTTATTGTCAGTGATCAAAGTAGACAGCTGGGCTGTGTCATTTCTCTTGTTCTAAAACGAGCCAGGCCAGTAGTGCTATAGACAAGTTTCCCCGCGCTGGCCTAAGGCGGCGCCATAGCAGCCTTATATGTCCCCGGCTTCCGGTTAAGTCCACATTGCGTCCACAGCAGCGAGCACATCAGAAGGAAGCAGCCGAAATATCCAAACGTTTTTACAACGATCGCTAACATCAGCTACACTAACGTTAGCAGACATTATTAACAATGGGTTATTCTGGAACACATTGTGCAGTGCGTGGCTGTCACAATACACAGAAACGCCTGAACGAGTGGTTGGATCCACGAAGGGACTCAATGATGACTTCTCATTCCTCAAAATACGATATAATCCTGCCTGTAGTTACGTTCGGCCATTTATACATATTATCTTCCCATGTGTCCACTGTCATCGGGTGTGGGATAGACACTCTTTCGTTAGACAGGAGACTCGGAGAATGATCCCAAGTTTGCATTTTTTCGGCTACTACGCTAGTACGTTACACTTCTCTGTATTCACAAAGACTGGAAGAGACAGACATATCACGGCCGAGTCCGGAAGCAAACCAGAAGTGCCCAGGAAACTTGTATATAACAGGTAACAGAAGGGGAGAGAGGCCTTCTGGTGCAAATCAATTGTAGTTAGTGATAATGCCACCGATTCCAGCCATAATGCCACCTTAGTGTCACATGTCGCTTAAAAGAATAGGAAAGAAGGGGGGCACGGTGGCGCAGTGGTAAGCGCTGTCGCCTTACAGCTAGAAGGTCCTGGGTTCGATTCCCAACTGGGACGCTGTGAGCACTGAAGGAGTGCGTGCCCGTCCGCATGTCCTCGAGTGCCCACTGCCCGGGTGGGGTCGTCAAAAGGGCCTTTCTGTGTGGAGTTTGCATGTTCTCCCCGTGCCCCCTGGGGGTTTCCTTCATATAGGAACCCCACACCAAAACATGCAATATCCTGGTCGCTGAAGTGGTGCCTCCTCTGGTCATTAGGGGCGCCTGTTCGGAAGGAGGGGAACTCGTTGGAATAGCGTAATCCTCCCACATGCTATGTCCTACCGGTGAAGCTTCCCCTGTCAGGTGAAAAGAAGCGGCTGGCTACTGCCCATGTCTCGGAGGAAGCATGGAGGCAGTTTCGGCTCTCCCCAGATTGGCAGAGGGTGGGGCAGCAACCAGGATAAATAAATTAAAAATTAGCACTAATGGGGGATAAAAATGGGATAAAAAAAATCTGGGAAAAAAAAAAAAAAAAAAAAAAAGAATAGGAAAGAAAACTCACTAAGATTCACAGAACATTTTTGTGTGTGGACCCCAGGAAGAGTTTGACTCCAGCAGAGAGAGCAGAGAAGTCTGCTCCCAGCAACAGGTGGAGTCACGGTAAGCCCACCCAGGAGAAGGAGCATCAGAGTCGGCGGGAGAATGTAGGACTTCTCCCCTGGGAAGCGGGTTGAGCTCCACCAGGAAGCCGAGCTAAACAGAGTGACACTGCGTCATCCTCGGATACACGAGCAGCGCACTGAGAAACCATGTCACACACACACACACACACACACACACACACACACACACACACACACACACACACACACACACACACACGTGATATGATATCACCTGCTTGACAGATGCTGAGGAGGGGAAGGAGGATAGCAAAAATCTTTGAGACTTTGAGATATAGTACTTTGATATAAAATAAATAAATAAATGAATGAATAAATAAATATATAAAAATTGACTACCACACCATCAAAAAACTGTATAGCGATGGCCAAGAAAAAAAACCTTGAACAAGGAAAAGAATAGAAAAACAAAACAGCAGCAGCAGCCTTGTAAGCTCATTCTGTGTCCTGACGGAGAACAAAGCATCTTTTATGTTTATCAAAGAGGAGCTGATGTGTCTATCTGTCAGCAAACAGAGATGCTAGATGAGTCTGGATGAACGCACGCACGCACAACACACACACACACACACACACACACACACACACACACACACACACAACCGATAGCAGGGGTAAGAGGAAAGCCAAAGGAAGAAAAATGACTGCCAAGCGGAGGAATTTAAGCGTATCAGAGAGTAAGGTATATATTCACAGCTTTAGCGAAATGAGAGAATGTATTTTCTTTGCAATGAAGCCAAAGCCAGAACAAAATATATAGCAGCAATTAAAAAATGTTTTACAGGACTACAAGGACTTGTTTTCTCACTGGCTCTCACCATACAAGTGAGCCTAATGGAGGCCAGAGGGCAACTGGATTGATCTTCACCGCACAATTCTGGGGTAATTACAGTATGGGGGTGCAATTTTCATGCTCGCATTAGGGAACGATGTAGTACAATCCTGGTTAGATCATATAGTGTTGCTTTCCTTTACGCTCTAGTTTCGGCTTTCTTTCTGGGTAATCTAATATATTTTACTCAGTACCTTTGCAGAACATCTATCACAAGATATGTATGGCTGGTTGACGTGACGTGGCCTTTTTTTGTTTTTGTTAAAAATTTAATTTGTCAAAAATGTCTTACCCGTAAAGTGAGTCACATCACTCCTATTATTCGCAGAACTGGGTTAAGGGTTATATTCATATAACTGGGGTTATATTCATAACCTTACACAGCTGTGGTCACTTTGTTACAGTGTGGTTGTGGACCTCATGTGAAATAGACAGACACTGTGTTCCAGTGTGGCAGCAAGGAGAGCAGAGGTGAGATAGTTATGATGTATTGGTGTTCAATTCAAAGTCAAGTCAGGGGGAAAAATCACTTTACAAAACTTTTCGTCCTTGGCTGTGCAACGCAGGAAGGCAACAACCCAGGAAATGGATTTCAGTAAATGGATTTCTATTTCTCTAAATTGTGAATGAATGACTACTATACAAGAGGAAATAGCTCATTGACATTTTTCCATTGATCAGAAAGGGAAAGGTATGGAGTGGGCTAAATGTCAAGTGTCATCAAACATGGGAGAAATGCATTTTTCAGCTTGAGTCGTCTGAAAGGTCCCGCTGCTGCAAATGTGCCACCATTCTGCTAAATCATCATTATAATCAATGTATCCATGTCAATACCCATCATGCACTGTCCCCAATATTACCACGGCAGCTGTGACATCATGCACTGTCCCCAATATTACCACGGCAGCTGTGACATCATGCACTGTCCCCAATATTACCACGGCAGCTGTGACATCATGCACTGTCCCCGATATTACCACGGCAGCTGTGACATCATGCACTGTCCCCAATATTACCACGGCAGCTGTGACATCATGCACTGTCCCCAATATTACCACGGCAGCTGTGACATCATGCACTGTCCCCAATATTACCACGGCAGCTGTGACATCATGCACTGTCCCCAATATTACCACGGCAGCTGTGACACCCCAGCCGATTCTTGTGACATCATGCTGTGAGTCAGAGAAGAGTGGGGGACTCAGCATATTGTCGAGGTTGGCTTGAAGGACCCAGACCGACCCTGGTTACTTTCAGGGTTTAGGTATGATCCTGGCTCAGTTCTTAGAGCTGGCGTTGTCACGGGCGCACTGGCAAGAGTGCGATGGAGGCCAACTTCTACCCATAACCCGCTGGCCAACTGGGTGTTGACTAGCACCTCCTATGTTGTCTTCCTCAATCCTGGATATCAAAGCCACAACACACCGCTTTGGTCTGGAGCGTGTACTACTCACACATCCCATTGTGCTGTCATCAGATATGGTGACATCATCATTGTGATGGCATCGGTGATGTCATACTCAACTATGACATCATCGGCAGGGGCGTCACATCTGTCATGATGTCACAGGCAGCGTTGTGAGGTTATATCGTGATGTGTCGTACATGAAAGTTCCTGCAATGTATCGATTATGGAAGAATCGCTGTACCCTGATATGTTATCGAGGGCCACGTATCAAGAGTTTACTGTTGCTTAGCAACACTTGGCAGTGCATTCCTGAGGGAAGAGTTTTTGTTGGCAGAGACAAATAACACACAACTTGTCTGTTGTCTCTGTGGTTGATATGTGGACCCATTATTTGTACCAATCACATACATAATGTAGAGTAGACCATGCAACAACAACAACAAAGTTCACAAAGTGTCTTGAATGGAATATGGTGACTTATATATTGATGCAGGATCACCCTGCGACCTGCGTCGGTGGAAGGTCGCCTCTATTGAGATATCTCTGCATTCATCCAACCTTCTATTCTTCTATTGTAATCTCCCCCAGCAAGCAACGGAGACAGTCTTAATGACATGACATGCCTCAGGGTCACCAACACTAAAGAGACAAGATGGATTCTGCATCAGGAGACTATTGTTTGGTGGCAAATGCAAAGCTACTGAACCTTTGCAACCTCGCAAATTGTTCTGGCGCTATCGAGCTTCTTTTTTTTTATACAGTTGAGCAGCTATTATCTTACAATTATGTCCTGTGGTTATTTCTATAGAATCTATGCTGGTAATGACTCCAATCTAAATGAGACAAATTCAGAAAATGGCCAAACCAAATTTCGCTTCATAATGGGTTCATGTAGAAGCCACCTATTATTCATGAAAATACAATAGAATTCCATTTCCCCTCTCTTTCCATTCCAAACAATAGCCCCCTGTGTCTGGAGGATAAACTGATAGCAGGAGGGTGATAAACAGCCCGAGTAAACAACACAACAAAAAGAATGATGCTTCAGCATTCATTCACTGCGGTCAGATAAAGCACTCAAAACAAGAGAGAGAGAGAGACAGACAGTGACAGGAAAAAAAAAAAGAGAGAGAGAGAGAGAGAGAGAGAGAGAGAGAGAGAGAGAGAGAGAGAGAGAGAGAGAGAGAGAGAGAGTGTGTGTGTTGCGTTTGTGAGTGTGGGGCTATTTCTGTTCGGAGAGAGAGAGAGAGAGAGAGAGAGAGATAGAGATAGAGAGAGGTTGTCAAATTAAACGGTGAAAAACAAGATGGATTGCATTTTATAGGACCACGTATTTCTTCTGTTATTGCAGATGTATAAATAACCCACTGCAGTCATGGGAATTTGGGAAACCTTCATTCATAAATGTTTAAGGCTCCAGGTGCTCATCCTCTGTAAGCAAAGGAGAAAAAAAGGAGAAAGAACTGAAAAGCTCTTTAGAAAATTCAAAATAATCTGAACATACATTCATTCAGAGTCAACACATAGCCAGCAATTTTCTTTTGTCACACACAACATATTATACTAACTGCCCCCCCCCCCCCCAAAAAACACGTGGTATTAGTTTCAAAACTGCTAATGAGTGTAGAACCAATCTACAGTATATTTTTCGGACACATCATGAATGAATTCCAAACCCTGTTCTTTGAATAATTTCTTCCTTGTCATACATCATTAATATCGTCAGATCATTAAAATCCATTGCGGTGGTTGGAGTGCAGACAATATAATTACCATAACACACACTCGGCACTAGTCGTCTTGAGGAATCTGCTTTCGTATAACAAAGAATGGAACTTCCAGGCCCAAAACTGACTGTCAGGCAGTTTTACTCATCTCGAAGCACTCTTGAAGTTTTTCTAAATAGTTAATGGTGCTGTCTTATGCATTGAGAGGAGATGGTGAGAGACAGACAGGCATGGTACGGCCTTATGCATTGAGAGTCTCAATGCATAAGGCCGTACCATGCCTGTCTGTCTCTCACCATCTCCTCTCAATTTGAGAGGAGATGGTGAGTGACAGACAGACATGCAGTTAATCACGACTTCTCTCTCAGAGCCTCTAATGGAAAACGTCTGAGTGTCTCTGACCTTTGCTGGCCCCCTCACTCCCTCGCACAGCAGAGCGCTCTCCCTTCTGCACAGTTGCAGCAAACTGGGTGTGAGATGAAAAGGCACTTCAGTGGTGAGCGGGCAGAAGTAATGTGTTATGTAACAAAGAGCAGCGAGACGATGGAGCGAGGAGATCGTCCATCGATGTTCCGCGCTGCTCTCCACAACAAAGAGGAGAAGAGGGCCCGGAGCCTCTCTTTTTTTTTGCTCAAACATTTATAAAAAATGAAATGAAAACACAGAACGAGGGCGATTTGTTCACTTGTTTTGTGCCATACTTATACAAGCAGGCATTCAAACACCTCTGTGACACAAATCCACCAGTTCAGTGACTATATTGCACGAGTTATTTTATACCTCTCGTTTTATCCCCTGCCAAGCTGAACTACATCTTCAATCAGTGTGTGTGTCTTGTCTCCTCAAAGTAAATGCAACTGTCCGGTTTTTAAGCAGTGCAGCCGCTTCTATACAGTAAGTGATATGTGTGTTAACTTATGGAGCTCCATGGCAGAATGATCCATGGAATGTTTGTCCAAGGCAACATTTGCATACCTGAACCCTGTTTAATGTAGGGCAGCACCTAAGGCCACCCGTAATCATTTAAAAAATGCCACCGTCGTCGTCGCTGATGATAAATGAATGGTATTTGAATTCAAATCACTGCATTATTTACTGACTTTCTCTCACCACCAGCTGGTGTGGTGACGCTATGACATTTAACTAAACACCTATGTGGAATGGAGGCAGGCAGCTCTTTCATCTGAAGCCAGCCCCATGCCCTGGGGACAGAGAGAGAGAGAGAGAGAGAGAGAGAGAGAGAGAGAGAGAGAGAGAGAGAGAGAGAGAGAGAGAGAGAGAGAGAGAGAGAGAGAGAGAGAGAGAGAGGCAATCTTGTTGTTATTATTACATTCATGCCAATAAAGCAATTTGAATTGAATTTAGAGAGAGAGAGAGAGAGAGAGAGAGAGAGAGACCAAACTATACGACTATAAAGGTTGCCCGTCCCCAAGAGAATAATGATTACAGGCACGTAGCTTTAACTTCTAATGATGAAATCAGAAGAACTTCACAGGGAGGCGGAGCCATCCCATGATCAGTACCTATTTGCCTATACAATAAATCACAGCATGAGTGATGCCATCTCCACAATATTGCACTTTATCCTGAAGAACCTAGAGAGCCCAGTTGCATACTGTATGCCAGACTGCTTTTGATCGATTTTAGTTCTGCTTTTAATAGACCCTTCTCACGGGGGCCATTTTGTGACGAAACGGCAGGGTAAACACAGGTGCAAGCAAAACACTAATGAGGCTTTCAAACTTCCATGATTGGAATTTGGAAACCCTCATTAGTGTTTTGCTTGCACCTGTTTTTATTCTGCCTTTTCGACACAAAATGGCCCCCGTGAAAAGGGTTTATACAATCCATCCACATACCGTTCTTTAAAAAAAATTGTTCAGTTAAATGTGACTCATTTTTTAATAAAGTGGTATCATTTTTTGGGGTTATCAAATAGGCCACAACAAATATAATTTAATTCAGCACTTTCTGTTACAGTAGTAAGCAGTACTGGTTCCCCCCAAAGATCTGTTAGTTTATCCTTCTTGTTTACTCTGTATAAAAACGACTGTGTCAGCTCCCAACCCAACCAATTTGTAGTGGAATTCTCTGATGACACTGTTATCCTCAGCCTACTCACAAGCAACTCCAGCATCAGTATCCATACAGCTGGAGTGGACAGGTTTGTGTGGACTTGTGTGATGACCATCGCCTGCAAATGAATGTACTGTACGCAAAACCGAAGAAATCATGGTGGATCCCAGATCAATTGGAGAGAATGGAGACCATAGTACAGTTGCCATGACATCAAACCGGTCCCTTTCCTACAAATATGTAGGGGTCCACATTGATAGAGAGCTTAGCTGGCACACGCATGTGGCAAGTGTCTGTGCAAGACTCCATCAGAGCCTCCATTTTCTTCAAAGGCTCAGAGTTTTTGTTTGTCTGCAAGAATATTATGTTGAATTTTTTTTTAATAAACTGACCCTAGAGTCCCTTTTACGTTATTTCATGATCAGCTGGTTTGGAAACTTAAGAGTCAAATCGAAAGCTCAAGTATTTAGTCTGGTCAAAACGGCAGGGAAGATCATCACAATGTCCACACACCCCTCACCCCACAAGACATGTTTGAGCAGTCCACCAGCAGGCTAATAAGATCCTACCTGACCCCTCCCATGTGTTGAACTCAGAGTGTGTGTTAATGAACTCAGGAGGCACAGGGTCCCTCTGTGTAAGCACAATCGGTACAAGCATGCGTTTGTCCCCTTATGAGTTACACTTATTAATGGGCGCCCCCTAGAGGTCAGACAGAAAAACAGGAGGCTCTGAGATCGCTTCACAGGCTCTAATAACTGCTTGCTTGCATGCATGTAGAGTTTAACAGTCGCTTGTTTGCTTGCCTGTAGTATGAGATACATCGTGTGTTACTGCCCCGGGCCCTAACCTATTGTATTTTGCATTTTGTGTTATTGTATTATGATGTGTATGGTGTGAGAAGTATGTCTGTAAGGGTAATTAGTGTGAATAACTTAGCTTTTTGCTCTCATGCTAGTGTTTGTGCATGTGTCACCATAGACAGCTACTATGCAAACCCAATGAGTCCTCTATAAGTTTTTAGCTCTTTTTGCAACTGCTGCGCCTGTTGCTTAATGTTCTTTTTATACTCTTTTTTAAAAGTTTTGTTGTGATACTTTAAATAAATTTAATTAAATGTCCATTTTATTCTCTTCTTTTATTCTTTTATTTTCCTGTCAACCATTTTATGTGAAGCACTTTGAATTGCCTCTGTGTATGAAATGTGCTATACAAATAAACTTGACTTGACTTGACTTGACCATTGAATGTATCTTTTAAGATAATTGTCTGTGTGTGTTTCCGCAAACTTAGTAGGCGATCGGAGCAACGGTGTGCCTTGCAACTCTGGACATACGAACAGACATTCCCATTGTGACACACACATGCATACATACTCTTCAATTATATCTATCTATCTATCTATCTATCTATCTATCTATCTATCTATCTATCTATCTATCTATCTATCTATCTATATATAGTATATCTATATATCTATATTGATATATCTATATCTATATATATATGAAAATATGGAACAGAGAACTCTGGCTTAGGAAGCTGCTTCCCTTGGATCAGTGCCAGAGCGCTGATAAATGTCATGTGATCGCTTGCCTTCAGCAAGGTTCAGCTACAAACCAACAACCCTGGTGTCTTGCTCAAGGACTTTTCACCCACCAACAACAGATGAGCTTGGACCCGGATCCTCGGATTGACCACAGACCCACCGTGCTGCTCTTTCTATATGTTGTTTATCAGGAACTGCAAGTTGCACCAAATCCTTCTGTTCCAATAAGACGACTCTCATCCACGGAAAAAGATTCTGGCTCTGAATGCTGACACCGTGGGAGCCAGCCTACGTCTTTACAGCGGAACCTAGACAAACGAGGCGTATTGAAAGCCTAAATGGACTATGATATTCTCCCTCAAGGTCTAACTCTGACAAGAAGACATTTACTGCGCTACTAAATGGATTGTGTTTCTAGTAGAAACACAAACTTTCTACTATAATAGCTCAAAGTAATAGGTTCCCCACTGTGAATTACAGTAAATAATAAGCCAAGGATTTATTCACGGCACTGCCAACAGTCGACTGGATAAAACGTCTCAGTAGCTCCGACAGTCTCTGATGCAGTCTGGAGCTTGAAATGTGCATGTGCACAAACAAGCATTCAGGCAAAATACACCAATTAGAGGGGAGTGTGTGTAACAAGGGAGACAAAGTCACACATTTTCCACAGTTGGAAAGAAAGGATGTTTTTTCTTTTAATCCTTCAAAAACATAACCTCGTTAGGCAGAGGACAGGAAGAGATGGAAACAGATGATTGGCTGTGGCGACCCCCTAACGGGAGCAGGAAGAGATGGAAACAGATGATTGGCTGTGGCGACCCCCTAACGGGAGCAGGAAGAGATGGAAACAGATGATTGGCTGTGGCGACCCCCTAACGGGAGCAGCCGTATGCTGTGCAGTTGAATGCAGATTGATCACACATCATTTCGGGGCTTCTTAGATTGTACTTGGGGACGGCTCCGGGAGGTGGAAAAAGTTAGTGACGTAATAGGAGCTAACTTGGACTGAGCAACTCTAACCGCGGATGTTAGGTGTCTCTCTTCTAGAGTGGTTCTCAAACTTTTTCACGCCAAGGACCCCTAAACTGACACACATTAGACCACTGACCCCCATTTGATAATACTTTGTCCCAGGTGCCCCCATCTGATATGATTTTTGCTTTTATATGTTTTATTATAGAAAGTGTATGAAACCAAAATAATCATACATTCATTTCTGTCATTGTCTTACTTATGGATGGTATTATAGTGAAAATGAATTATCCCCGTTTTTGCTGGGGACTCCCTGGAACCCCCTCAAGGACCCCACTTTGAGAACCACTGCTCTAGATCAGCCATCCCCAACCTGTGGGGAGGGGCCACTGGTGGGGCGCAAAGGTATTACTGTCATGTCTCACCCAGTGGCCTAAGTTATGTTTTCCTTGTTTCTCAGAATTATGGTCTTGTGCTTTTATTTTGTGATTCACCTATCCTCTCATTTCAGATACCTTTACTTCCTGCCCTCGTGTTTCCTGCTCCTATGATTGTCTGCCCCACTGATATGTTGCACCTGTGTCAATCATCCCTGCCTCCCCTCACCTGTGTCAATTATCCCTGCCTCCCTGTGTATTTAGTTTGTGTGTGTTCTCAGTTCTCTGTGTCAGTTCGTCTGTTTCACTCGTGAGAAGAGCTTGTGCTAAGAGCTCTGTGCTTTGTTTTTGAACCTTTTTCTGCTGTATGGATTATCTTTGTGCCAGCAGTAAAGACTTGGTTAACCTTATCCAACTGTCTCATGAGTCGTGCGTTTGAGTCCATCACTTCTTGGTATCAGTCTGACAATTACAAGTGGGCCGCCAAATCATTTGCAAAACATTACAATCTTTGTAAAAACATAATAATAATAATAATAATATCATTATTATTATTATGTATGAGAATGCATTCCACCATTGTTGAATGATACCGTTATTTAATTTGTAATAGATTATTCCTTAATTAGCCTATTGACAGCCCCTCACTTTTACTTTCTGATTTCTGTGTGGTGCTGATGGACAGCTCCTTTGATGGTTAAAATAAAACACTGAGAACACATTAGTTGGCCTCCGTACTGTTTACAGTCTGATGTGGGCCTCGAACATTTGTGAGATTTACACGTGGGCTGTGAGTGTGAAAAGGTTGCTAACCACACTGCTCTAGATGATGGACAGCTCCTTGATGGCATCTCTCTTGCCTACACGTGCTGCTAGCAAGTGAGAGAGTGATTAACCACAGAGAAAAGTGAGATTGAGGTCAGAGCAGAGGAGACGAGGATTTGATCCTTGTGTTTCAGCCCCCTCCTTCAGCGTGGCATTCATCACCCTTGGTGTTCATTAACATGAGTTAGTGCTTGTTGGACAGCGGCGCTGTGCGAACAGGCATCTCTGTAGCTTGCCAGCATAGTACTTCTTGTGATCCTACTGTAAGTTGTAAAAAACAACACACCCTCCAAATATATTCACTTTTAGATGTTTAACAGTCGGAAAAAGACGCTTGGTGGACACAGGCGGCTACACACAGTTTTAATATTACATGACGACTATTTTGCGACCCGCCACGTGGCGGAGAGACGCCAAACCTAACTCGCCAAAGCTAAAATATGCCCGCCATTGGCGGGTGGCGGGCTCTAATTTCGGGCCCTGCATGCAGAACATGCAGATTTGGTTATGTATATTAACAGCTGACTGAAGTGGTGGGAGGTGTTGTCTAGGATGGTTTGGTCTCATCCTCCCCTCTGGTAACACCTCCAGGGTGTCCAGGCTCAGTTTTCACCAGTCTGTCTCCTCCATCTTGGTGCTGCCCCCTCCCAGCACTCACCCACTCACCCCATCTCCGCTCCATCCTCCCTCCCTCTCTGTGAGCCGCTGGCTGGCAGGATCACCTCTCCTCTCCGGGCAGATGGCCGGACTTCATTTCCCTCTTTGAAGGGAGTGGCGATAAACAATCTCTCCTTCCCTCTACAGCCCATTTGCTACTCTCTAATAGGCATTTTTCTGAAGGCCAATGAATCAGTTGGAAATCACCCCACCCCCTTCTGTTACAGTTACTTGTCAGAGGTAAACAGCAGGTAAATCACCACCCCCTTCTGTTGCAGTTACTACTCAGAGGTAAACAGCACCCCCTTCTGTTGCAGTTACTACGCAGAGGTAAACAGCACCCCCTTCTGTTGCAGTTACTACGCAGAGGTAAACAGCACCCCCTTCTGTTGCAGTTACTACGCAGAGGTAAACAGCACCCCCTTCTGTTGCAGTTACTACGCAGAGGTAAACAGCACCCCCTTCTGTTGCAGTTACTACGCAGAGGTCAACAGCAGGTACGATGGCCTGGTGACATCGCTGGCACAGCTTCAGCCCCCTCTGACCGTTGTCACACTATACAGGAAATAGAAAATGATTGATGCCTCTGGGATGAGATCCTGCCATTTCCTGCTTCTGCTAACGACCTATTCGACTTTGGCAGACGTCACATTGTGAGCTGGTCTATGAAATTGGCCGGCTAAATACAGGTCCTGGTGAAAGGTCACAGTGGGGAGCAGGCTAAATACAGGTCCTGGTGAAAGGTCACAGTGGGGAGCAGGCTAAATACAGGTCCTGGTGAAAGGTCACAGTGGGGAGCAGGCTAAATACAGGTCCTGGTGAAAGGTCACAGTGGGGAGCAGGCTAAATACAGGTCCTGGTGAAAGGTCACAGTGGGGAGCAGGCTAAATACAGGTCCTGGTGAAAGGTCACAGTGGGGAGCAGGCTAAATACAGGTCCTGGTGAAAGGTCACAGTGGGGAGGTAGCAGCAATTTGAAAGGAAATGTTACGGTGTCCCCTTCCCAATTATTGACTAAATGATTTTCTATTAACTAAGGATACATTTAACATACACAATTTGGTCACTGCAGGCCGTCAGAAAAAGTATAATTAACTTAAATAGCTAAGGGGCTGTACTAGACACCCTAATCAGCCAGTTTTCATGTCCACTCAAAATCCAGATTGGCTGTGCTTTGCCCAAAGCATTAGGCTGGATTCACTGGAGCTCAACAGTTATGTGACGTTTCTTGCCCCAGAAGTGAATTCCCCATTCATTTTCTCCATAGACATTTAGAAAAATCCTTATATAACGATATATATATATATTTTAATGCTTGAACCAACCAAGCCAACCAGTCTTCCAGAGAATCGTGAGTGACCATAAAGCATTTCACTTTCAGCAAAAACAACAAATAGATTTAGATTCCACCACCCCCCCACCCCCCGCTTTTATTTTTTGTGGTATTAACGGCCAATCCATAGGCACAGTACTACAATCATACTGTATAATCAAATGTCTCTTTCATGTTTACTTTCAGTTGACTACACTGCTTTTCCAGTCCAACTGGTTACAGTATGTAGGAAATCAAATACTGGTCAATACTGGATTAATGAACAGCTTCCTTTGCACGAGTGGTCAGGTAGTTCTTACAGGGCAGCAAACGGGTCGGGGGGGGGGCAACAGGGTCAGTTGTCCTGGGTGGGGGTGGGAGGGGGCTCTATACGCCTTTTATACGTGCTAATTGACTAATTTAATTGGATGGAGGAGGGTTGGGGCCCCATGGGATAATTTTGTCCCAGGCCCGGGTAAGGTAAGGTGACTTCTTCTCAGTCTCATCCCTCATCCTGTAAATGGAGTTCCAGTCTTCCTGCTGTCAGAGTGTGTACTACAGCCAGAACATTAACCTATCTGCTGTCAGAGTGTGTACTACAGCCAGAACATTAACCTATCTGCTGTCAGAGTGTGTACTACAGCCAGAACATTAACCTATCTGCTGTCAGAGTGTGTACTACAGCCAGAACATTAACCCTGCTGTCAGAGTGTGTACTACAGCCAGAACATTAACCTATCTGCACCCGGCATGTCGCCTCCCTTTCTCTGCTCAACTCATTATTTTTGGAGGTATAGATGACAGTTGGAAAGGCCTGGCTGGCAGTGAACACGGTCACATTGTGCACGAGCAAACATTTAATTTGCCGGACGGTAAAGTATATTTATCTCGATTTATTTTTTAATTGAGTGGGCAGACTGCACACTTATAGTATTAGCAATGTACCCGGCGTTGCCCAGGTCAAATAGGCACAACGCACTACAATTGCGCCTTTTGCTTCAACTTTACAATATAGATTTAGACAGCTTGGACGGCAGAATGGAAGACAAAGTTGGGCAGATATAGAGTTGCAGGAGAGAAAGTCCTGGCTAACAAGGGCACACAGAGGTGGCGGATTTAACTTGTCAACTGTCTCCGGGGACGATCTGGGGTTTTTCTAAAATGGCCTCGCTGCCGAAATTGGCTGACAATGTTGGCTCACAATATTGCAAATATTCCATTACTGCAAAAGAAGGATAAATTCTCCTCACTACAGTAGACACACTCATTGGTCACAGTCTGTGTCATTTTCTCCCCTTCTTTGCAGGGATTAGACTACACTGGAGAGAGAGAGAGAGAGAGAGAGAGAGAGAGAGCCAGGGGGAGAGAGAGAGGGAGGGAGAGAGAGAGAGAGAGAGAGAGCCAGCGGGAGAGAGAGTCTGAAAAGGGGAGAGCGATGGAGAGAGAGACTTCAGGTCTGCCAGATGGATGGACAGTTGAATTGTCCCCCGGGGCTAAAGTAGGAGCAAGCATTAACAGCCCCCCTGGGAGCAGGGCTGCCATGTCCATTAGTGAAACCCTGGACAGAGTCTTCACTAGCATCTGACCCTGCTGCCATCCCTCACTGGGTCTCACTCAATCTCTCCCTCCCTCACCCTGTCTTTCACTCACTATTCTTCCCCTCTTCCTTCCTGCACCTTCTTAGAGAGGACCACAGATTGTTTTTTTTGCCTGCTGATCCGTCTGTCACACGCGATGTCTCATCGCATTGCTGGTCCAAATGACACAAATTAGTTTTGCCTCAACTTCGCCACGACAAAGTTACACTGACTGTCCCAAGGGGGGCGCTACACCATCCAGACATTTGGTGATGCGTTATGCATGATTGTCTTGGACACCACTGGTCCAATTTGGAGAAAACCCAGAGGCAATAATGATGCATCACTGCATTTACAAAAATCAATCTGATTGGCCAACGTGAGGCTGCAATTACAGGTTGAAATTAGAAATGTGAACAAGCTAATGTCACTTGGCCTGAAGTAATATCACTTGACCTGAAGTTTGGTATACACGTCCAGCTCTTCTTACTCTAGGTGGCCAAACAGACCTTTGCTAAATCACCCTCACTGTTCTGTTCTGTATGAGTCACAAGTGCAGCAGCAGTCATTTGAAAAGTATCCATGCCTTCCATATAAGATAATGATATCGAAAAAAAACTCATTTATGGGGGGAAAATGTGTGTATGAAAAAGGGAGAATGTGAGAGAGAGACAGAGAGAACGGCTGCCAGATCTATAAGACAAAAGCACTTGGAGGCGTCTGCGTAGGCATCCATCATGGCCTCAGTGATTAGGTGATTATAGAGCACTTTCACTCACAGCGAGAACAAAGAGCAGCCTACCTGTATGTTAAGAGCAGCCTACCTGTATGTTGTCAAAAGATGTTTTGTTGGTGACATCATACAGCAGCAGGAGAGCTAAGAGAAAGAGAGGAGGAAATGAGGAGGGGGTTAAAGTTAGTATATCTTACAAAAATCCATGACTGTATCTTTTCATCATTCTCATTGCATAAGGCAGGGGTTTTCAAAGGGGGAGGTGGGCCTCCCCACCCAAACACATTCAGGGGAGGCTCAGAATGAAAGTGAAACAAGTTTAGTTAACAAAAGGAGATCACAGAATAGCCTACATCTGTGTGATTTGGTTAAAGAGATAGTTCAGAGATACGGCAGTTTTGGGGACGTTTACTGTGAAACAAATACATGCCTTTACACCTATTTGGTGTAGTCTGAAGCATGTCAACAGCAGTATCTGTAGCTATCTTGGCTCAATTTGTTTAGTGGCAATGGGATCGAATAACATAATCGTGATGGGGGTGGGCTTTGTCTCATTTAGGGGAGGCCCACAGTCTCAGACTTTGAAACCCCCTAACATAAGGAGTTCTCAGCTCTATTAATTTGGGGAAGAGTTCTGTTATTCATAGTTCCCTCCCTTTGCCTGACAATGCTACCTCACACTAGGGCAGCCTGGACTCAAAGACAGGGCTTTAGCTCCACATGTTAAGATTAGTCTGATGACCTGTCACTGCAATACACAAAGTGTCCAAAGCTGTGATTTTAAACTCACTCCTATGGTCGAAATATGATCCTTCATCCTAATCAAGTATGCACCTTTGGTTTTGCCCAATCGATAGCGATCGATCGATTGCTGTTTGCAATGCTGACAGGACTCAAGATGTGAGACTTGAAAATAGATTCTTCCTGACAGGAATCTTTGCTAACAAGGTGGCAGGGTGCCGGCGAGGCTGTCCATCAACTACCCGCGATCAAGCCCTGAAGCTCTACCACAGGCTGTTCTGTAGCTCCTCCTGCTCTACCACAGGCTGTTCTGTAGCTCCTCCTGCTCTGCCACAGGCTGTTCTGTAGCTCCTCCTCCTGCTCTACCACAGGCTGTTCTGTAGCTCCTCCTGCTCTACCACAGGCTGTTCTGTAGCTCCTCCTCCTGCTCTACCACAGGCTGTTCTGTAGCTCCTCCTCCTCTGCCACAGGCTGTTCTGTAGCTCCTCCTGCTCCACCACAGGCTGTTCTGTAGCTCCTCCTGCTCTACCACAGGCTGTTCTGTAGCTCCTCCTCCTGCTCTACCACAGACTGTTCTGTAGCTCCTCCTGCTCTACCACAGGCTGTTCTGTAGCTCCTCCTGCTCTACCACAGACTGTTCTGTAGCT
The DNA here is from genome assembly GCF_964638095.1 of Poromitra crassiceps. Classification (NCBI taxonomy): domain Eukaryota; kingdom Metazoa; phylum Chordata; class Actinopteri; order Beryciformes; family Melamphaidae; genus Poromitra; species Poromitra crassiceps. The sequence goes on from NC_139644.1 coordinate 14,706,075, forward strand.
CCTCCTGCTCTACCACAGGCTGTTCTGTAGCTCCTCCTGCTCTACCACAGGCTGTTCTGTAGCTCCTCCTCCTGCTCTACCACATACTGTTCTGTAGCTCCTCCTGCTCTACCATAGACTGTTCTGTAGCTCCTCCTGCTCTACCACAGACTGTTCTGTAGCTCCTCCTGCTCTACCACAGGCTGTTCTGTAGCTCCTCCTCCTGCTCTACCACAGGCTGTTCTGTTGCTCCTCCTGCTCTACCACAGACTGTTCTGTAGCTCCTCCTGCTCTACCACAGACTGTTCTGTAGCTCCTCTTGCTCTACCACAGACTGTTCTGTAGCTCCTCCTCCTGCTCTACCACAGGCTGTTCTGTAGCTCCTCCTCCTGCTCTACCACAGGCTGTTCTGTAGCTCCTCCTCCTGCTCTACCACAGACTGTTCTGTAGCTCCTCCTGCTCTACCACAGGCTGTTCTGTTGCTCCTCCTGCTCTACCACAGGCTGTTCTGTAGCTCCTCTTGCTCTACCACAGACTGTTCTGTAGCTCCTCCTGCTCTACCACACAACTGTTCTGTAGCTCCTCTTGCTCTACCACAGGCTGTTCTGTAGCTCCTCCTCCTGCTCTACCACAGGCTGTTCTGTAGCTCCTCCTCCTGCTCTACCACGGACTGTTCTGTAGCTCCTCCTGCTCTACCACACAACTGTTCTGTAGCTCCTCCTGCTCTACCACACAACTGTTCTGTAGCTCCTCCTGCTCTACCACAGACTGTTCTGTAGCTCCTCCTGCTCTACCACAGACTGTTCTGTAGCTCTTCCTGCTCTACCACAGGCTGTTCTGTAGCTCCTCCTGCTCTACCACAGGCTGTTCTGTAGCTCCTCCTGCTCTACCACAGGCTGTTCTGTAGCTCCTCCTGCTCTACCACAGGCTGTTCTGTAGCTCCTCCTGCTCTACCACAGACTGTTCTGTAGCTCCTCCTGCTCTACCACAGGCTGTTCTGTTGCTCCTCCTGCTCTACCACAGACTGTTCTGTAGCTCCTCCTGCTCTACCACAGACTGTTCTGTAGCTCCTCCTGCTCCACCACAGGCTGTTCTGTAGCTCCTCCTCCTGCTCTACCACACAACTGTTCTGTAGCTCCTCTTGCTCTACCACAGGCTGTTCTGTAGCTCCTCCTGCTCTACCACAGACTGTTCTGTAGCTCCTCCTGCTCTACCACACAACTGTTCTGTAGCTCCTCTTGCTCTACCACAGGCTGTTCTGTAGCTCCTCCTGCTCTACCACACAACTGTTCTGTAGCTCCTCTTGCTCTACCACAGGCTGTTCTGTAGCTCCTCTTGCTCTACCATAGACTGTTCTGTAGCTCCTCTTGCTCTACCACAGACTGTTCTGTAGCTCCTCCTGCTCTACCACAGGCTGTTCTGTAGCTCCTCTTGCTCTACCATAGACTGTTCTGTAGCTCCTCTTGCTCTACCACAGGCTGTTCTGTTGCTCCTCCTGCTCTACCACACAACTGTTCTGTAGCTCATCTTGCTCTACCACAGACTGTTCTGTAGCTCCTCCTCCTGCTCTACCACAGACTGTTCTGTAGCTCCTCCTGCTCTAGGCTGTTCTGTAGCTCCTCCTCCTGCTCTACCACAGGCTGTTCTGTAGCTCCTCCTCCTGCTCTACCACAGACTGTTCTGTAGCTCCTCCTGCTCTACCACAGGCTGTTCTGTTGCTCCTCCTGCTCTACCACAGGCTGTTCTGTAGCTCCTCTTGCTCTACCACAGACTGTTCTGTAGCTCCTCCTGCTCTACCACACAACTGTTCTGTAGCTCCTCTTGCTCTACCACAGGCTGTTCTGTAGCTCCTCCTCCTGCTCTACCACAGGCTGTTCTGTAGCTCCTCCTCCTGCTCTACCACGGACTGTTCTGTAGCTCCTCCTGCTCTACCACACAACTGTTCTGTAGCTCCTCCTGCTCTACCACACAACTGTTCTGTAGCTCCTCCTGCTCTACCACAGACTGTTCTGTAGCTCCTCCTGCTCTACCACAGACTGTTCTGTAGCTCCTCCTGCTCTACCACAGGCTGTTCTGTAGCTCCTCCTGCTCTACCACAGGCTGTTCTGTAGCTCCTCCTGCTCTACCACAGGCTGTTCTGTAGCTCCTCCTGCTCTACCACAGGCTGTTCTGTAGCTCCTCCTGCTCTACCACAGACTGTTCTGTAGCTCCTCCTGCTCTACCACAGGCTGTTCTGTTGCTCCTCCTGCTCTACCACAGACTGTTCTGTAGCTCCTCCTGCTCTACCACAGACTGTTCTGTAGCTCCTCCTGCTCCACCACATGCTGTTCTGTAGCTCCTCCTCCTGCTCTACCACACAACTGTTCTGTAGCTCCTCTTGCTCTACCACAGGCTGTTCTGTAGCTCCTCCTGCTCTACCACAGACTGTTCTGTAGCTCCTCCTGCTCTACCACACAACTGTTCTGTAGCTCCTCTTGCTCTACCACAGGCTGTTCTGTAGCTCCTCCTGCTCTACCACACAACTGTTCTGTAGCTCCTCTTGCTCTACCACAGGCTGTTCTGTAGCTCCTCTTGCTCTACCATAGACTGTTCTGTAGCTCCTCTTGCTCTACCACAGACTGTTCTGTAGCTCCTCCTGCTCTACCACAGGCTGTTCTGTAGCTCCTCTTGCTCTACCATAGACTGTTCTGTAGCTCCTCTTGCTCTACCACAGGCTGTTCTGTTGCTCCTCCTGCTCTACCACACAACTGTTCTGTAGCTCATCTTGCTCTACCACAGACTGTTCTGTAGCTCCTCCTCCTGCTCTACCACAGACTGTTCTGTAGCTCCTCCTGCTCTAGACTGTTCTGTAGCTCCTCCTGCCTTTGAAAACTGACTATCAAACATTACAACACGTGAATAGGCTTTTTGAATTAAAAAGAAGATGGCTCATGCCATGACCCTCTATCTGTGTGCCGACATAGATATTATATTACTATATAGATGGGTCACCGCAGGCTCCACTAATTCTAACAGGTGGTAGCAGCAAGTCTCCTAAATGGTCACATGGTCACCTCTCCCCTGAAGTGTTGTGGGAGGACTGTGCCTGGTGACGCGGGGTTAGCGCTGACCTAGCAAGCTAACTTGAAATGGAGATCGTGAGTTCCCAAACTCCACACAATAAACACACATACAGTATAAACACATAGCTGCCCCTTGTTAGCTCAATATAGTTGAAACTAAGATATTCCATTAAAAAAATCAATTTTCTAGCCACAGATTTAGCTACTACATCAACAAACTTCACATTTACATCACGCTTTAGCTAATCGCTCCCTGCTAACATGAGTTCCTGTTGCCAAATCTCGTGAGTGCGTTGCTGAGACAGAGACAGGTCTTGAACTATTTTAATTCTTTTCTGATCTGTCTGTCTGAAAAATGCCCTTTTAGTGCCAGGATATTCTGAAGATATGTGGCTTCGGAGAATGGGCCGAATATTTACTTTAATGAATATGGGGGGGAAATAATCTGAGATCACGCTGACTTTTCCCATTGACTCCAATAGAGTCAGACCTGCTGAAAACCTCCTAAGTGGCCATGTCCGTGGAAAGCCATGGGCAAAACCCACATGACGGGGCGGCTGTAGCTCAGGAGGTAGAGCGGGTCGTCCACTAATAGCTTTGGATAAAAGAGGTCGGTGGTTCGATTCCCGGCTCCTCCAGTCTGCATGTCGAAGTGTCCTTGGGCAAGATACTGAACCCCAAATTGCTCCCGATGGTGTGCAAGCACCCTGCGTGGTAACCTGCCGCCATTGGTGTATGAATGGGTGAACTAACCTACTGATTGTAAAGCACTTTGGATAAAGGCGCTATATAAATGCACGCCATTTACCATTTACATGACAAAATGACAGGAAGTGAGTTGAAGTTGGCTCGTCTTGCTTGAAATCCCATCGTCTTTGGTGCCGAGCACCCCACCCAGGGCCGTAACCAGGGTTCCGAAATAGGGGAGGTCCAGGTTTTTTTTCCAGGATTCCCCCCCCCCCCTTTTTTAGCCATATTTAGAGTAATATATCATTTTAAATCAACATTAGGATTATACTGTTGTGATGTCATTATTCAGTATATTCTCTTTCATGTCACCACCTGCTCAGCTCTCCTGTCAACATAATTGTAACTAACAAACACAAACTGTTTTAGCCAAATTCATATCAAAATGAAACCTACAAACACAGGTACACAACCCAAGCCGTACACAACACACAAAGTCATCATCGATAATAAAAAAAACATACAGAGGGACATTTATTTATTCCTGATAGGAACGATTGAAAAATAAAATAAAATATATTATGTTTTTGTTTTTAACTTTACACCACCTCTTTTTGTTACTTATTGGTTCATGAAACTGAAACCATGCATATAGCCACCTGCATACCTGACTTCGGGAGCTTGGCAATTGGCATCATGCATGATTAGCCAGTAGCATCCCAACGTGTCACACAGGTAACATTACTTAAGAGACAGACTAGACACTTACTTTCTTGGTTGTTGCTAAAAAATCTGTCAGTGTCACTCACTGTCTGTCGTTCACTCGCTCACTGTCTCGCAGCTCGCTCACCTTCAATTATCTCGCCAGGCAGACAGACAGTCATCACTCACCACCATGCTGCCGCTCTCTCGGAATCAAGTTACCGCGGACGCGGCGTCAGATGACTTCCTGCCTGACCTGCCTTTCATTTCAAAATAAAAGCGATCCCGTGTTTTTCATGCTTTTCCATGCAGATTGTTTTATTTTTTTCTCTGAAATATTAGGGGAGGTCCGGACCTCCCCCTCCTCATAGCTAGTTACGGCCATGACCCCACCCACAGAAGAGTGCAGATATTCCAGAGCATTCTAATAGGTTCAAGAAGTGTAATGAGTTACTTATTACTCCTTTACACCATTAAGACCTAAGGTGCGTTTGAAACAACCGGGTGTGGCCGGAGAGATGAAGATGAGGCAGACTTACAGCTACAGTTAAATATAGGAGATAGCTGCAGCTGATGGTTAAGAGTGCGTGTGTCTGTGCGTCATGCATGCCTTTGTGCATGTGGTGTGTGTGTGTGTGTGTGTGTTATTTACACAGACTGTGTGATATATACAGGTCTACCTGTGCCATTTTACAATGGACTCAATCAAACAGCCTGACTTTATGGAAGGCTCTGGTGAAGAGTGAGATGGAGGTTTGAATCAGCAGATGATCAGAGAGTGTGGGCAGAGAATAGAGAGAGAGAGTGACTTGATGAGCGCGAGGAGGTGGAGCGGGCGAGGGAATGAAAGGCAATACGTCAACAAAGGAGACAGAGCTAAATTGGTAAGGTTCTATAAAGGAGATCACAACAAGGAGTGTGATGGAGAGGATGAAAAGACAGGCAAGGGAGGAGAAAAACAAAGACGATGTGAGGGAAGTGTGTGATGCGTGCACCCTTCATTACCACGCTCAATACAACTATGATTTCATTTCCTGCATCTGGCAGCTTTTAATTATTATTTATATCTATATCTATTATGTCTATTATTTATATCTTATTTTTATATCCTTTGTCATTTTGGGGGGGATTTTGCTGTTCCAACATGTTGTCTCGGTTGTCATTTACCGTAGTCTTTTTTTTTTTTTTGTCTTTTCATCTCTCCTGAAAAAATGAGTAATTTGCATCTCTTCTCTATTTTACCGTCTATATTCTATATTTTATGATGTTATTTCATCACCACGTTTTTTGTAAAAATTTCATTTCGTCCCATCCCTCTATCTGATGGCTTTTCCTCCCAGCACACAGCAGCAGATACACTGCCTATCCCCGCACATCTAAAAGAACCATCTCTGCTACGCTCAGTTGCTCTCATTGTATCCCTTCCTGAGCCTGTGATAGTGCGTCCAGCCTCCCACACTGAGTGGCTCTCTGGATGCAGCAGCAGCTCTTTGGCTGGCTCTCTCCGCCTGCGGCTCGGCTCCATCCCCACATACTAATTCATGGCAGATAACAACACTCAGTTCCATTCATCACACTCTGCGTTGGCTTCATGGTGGAGTGTGCGTCTGCATGTGTGTGTGTGTGTGTGTGTGTGTGTGTGTGTGTGTGTGTAGATGGGTTGTGTGTCTGCGCGTTTGTGTATATCCAAGTGCGTGCCGGTATGTGTGTGCGTGAGGAAATGACAGTGAGAGAGAGAGAGCTTGTGTGTGTGTGGGTAGTTTGTCACTACACTTAATCAATATCTTTTTTATTGACCTCTTTCAGCGACCAAGGTTATGCAGCATAGTTCTGTGGCAGCACTTAACGGGAGCCCATAAGTGACATAAATAATAAAAGTCACATTTTCACAATAGAGACAAGTTTATTAGAGCAGAGAGCCGCCGGGATTGTTTGGTGAGGGGCTGGGTATTGTTTGAAAGTTGTTCAAGAGGTTAATTTTAATAGTCATAGTACATGTAAGTAATTCGCAGAAGATGGAGCAATACAGAAGACAATCTCAAATTATAAAGTGCAAAGTAAAAAGTCCTTTAAAGTGACATACTGTATAATGGGGTGGGGGGTAGGATAATGCCCGTGGGAGAGACCCCAGCCCGTTACTGAGCTGGTTGTGCTCAGTGGGCATCTTTTGGGGGTGGGGGAATAGCCTGGTATACCATCCGGATCCAGAAATCTTGGCACCGAGCAAAGTGATTCTTGAGTAAATGTGGTATTGTATTGATAAACAAGCCTTTTCACACCCCCGCAGATATAAATGATTACTGTATGGTCATTTTGCGCTATAGCGGCATTACAAATCTGACTTATTACACCTTTAATCTTTCCACACCCATCTTGATTGCATAATTTCCACATTGTGGAGAAAAATGAGTACCAATATATATGACAAAAGACAAAAGAATGTTGTTCCGTTGATGATTTCCCCCCATCATTTTTACCACACACAGCAATAAAATCCACTTCCTATAAATCTCAAGGCCAAAATCTGGGGCTATTTCATTTGAGCAGGTTGCTGCTGACAGAGGTACAGTACAGCTTGATGCAGTCACCAGGGCTTTACCTGGAAACCTGCTTTCCCATATAGAATGACTGCTTGTTGTACTGCACAGTGCAGAGTACACCCTCCACTCACAGTTGCTATAGGGATGACAGAGTGCACTTTGCTGAAGGGAACCTGAGGTTGTTTTCAGAGTTTTTGGGAAACACAAAACTGTCAGCCATGAATATGTAAGCAGCAGCAGGCAGATCAAAACTGAACATGCCTTTGCTGGAATAAAAGAGTCAAAGTTGGGAGATCGACTGCGGTGGGCCTTTTTGTACACAGCACTCTGCCGACTTCAAACGCTGACTGAAGATGTTCTGCTGAAATAGGGAGTTTGTTCAGGTTAGACAAAGTCCTGACAAACTCTGTAGGCTGGGTATTTACATGGCTGCTGCAGTGGAGAGTGGAGCCATTTCACTTTGATATGGCTGTCAGGACTGACAACATAACCAGAGGAGATTATTATTCGCAACATCAGCCCGTTAAGCTTTCAATCTAAAAAGACACACTTTTTTTTTTTCATTATAGACGATGGCCTACACACATAGTTTATGCTCACAGGTAAACAGCCGTAGAGGAATATAAATAAATGCAAAACACACACATATTGGTTTTCTGAGGTACAGACACTGTATAAGCCCATCTAGGGTTTCCTGTCTCTACCCGCAAATTATTTTGTTTTCATTTTGTCCGTTTCCGTTTATAAAAATGTGCAAATAAAAATGAAATAAAAAATGTCTAAAAAGTCCAAAGATTTCCCTGGTAACACAGGCTGCTATTTCCATTTCTACTCTTAGAGACAGTTGGTGAGTGGAGTGCAGAGCAGAGTACAGCCTGCCATGCAGTGAAGACACCGATGTCACTGCGACCTTTGCTCTCTGAAGCTCTGTGAAAACAAGTGAATTGCCTTCAGAGCCTATGATACACTGGACTGTGGGGAGGGAAGGCGAGCTAGAGGCATCCAAACAGGTGGAGGTGAAGGCCAAGAAAATGGTATGGCATTCAACAGCTGAGCTATGTCCAAGTGAGATGTTATTGATTGATGATGATGGTGATGATGGTGGCAGTGTTGGTGGTGGAAGTGCTGATAAGGAATATAATGGAGACAATAATTCTCATTTCAAGTTACAGAAATTGGAGAGTTCACTCATGCTGTTGTGCGAGCGTGCGTTTAGACAGAATAAAGCCGGTGTGAGACTGCGTTTGTGGACTCATCGGGGATTCTCCTGGTGAAATATTCTTGTAATGTGTGATCCCCCATGTCGCAGCTCAGTCATATAGTGTGAAAACCACAACGACCCAAAGACTCCTGGTGACAAACACAGCAAGTAGTGTAGCGTGAAAGGAACAGCGACTGACGGCTGCAGCAGTAGTCTGTACGAGCTGTGAGGCTCATGTCTCTCATCATTATGGTGGACACGCCTCACACTGGTGCTGTGTGCTGCACAGCTGCCTGAACTTCTCCTCGTGATGGATGGGCTTCATAGTATATATTAATCACAAGTCCTGACATCATCAAGGGCGATGAAGCTCCAGAGAGTAGGGGTGTTAAAGAGTGATGTGATCCCAGACATGCTGCCTGTGACTGGGGTTTAGAAAAGTCCTCTGGGGGCCCCTGCCCTATTCTCTGGGCAACAGACGGATAATAGCTGCTGTAATTATGCAGGCTAATTGCCAAACCATGATGTGCATACTGAGGATAATACAAGGGTGAAGAGTGCAAATCATACACACTAAAGCATGCCATTCAAGCATGCACACACGCACACACACACACACACACACTCTCTGTAACCTGTCCTTGCTTAAATGGATTATATTGACGTGAAGGTAAAACCTAACTTTGATCTGACTGCTTCCTGCCTAGAGATGAACAAACCGGGGGATACATTCTCCATACATACTGTATGGGCTGGACAAAATAATGGAAACACCCAACAATGTGAGAATATCAAGCACCAAATAAGGAGCAGTGTTGGGGGTAACTCATTACAAAAGTAACATATTACATGTAATATATTACTTTTAGCAGTAACTCAGTAATATAACTTATTACTTATTTTTTAGGATTTCAGTAATATTATACGAGTTACTTTGTCAAGGAACTCAAGTTACAAATTGGGTTACATTTTATTAAATCAAAGCACATATTTAAAAAGGATACAATCATTTCCTAATCAAACTGTGTGTTTTTATGCAAATAACCACTATAGATGACAAGGAAAAGAATAACATTTAGAATTTTGGATTGTTTACACTAACTTTACAAAGGGGGTTGACATTATTTTTCGGGATGGTTCCGGGGCGGCGATGTCATTCTGCTGCTGCTGTTATTTTGGTAAAAGTAAATACAAAAGTAGTGTAATAAGTAACGTGCTACTCTACACAGAAAGAAATATTGTAAAGTAACTTAATACTTTCAAATTAAAGTAACTAGTAATATGTAGTATATTACATTTTGAAAGTAACTTGCCCAATACTGATAAGGAGTAGGGCCAGCATTTCACTTCCAAACTTTAGGCTGTGAGTCCACTGAGCTGCTTTTCCTCAGCCACAGCACCCTTTCCTCGCTAAAAACCAACGGGAAGCGTCCGCAAGGTGCACAAAAGACGGTCGCTCCAGACGAGTGAAAAGCGCTGGGTGACGTGAACCACTTTTTCCAGCCGGGCGATGGAGTTGGAGGCTAATCATTGAATTTACGTTACTCTAAAAGTGATCATAAAGGCAGTATTGTAAATATCTGCCATCTGGTGGTAAGCCTTGCTTGTTCTACAACACTGTATTGTTAGTACTGCTAGGAGTGCTAACGTTACCTTATGTTAACCAGGTGGTTATACCCCCCGTTCAAGACAACTCCTGTACAAAAATTAATGGAACGGTTGTCGAGGTCGAAATTCCGGGTATCATCTCAGAGCTCCGGTTTGTCGGCGTCGACGTCATCAAAGTGTCACAAAATCAACAATGCGTTTGCACTATTCCACTTACTTTCTGACTTCCCACGTACCGGTTTAAGCCGTCAACCTGGAAGTCATTCATTCAGTCATTCAGTCATAATTATTCTCAGTTTCTCAGGGCTCCAGCCTTTGGGCTCCTTACACCAGGTTAAGTGTCTTTATGTCCTCTCTCTCTCTCTCTCTCTCTCTCTCTCTCTCTCTCTCTCTCTCTCTCTCTCTCTCTCTCTCTCTCTCTCTCTCTCTCTCTCTCTCTCTCTCTCTCTCTCTCTCTCTGTGTCTCTCTCTCTCTCTCCCTCCCACACACACACACACACACTCATCCTGTTGCGCTGGCTGATGACACATTCATCAGAGCATAAATCCTGAATGTGTTGTCCTTCAGAAGACTTCAGGGCTTAATAATAAATAGTAATACTGCAAAGTGGGAAGAAAACGGATCTCACACCCACCCACACCTAGACACTAACACGACTGTGAATTATGACCGGCATAGCAATTTCATTTTCATGGTACCGTGAGCGGTGAGTATAAAGATGAATCCCCTCCAGTACTCTATTTCATTGTACCTCTATGGGCACAACAAGTGGGATGCACCAGTGTTTCCCATACATAAAGGAATTTGTGGCGGGCCGCCACAAAAGGATTTGGACCGCCACAAAAAGATGTTGACCAAAAAAATAAAAATAAATAAAAATAAAATATTTTTTTTTACAGTGCACCTGAACGCAACATGCAAGATATCCGCTGAATAAGTGTCCAATAAATGTTCATGTCATTCTGGCCAATACTTCTGTTATAGCATTTCAGTCTGGAATATGGAATATCTTTCAATAATCTATGATTTAGCTGCTAAATTGTCAAATACCGCCATCTGCTCGCTACCCAGGCACTTATGTATGTACTTAACCTAACTAACTTAACCTAACTAACTATCCGGTGTGCACAACATTGTCAGCCTAAACTCCGGCTGACACCCCAAAAACCTACAATCCGCTACAGAAAGATTTATATTGTTTGTTTATTAACTGGCCCCTTGCCTTCTATCATTTCACGAAAGTGGCAAAGCAAGTTGAGTATCCCTGACCTATAGGGAGAAATTTAGTTTGTCATTGTAAACCCACAGCACAGTAATGATGACATGTTCTTCATAGATCTAGCCTTTTCATTTTGCTCTTAATCTTTCTCAAAGTACACCAAATTCATGCATTTTACTTTAAAATGTTTAAAAAAATCTCACGGAGGGGCATGCTCCCGCACCCCCCTAGGGGGTCTGCGGTCCCCCACCACAAATACTCAAAATGCTGTGGGAAACACTGATGCACTGTTACCTCTCCACCTCTCACGGACCACTCACATAACAGACACACATCATGAATGATGGATACACACATCATAAATGATGGATACACACGCCTAAAGAGACACATTGGACATGCGAGGGACATGCAAGCTCTGCTTATAGAAATAGCATTCAGATGCCATTTTCACCATCAATCTAACGTGGCTGAATTAAATGTGGCTGTCATGTGCATATTATTGTAAGACATAAATACAAATCAGATGTAACCTGAAGGGTAACAGGAATGTGTGTATGTGTGTGTGTGTGTGTGTGTGTGTGTGTGTGTGTGTGTGTGTGTGTGTGTGTGTGTGTGTGTGTGTGTGTGTGCGTGTGTGTGTGCATGTGTGTGTGCGCGTCTCACCATGGGCGTCACGGTAGTAGGCATGAGTGACACTGCGGAAGCGTTCCTGTCCAGCTGTGTCCCAGATCTGCAGAGAAGAGAAGGAGAGGAAGGGGTGCGGTCTTATCTTTTTAATGAGTCACTTGCAGCCTGCTCCACCCGCTGCTGTGCTGACCCCCTCCAATCAATTCACTCTGCAATATTGGATCATTATGAAAACGACATAGGAGATATGATGCTATTATGGATATGGCAACGAGCAAGATTCCAGCTCGCAGCACATGCTGTATATACAGTAGATAAGACGCATAATGCACTAATTTTTAATGACTGTCCTCGATGACTTCACCGCGCTTCTGTTTCCCCCGATCGTTCCTAGTTGCGTGGCTGGGTTCAAGGCCTGGGCCAAGATGATGAATATGAATCAGCTTTAGTCACGGCCTATTCGCCCCGTTGTCCAACCCCTGTGGAACCAAGATAATTAAAGTCCTCCTTCTTCTTCCCACTGCACGACTATCTCCCATCACTATTTGCCTCCGCTGGGAATTCAATTTTCTTCTGTCAGGAATGCACTCCTCACTCTTTTTTTATCAAGTATTTTTCCCCCGCCCACCTTTCTTCCCAATTGTACTTGGCCAATTCCCCTCTGCTCTTACGGTCGTTGCTCCACCCCCTCTGCCGACCTGGGGAGAGTTGTAGTAGACCAGCACGTGCTGCCTTCCTCCGATACATGTGCAGTCGCCAGCTGCTTCTTTTCACCTGACAGCAAGGAGGTTTCACCAGCAGGATGTAGCGTGGGAGGATCACGCTATTCCCCCAGTTCTCCTCCCCACAAACAGGCGCCCCGACCGACCAGAGGAGGCACTAGTGCAGCGACCAGGACTTATACCTTTAATCCGGCTTCCCACCCGCAGACACGGCCAACTGTGCCTGTATGGACGCCCGACCAACACAGGGGCTCGAACCTGAGACCCCTTATGTTGGCAGGCACTACCCGGACGGACATCTCTCCTCACTTGGTCTTTGGATGAAAAGCTGTCGCTTCTTGTTTATCTCTCTCTCTTTCTGTGGCTGTGTATCTACGTAGGAAGAGGAAGTAGACGCAAAGCTGCAAGTAGCAGTTCCAGTCTTGTTTAAGGCTCTAGTCAGGGCAAGAGTATCCATAGACTATGAGTTGTACAAAAGAAGCGTGTTTCATAGCAAGTGGTGTATTGAGGAAACTGTGCAGGCTGGAGGGAAGAGAGCTAGTTTTCAACAGGGAGTCGAGATGAGGAGTGGATGACAGTGTGTATGATTGTCTGCGATTGCTTCGTTTTGATTTGTGTTGTTTTGCTGAATGTTTTTGATTTGTAAATGTGTTTCTTTGGGGGGGGGGGGTTACGTTTTTTACGTTGTGAAGGTCCTGTTTGTTTGATTTGTTTTCTTGCTCTGATTGATTGAGGGATCACATGTTATAAGTCGAGTGTTTAATAAAGGCTTTGTTAAAACTCAAAACACTGTCTCTGTGTTTCTATGTCTCTCTGTTTGTGTCTGTCTGTCTGTCTGTCTGTCTGTCTCTGAGACATGTCAGCTTTGATGCTGGCTGTGCTTCAGGTGGTAGTAATGAGGAATGGCACTGACGGGGTGGAGGAAAGAGCTCTCTCCCAGTCGGTTCGCTGCAGGCCGCTCTGCAAACGGACTCTGAGCCAATTAAGCCTAAATGAATACATCACAGAGCAGTGGCCTGCTGCTCCACCAGCATCTGTCTACCCTTAATTAACTTCATTAGGAAAGATTCACATAGTTACCAGCTCCATTTGACAGAAAGACCAAACAAACAAACAGTACAGAGTTGTCCTTGGTATGGCTGCCAGCAGAGTGAATGAAGTGTGCGGTTGGGGGGGTCTAATAGCCCTGAGAGGATCCATGGAGATGGATAGGGCTCAATGATCTTACACAGGCTATTTTGTCTCTAAATAAGGACATTGATTGTCTTTATAAATAAGGTGGGCCAGCAGAGCTCTAAGTCCTCTTGTGAGATGAGGCTCATACATCAACTGTGGTGCTAAGAGTAAAGAGCACAGACTGCAGTGCTACAGTACAGTTGAAATAGGTCGGGCTCTTGGGAGCACTTAGGAAGACTGGTAGGGTTGGAAACAGGATCTGAAGAATCAGCACCCCCAATCCGGCTTCCCACCTGTGGACATGGCCAATTGTGCCTGTGGACGCCCGACCAAGCCTGGAGGTAATATGGGGTCTCGAACGTTTGACCCTCATGTTGGTAAGCAAGCAGAGAATCCCGCTGCACATACCTGGAGGCCCATCATGAGACATTTTTGATATATTAGCATAACAGTTCTTACCTGGAGCTTCACCTTGACTCCATCGATGCTCAGGACTTTATTCTGAAAATAAAAGCAAGGAAATATCAGTGAGGATTCTTTGGATGAGCTATTTTAGCTGTAGCTTCGTTTGAAAGACTCGCTAATGTGACGTTTTAAGATGTAAAATATAGACGGGGTATATGCATGAATCATAACGTTAAATTCAATACCTTTTAAGACCTTTTTTAAGACCGTTTCAGTATATTTTAAGACCTCAACGCCACTTTTGTCACATCAGTGATAGGGGTGTAAATCACAAGTTTCATCACTTATTATATAGATTCTTTAGACAACAGTCTGCCACAATATGATTTTGATTCAAGTCAGGGGGCTGCGATCGAAATGAGACGATATCATATGCCCATTTAACACAATCAGCACAATAGCTAGAAAATGTAATACCTCATCAAGACTTTTTAATATTTTTTAAGGGCCTTAATTTTCCCTAAATTGACTCATCAACGTTTAATACTTTCCAAGACCCCACGGATATAATAATGTGTGTCTGATGGTTTTTCCAACAAAAAGGTTAAATGATCTTGTTAAAATTCTTAAAATGACTCCCCCTCCTTCCGCCTCATAAAAAATTCCAAACCAACCAATCAGGGTTATCTACGGTAAAGTATAAGTTCTAGAACATAACTAGCTAATCACAGCATACCAATACGGGCTTTAACTGCTGAATACTGGACAGGGATTGGCTGCAGTATTTGTGATGTCACGAATCATGCTAGTTGAAAATCGTCTTTTGAGTGAGCTAGCGTGCGCACCCGTGCGTGTTTGAGGTGCTGGTGGAGGGTTGAGTAAATGCAGTAAATTGGCAAACTTTCCTCACTGCAAACTACTCTTCTTTGCCTGATCACACACCCGCTCTCTACACTCCACACTTTCCTCTCCTTCTCTCCATCAATACTGTATGTCAGTCCCTGTCTTGCCCCAGACCCTTTTAATGAAGCTGGCCTCTTTCCTCCAGAGGCTCACCTCCCTCCCCTCTCTCCCTCTATCTCTCCATCCTCCCCTCTCTCCCTCTATCTCTCATCCTCCCCTCTCTCACTCTATGTCTCCATCCTCCCCTCTCTCCCTCTGTCTCTCCATCCTCCCCATTCTCCCTCTATCTCTCATCCTCCCCTCTCTCCCTCTATCTCTCCATCCTCCTCTCTCCCTCTATCTCTCCATCCTCCCCTCTCTCCCTCTATCTCTCCATCCTCCCCTCTCTCACTCTATGTCTCCATCCTCCCCTCTCTCCCTCTGTCTCTCCATCCTCCCCATTCTCCCTCTATCTCTCATCCTCCCCTCTCTCCCTCTATCTCTCCATCCTCCTCTCTCCCTCTATCTCTCCATCCTCCCCTCTCTCCCTCTATCTCTCATCCTCCCCTCTCTCTCCCTCTATCTCTCCATCCTCCCCTCTCTCCCTCTATCTCTCCATCCTCCCCTCTCTCTCCCTCTATCTCTCCATCCTCCCCTCTCTCCCTCTATCTCTCATCCTCCCCTCTCTCTCCCTCTATCTCTCCATCCTCTCCTCTCTCTCCCTCTATCTCTCCATCCTCCCCTCTCTCCCTCCATCTCTCCATCCTCCCCTCTCTCTCCCTCTATCTCTCCATCCTCCCCTCTCTCTCTATCTCTCCATCCTTCCATCTCTCCCTCTCTCCATCCTCCCCTCTCTCTCCCTCTATCTCTCCATCCTCTCCTCTCCCTCCATCTCTCCATCCTCCCCTCTCTCCCTCTATCTCTCCATCCTCCCCTCTCTCCCTCTATCTCTCCATCCTCCCCTCTCTCTCCCTCGACCTCTCCATCCTCCCCTCTCTCCCTCTCATCCTCCCCTCTCTTAGTCTCTCCCTCTGTCTCTCCATCCTCCCCTCTCTCCCTCTCATCCTCCCCTCTCTCCCTATATCTCTCCATCCTTGTGAGGCATTACTGTGATTTCTGCTTCGATCCCCTGCACTACACAGCAGCTGATTCTTGCTTTTCCAAATGGACTCTCTGTTTCCCAGGGCAGAGGTTGTCTCTGCCTTGAGAACTGATGTACAGAGGTTAAACACTCTAGCAGGACGCATCCAACCTGCCATTGAATTCAGATCAGTTTGACTGATGGCTTTGTGCGTGCGGGGTAGTCAAATCTATATCTTGTAAACGAGAATGAATGGGAGGACTGTTTTTCGCAACACGTCCTCATACAGCGCCGCACACGGCTCGCGCTATCGCCACCCGCCTGCTGACGGTGCGGCGGTCACCTCTCGAGCCGACTCGACCTCCAGCCAAATTGGCCGCAGTGACGGCCCCAGCACGCTTGCAAGTCGGTGGTTAAGGTCAGGCAACTAAAAGAATTTGGTTAAGGTTACAGTAGGCAACTAAAACAACTTGGTTAAGGTTAGGCAACTAAAACAACTTGGTTAAGGTTAGGCAACTAAAACTACTTGGTTAAGGTTAGGCAACTAAAACAACTTGGTTAAGGTTAGGCAACTAAAACAACTTGGTTAAGGTTAGGGTTATGGTTTGGGTAGGGGTTAAAAACAGAACAACACACCTGTAAGTGTCACTCCCTTCTCTCGCTTGTTCTCCCAGTTGAAAGATGAGCAAACTACCACACGTCGTCAACCCTAACTTCTTTTCTACCGACAATATAAATATAAGACTCTGGCAACCTCTAGTGGCCGCGGCCGATGACAACATTCGTCCTTCCCACCGCCTGGAAAATAGACCTAGTAGTCTATGTTGTCGTTTTTCCTGCGAGGATGGTGTGGTTTTTAAAGGTAGGAAATGAATGGGCCATATGCCCATATCGGACTCCCTGAACAAATCTATTTTCCAAATTCGATTGTCATACCCTATATTTATTATTTAGCATGCTTTAAAGTGCATATTGACTGGCCGGTCCGGTCCCTATAGTTCATCTGTGCACCTGTCACCTGTAAGGATATGTCTGACACATACACATCAACAGTAGTAAGATAGCTGCCTTGTGCCCTCTGCCCTGCACTCTATAGGCTAATCAACATCACTCATCAAAACTGGAGGGAGGAGCATTCGATTTGATTGATTTACAGCTTCCCCTGTGTGTGTGTGTGTGTGTGTGTGTGTGTGTGTGTGTGTGTGTGTGTGTGTGTGTGTGCGTGCGTGCGTGCGTGCGTGCGTGCGTGCGTGTGTGTGTGTGTGTGGCAGAAGTCCTGATTAACTGCATGGATGACCGCCCTGAAAATAAGACAGGGATTCTTCCTATACATTTATGTATTTCACCAGAAGCCCTCTCATGATCTGTCAGTCATCTGCTAATCAATGCTTCCTGATATGACATCAGCGGTGCCACGGCAACGCT
>NC_139644.1:14728394-14750894 GCF_964638095.1 Poromitra crassiceps
ATTTCTTTTAACATTAGCTGGTTTTATGATTTTTTAGGTTAGGTGTTTTCTATGTGCACTTAGTTTGTCCTGTCTTTGTACATGTTACTCATTGTAAACCACTTGTCTGCCTTTTTATGTTCTATGTATAATGGACCACAATGGAAACAAGCCTTTGGCTTTCTTGTGTTTTATCCATTTGACCAACCGTAAAGGCACTTTTCCTTGATGTACTTACCTTTGTGTCAATAAAGTATTCAATCAATCAATCAATCAATCAATCAATCTCACACACACACACACACGCACGCAACGCATGCACGCACGCGCACACACACACACACACACACACACACACACACACACACACACACACACACACACACACACACACACACACACACACACATTATCAACAACAACACAATAAAACTGCCTGTTCCCAATCAGGCAGAGGAGTGACAATAGTGACAAGCTAACAAAACGACTTCAAGGTAAAAGCACTTAATCCAGTAACAGGGGATGACAATAAACACAACTAGTCCCCTTTTCTTCGTGTGTGTGCGTGTGCGTGTGCGTGTGCGTGTGCGTGTGCGTGTGCGTGTGCGCGTGCGTGTGTGTGTGTGTGTGTGCGTGCGTGCATCAAACATCCGCTTGGTTCCAGCCTTAGAACTGCTGGTTATATAAGGATGATCTTGAATCATCTCTGTATCTATGGAGAAAATGAATGGGGAATTCTCTTCTGGCGGCTGGAGACGGGCTCTAGGGGACAAATCATGAAACCTACAAGTGCAGCTTAGAAATGTTTCCATTTGATAGCGCATATACATTCTGGGAGTTTGATATAATAGATCCCATATTACGCAAGCGTGTTTTTGTGATTTTTGCACTGCAAAATGGCAGGTGTTGTTGGTGTTGGAGTGTGATAGGGTGACATAAGGCACTCTCAAGAGGACGCCACGGAACAGGAAGAGGAGGCGAGCCAAATCATCAATGATCTCAGCTGGAAGGAAACGGGAGTAACATTTGAGATGGGGCACGGAGAGAGAGCCCTCCTAGTGATATGCGGGCGTGTTAACGTTATATGGAGGAAAGCCCATGGGAGCACGGGGAGAACATACAAACTCCACACAGAAAGGCCCTCTCCATGAGATAGCCCACCTGGGGCACCAGGCACCAGAAAGGCATGGGAAGTCATACCCCCCCAGACAACAGCATCCCAGACGGGGAATCGAACCCTGGACCTTCTTGCTGCGAGGCAACAACACTATACCACTGTGCCACAGTGCTCCATCTAACAGGTAGCGAGGGGAGTGAGATGTTTGGAGATTGTGTCAAACACTCACTCTTGCTTTTCGGCTGCTAATTCATCATCTTAATCTAATTTCTATCTATCTAATCATTTCAGAAGCAGGAAAAAAAACACATTCCTGCCACTTGCTGGCGTGGTTACGCCTGCCTGGCATTATAACTGCACCCACTCAGACCGGCAGCCAGGTGGGAGAGTAGATAATATAATAGAGAAATCAGCCATCCAGCCAGTGTGTCGGTCAGCCAGTCAGTCAGTCAGTCAGTCAGTCAGTCAGTCAGTCAGCCAGTCAGTCAGTGCTTTGCTAACTAAAGTGAACGTATGGGAGTAGGAGATAACTCACAAAGTCCCTCATGTGTGACATCAGAGGCTGTCAATGACACGACGGGGGAAGGAGAGGAACTTTTCAGGGACGAAGACTTAATTATCCTATCATCCTCTCACCCGCCTGAGCTGCCTCTCTTCCAGATGTCTTTACTCTCACCTCCGTAAGGGGAACAGGCAGGAAGACAGATGGCCTCGTGTCTGCAGATGCTCATAGGTGCCTCTGCGTGCTTTAGGACCGCTAATGCTACCTGGAATTGAATTTACAACCAGTTTATAAATGGTGATTGAACACAGCTAATCAAAACTCTGATATCTGCTAATAACCCTGTTCTCAATTAAGTGGGCATGAAAGAGACAGACAGTCTTTGTATGTATCTTTCTAACATTCCAACATTATAGTAGTTGACGTTCAACAATTCAACCGTTTATCAGATGTTTAACATATTATCTCTATAGAGTATAGACCTTATTCGCTAACCCCCGGACGGCGCCATATTGTTGACATACCGTCCTGCACGCACACAGCGCTGCAGCTGACAACTAGTAACGGCCTTATTGTCGTTTCTGTTCCATTACAAAATGGCGATAGTGATGACAGCAATACAAACCCCAGAGTTGTTGTTTGTATGCTGCCGTTAATGCCTGTAATAATAAACAAAAGAAAAAACGAGGTGAACAGACTTTGCTGTGAGGATCTGTCAGAAAGTTTCACCTGTCTCTCCCAACTATCCACAACTATCCACACATCTCCTCTGTGCTGACGTATCCTCAGTCTCGCTCCCTTCACGTCTGTGGACAGCAGAGATAGAAACAAACCACGGGGACTTTATTGCTGTCATTACTACAGCCATGCCTAACGCAGGTCACCATCCGAACACAACAGGAACGATACAGGTAAAGCTAACGGTGGCTAGCTTCCTATAAACGCTGTTCTTACATAAGCTGTCACTTGAGAGCTGCAGCGCTACGTCGAGAACATGGCGGCGGTGGGCGTGCCCGTACGTGAGTGACGTCAATCGAATAAGGTCTATATGTGACAACTCATGCCTATACGACACTAGGTGCAGGTGTGTGGAGCGGCAAGCAAACAGAATCTCTTTGTTGAATCTCGACTAATAAGCTGTTAAAACATCATGTACAGACAAAGTCAAACAGTCGACAACTAATGTCAACTAATCTATTCTGTAGGCAGACTATCCAAATAAAGTGACTATAATGCCAGACAGCCTGTCATACGCAGAGATACACGCACGTACACCGAGACAGAAAGTACACTCACACGTCCTCCGCTTGCGGGCCTTCTGCGTCACGACACATTGATTTCCAATTCCTACAGTGTCAATGAAGTGATGAATCATATCTGCCTTTTGTCAACACATGGCAGCCAGGGGCTCAGAGACGCTCACACACACACACACACACACACACACACACACACACACGCACACACACACATACAGTATCTCCTGCAAAGACAGGCTGAGGGTGAATATAGAGTTTAGCGTAACACATAGCTACAGCCTCAATCTGCCTACAGTACCTGTTACTGTGGTTATAGTCTTCATGCTATCTGTCAACTTCTTTAGAAAAAAACAAACACAGCACGGCAAATAAAGTCATCAACTGCTTGTTTGTTGTCAGTGGTGCACAGCAGGCACTTTGCAATGCATGATGGGTCGCACAGTACTGTATGTGAGTATGTGTGTGTGGGGCGCGCATGTGTGCACGCCTGCGCGCGCGCGTGTGTGTGTACTAGTTGCTTCTACACATGAATGAACACACTTCATTTCCCCTAAGCACTTAGCAGTATGTACTGAGTTATCAACCTTTTTCTCCCTCTCACCCCCCCACCCCCCTGCACCCACCATACTTTATGCAGTGGAGCAAACTATTGCCAGGCTAAAATGAGAAATTGCCTGTGTTCATAATATACACACCACTTCATCTCAAGACATGGTCACCATGCAGTACCCTGTGCCAGTTTCATGACAGATATCTGCCAATGGTGATGTAAGAGAGATGGTTACAGAGAGAGAGGGGGGAGAGAAGGAGAGAGAGAGAGAGACAGACAGACAGACAGACAGAGAGACAGACAGACAGACAGACAGACAGACAGACAGACAGACAGAGAGACAGACAGACAGACAGACAGACAGACAGACAGGCAGGCAGGCAGACAGACAGAGAGACAGACAGACAGACAGACAGACAGACAGACAGACAGACAGAGAGACAGACAGACAGACAGACAGACAGACAGACAGACAGACAGACAGACAGACAGACAGGCACACAGACAGACAGACAGACAGACAGACAGACAGACAGACAGACAGACAGACAGAGAGACAGACAGACAGACAGACAGACAGACAGACAGACAGACAGACAGACAGACAGAGAGACAGACAGACAGACAGACAGACAGACAGACAGACAGACAGACAGACAGAGAGACAGACAGACAGACAGACAGACAGACAGACAGACAGACAGACAGACAGACAGACAGAGACATGTGGATCTTCTCTGGCTCATTAAGAGCAGCCACTTCAGGCAGGTGATGTTATCACTGTGTTTGTGTCTCATGCTGTGATTTAAGGGCGGTGCAGAATTAGAAATCGACCGCCGTCATCAATAAGATGGAGAGATCATCTCACAATACCTCTCTAACGTTTAATGTCCAGCCATGTCACAAACATGACACACACACACACACACGCACACACGCACGCACGCGCACACACGCACGCACGCACGCACGCACGCACGCACGCACGCACACACACACACACACACACACACACACACACGCACACACACACACACACGCGCACACACACACACACAGAAAATACAAAATCACACCCACAAGCGGGAATCAACGCGCTCATGCTCACACACAAACCGCACGCACGCACGCGCACACACACACACACACACACACACACACACACACACACACACACACACAGTGATTCTTGCTGCCGTTGCTGCTGTGTTTTCCAGGGATGATGAGGTATTGTGCACAACACCTCCTCCTCCCCCTAAAGGCTATTAAAGCCACATACTGTATCGACTATCT
The DNA here is from genome assembly GCF_964638095.1 of Poromitra crassiceps. Classification (NCBI taxonomy): domain Eukaryota; kingdom Metazoa; phylum Chordata; class Actinopteri; order Beryciformes; family Melamphaidae; genus Poromitra; species Poromitra crassiceps. The sequence goes on from NC_139644.1 coordinate 14,733,095, forward strand.
AACACATCTGCAGCCCACTGAGCTGTTATCAATGCAACAGTGTGTGTGTGTGTGTGTGTGTGTGTGTGTGTGTGTGTGTGTGTGTGTGGTGGAGCTCCACTAAACCACAGCAACACAACCTTAATGACAAATCACATGTCTGCGGGTTCAATGATTGGCTAAGGATTATTATGCGGTCAGAGGTCAGATACGTAATCAATGTTTACATCGTCAATTTTTGTAGCTATGACGATGATGCTGAAGATATACAATCTTGGAGCACAGTTACTATGTCAATTTGAATATTCGAGTACTCGCATTAAATTATGTAATCGAGTACTCGAGTAATCTAACGGCCAACAACGGAAGTGCAATTTCAAATTCAGTTATTGAACAACCATGAGTCCATGAGTTTGTAGTAATAGTTACCTTGTTGGCACTTTGTTGTTGGCACGTTTACCGCCATGATGGATTGTACTACGTCTCAACAAACGTCATCAGCTCGCGGAAGCTCGTTTACAAAGATTTTTTTTTGTCCTCAACTCAAATACTCAGCTTTGTAGATTTCATTTATTCTACCTTATATTTACTCCAAACAAACCTCTCTTGCTACTTCTGTAAAGTAGCAAGAAGGTACTTCTAAAACCATCAGTTCTTGTGCAGCAGAGGAGTTTCCCCAAGAAAGAAGGACCTCCTCATAGGTTTAAGGTTTGTAAAAGCTTTTATGAACTCGATGTACAGTAGGTTCAATTACTATTGTGTGCCATCATCCGAGTAGAAAAAAATATACATTTCTTCATCTGGGAAAAAGCCAAATACAATGTCCAGTACAGTACATGTACATGAACTCCACTGTGTCTCCAGACTAGCTCTGTCTTCCCTTAAAGAGAGAAGACTGGATAACTATCTTACACTCTAATCCCTGTTATGCTGATGGATCGGAAACAAACTCACAACGAGGCTACAATCTAAAGAGACCTTGTTCCCTTATTCTAAATCAACTGGAGTCTTCATTATAATGTGATATACTGTATGCAGGAATTACACAGCCAGGCAGTTGTGGCTCAGGAGGTAGAGCGGGTTGTCCACTACTAATTGCTTTGGATAAAAGAGGTCAGTGGTTCGATCCCCGGCTCCTCCAGTCCGGAAGTCGAAGTGTCCTTCCTTGGGCAACATACCGAACCGAAATGTCTCCCGATGGCTGCGCGAGCGAGCCCCCTGCGTGGTTGTTTGCTGCCACGTGTGCACGAACGTAAGCGCTTTGGATAAAAGCGCTATATAAATGTAGTCCATTTACACTCAACTCCTCGTTATACTAATATGTGTCTCTGTGTCTTTTTCCCTTTGCCAGTTTAATGCTCTGCTCCTCAAAGTATCAGGCCAACATTTACAATAGAGAGTCTGCTTCGCCCCCTCCATCGCTCAGTTAATGAGACCTTTCCTGCTCACCTCTCCCTTTGGCTGCTGCTTTTCCTCTCTTCTCCTCACCCTCCCCATACTTATCCCCTTCACTCTCTCACACACACACACACACACACACACACACACACACACACACACACACACACACACACTCACACAACCTCGTGTCAAGAAAGGCTCCTGTGTTGTCTGCATAATCAAACCAGACGTATATCAATTATATTTGAATTATTCAACAGCTTATACCGTTCATAAAGAGATAAACGTAAAGATGGCTGCATTGGTAATTCTGGCAAGACAATGAGGGACATTTGACACAACGATGGAATCTGTGGCTACTGTTTTAGGGTTAGTTTTGATGCAGGCCTCATTATTATGGTATAAAACAACTACAAATCCCTTCCACAGAGTGCAAAGGAAATGTAGTCAAGAGGTTCTTTGTGGTAAAGGGAAATCAATATTTGGCTGGCTCCCTGCGGCTCTGTGATTAGCATGTAGCACATGTAGCCAGGCCGGGGCAGCGCCGGGTGACGTGGAGTCAGGGCGTTTCAAAGTTAGACATTTTGACCTTTAATTAGTGACTTTTACAATCACGGTCCAGTCACTCGAATGTTTTTCAGAACATGACATTTCATGATATCGCCCTCATCAGGCTGGTGTCATTTGTGCGGACGGACAGCCTGAGACATAAGTTAGGGCATATTTGCTGGGGGTCCTAACTTCAAGAAAAGGTTAGGTCGAACAAGGTAAATCATCACGTTTCCATTCGTTGTTGTCGTTTTCATTTAACCTCCATTGCCTCAGTTGTATCATTCTTCCTTCACACTGGCTGCATTCCGGCCGGCGGCAAGTAGTTCCAAACGAAGTGGACTGCACAGGGTATTCGGCCATGTCAACCAGGATTCCAAACCGCAGGGAGCCAAAATGTTTGGTTCAAAGGGAACTGTGCACAGTGTAGGAAAGAAGTGAACAACGCTACTTCACTCGGGCGGAAGTTGACACGCAAGATTTCCCATCAGTCATTGCGCCTCACTGTCGAGTAGGGATGTTCATTTTGAAAATTTTCCAAAATCGATAATCGGTGAGAATTAACGATCAATTATCGATTATCGATTTTATTAATACTTAGAAAATTTTCAATATTTTCATTTTTTTTTTTTTTTTTTTTTACAAAATGAATGCCTATGGCAGAAAATACGAAAGACAACGTGTTCTCCTCAATGAACTCTTTATTTCAATGTGTCTCCTCTCCAACACTGCTGTCCCCGGCGCATGCCGGTGTGAATTTCTCATGTTTAAAACAGTTTTGTTGGCACAAAGGCCCGTGCCCAGCCAGAAAACTAGAGACTATGAAGCTCCACCTCACGTTAGTCGGCTGTGCAATGGAGTGGGGCGAGGAGGAACGAATTCCACCCAAACCTAGTCCAAAAATTTTTTTTTTTTTTTTTTTTTATAATTAAAAAATCGATCCAAATGCCACAGGATCGATTCCAATCCTTAACGATCGATTATCGATTTTCGATAATTGATGAACATCCCTACTGTCGAGTGAGCAGAATTGTCCGGCCACAGCTACGCCATTTTACGTGCGATCATCATCGTGCTGAATCTTTCAGGAAGTGTAAAGAGCACCCCTGCGGGTGACCTAACAGAGCCGGATTCTTGAATTAGGTAATTAGGGTCGACTAAATGAGCAAAAATGGCAAATTAGTGGCCAAAATGACACAAGACAGGTTCAGCACCGTGGAGAGCTCCAGAATGGAGGAGCCGATTTTGAAATGTGTCACTGAAGAGGACTATGAAAACCCTCTGGGGAGAGAGAGGAGAGGCTGCATGCCAACTCTGTGAGTGAGGCCTGACTAAAATAATGGACATAGGGACCGGTATTCGTTCACAAAACTAATACATCAGTCTATCAAAATGACGACCAACCAAACTAAATTAAATTAAATTGTACATATTTATTTTTTGTTCAGTGGCGGCGGCGCTGGAAATAGAAGGGTGGCGTTAAGTGGGGGCGGGGCATGCCGGTAACCGGTATGCGGGTGCAAATAGAAAATAATAGTGCCAGCTGTTTTGACGCGCGCCATACGGCGGCGGCGTGTTTTGGCCTTGAGAGTGCGACGCTACATCACCAAGATAAAGATCCTGTAGCGTGTGGATGATGAACAGGGTGAGATGTTTTAGTGGGCCAGCTCTGATCCTTGTATCTTAAACCTGTCAGGGGCATTTTATGAAGCGCCGCTAGATAAAATGCTCCAAGTAAATCATCTGCGAGGGGAAGCAGCACGGTTGAAGTTGAATCTATTGTGGGCCGCATGTGCTCAGGTGGTGGAGGAGGAGTCCACGCCCGTCCATAGTGTGTCTGTGTAGCTGTCAGGGGAGGGGATACATGATGGGATGTGTGACTAGTTCATGGGGGAAAATTCAATATTGCTTGACACATGCCGATACAGGTTGAGCCATTGCACATTATGTCCCTGCAGCCAGCGGAGGGACGGTCACTGAGGTCTCAGGTTGGTCGAGCATCTCAATGAGACTGTCAGTCTGACACACACACAGACACACACAGACACACACACACACAGACACACACAGACACAGACACAGACACACACACACACACACGCACGCACACGGTCAAGCCTCGGTCACCACACTCAAACTAGACTGCAGAATGGCAGAGGTGGAGAAAAGCAATGTGTCTTCCCCCTGCGTGTTTGAATGCATCAATGCAGGCAGGCTGAGCCGTAAACATCATTAGTTTGAGACATTGTCACAGTGAACGAGTGGACAGCAGTAGCAGCAGCAGCAGCAGCAGCAGTAGAAGCAGTAGTAGAAGCAGCAGTAGCAGCAGCAGTAGCAGAAGCAGCAGTAGCAGCAGCAGCAGCAGTAGCAGCAGCAGCAGCAGCAGTAGAAGCAGTAGTAGAAGCAGCAGTAGCAGAAGCAGCAGTAGAAGCAGCAGCAGCAGTAGCAGCAGCAGCAGCAGCAGTAGAAGCAGTAGTAGAAGCAGCAGTAGCAGCAGCAGCAACAGAAGCAGCAGTAGCAGCAGCAGCAGTAGCAGTAGCAGCAGCAGCAGTAGAAGCAGTAGTAGAAGCAGCAGTAGCAGCAGCAGCAACAGAAGCAGCAGTAGCAGCAGCAGCAGTAGCAGCAGCAGCAGTAGTAGTAGAAGCAGTAGTAGAAGCAGCAGTAGCAGCAGCAGCAACAGAAGCAGCAGCAGCAGTAGCAGCAGCAGCAGTAGAAGCAGTAGTAGAAGCAGCAGTAGCAGCAGCAGCAACAGAAGCAGCAGTAGCAGCAGCAGCAGTAGCAGCAGCAGCAGCAGCAGTAGAAGCAGTAGTAGAAGCAGCAGTAGCAGCAGCAGCAACAGAAGCAGCAGTAGCAGCAGCAGCAGTAGCAGCAGCAGCAGCAGCAGTAGAAGCAGTAGTAGAAGCAGCAGTAGCAGCAGCAGCAGCAGAAGCAGCAGTAGCAGCAGCAGCAGTAGCAGCAGCAGCAGCAGAAGCAGCAGTAGCAGCAGCAGCAGTAGCAGCAGCAGCAGCAGCAGTAGAAGCAGTAGTAGAAGCAGCAGTAGCAGCAGCAGCAGTAGCAGTAGAAGCAGTAGTAGAAGCAGCAGTAGCAGCAGCAGCAACAGAAGCAGCAGTAGCAGCAGCAGCAGTAGCAGCAGCAGCAGCAGCAGTAGAAGCAGTAGTAGAAGCAGCAGTAGCAGCAGCAGCAACAGAAGCAGCAGTAGCAGCAGCAGCAGTAGCAGCAGCAGCAGTAGCAGCAGCAGCAGTAGCAGCAACAGAAGCAGCAGTAGCAGCAGCAGCAGCAGCAGTAGCAGCAACAGAAGCAGCAGTAGCAGCAGCAGCAGTAGCAGTAGAAGCAGTAGTAGAAGCAGCAGTAGCAGCAGCAGCAACAGAAGCAGCAGTAGCAGCAGCAGCAGTAGTAGCAGCAGCAGCAGCAGCAGTAGAAGCAGTAGTAGAAGCAGCAGTAGCAGCAGCAGCAACAGAAGCAGCAGTAGCAGCAGCAGCAGTAGCAGCAGCAGCAGCAGCAGTAGAAGCAGTAGTAGAAGCAGCAGTAGCAGCAGCAGCAACAGAAGCAGCAGTAGCAGCAGCAGCAGTAGCAGCAGCAGCAGTAGCAGCAGCAGCAGTAGCAGCAACAGAAGCAGCAGTAGCAGCAGCAGCAGCAGCAGTAGCAGCAACAGAAGCAGCAGTAGCAGCAGCAGCAGCAGCAGTAGCAGCAGCAGCAGTAGCAGCAGCAGCAGTAGCAGCAACAGAAGCAGCAGTAGCAGCAGCAGCAGCAGCAGCAGCAGCAGCAGCAGCAGTAGCAGCAACAGAAGCAGCAGTAGCAGCAGCAGCAGTAGCAGCAGCAGCTCAACAGAAGCAGCAGTAGCAGCAGCAGCTCAGCAGCTCAGCAGCAGCAGCAGCAGCTCAGCAGCAGCAGCAGCAGCAGCAGCAGCAGCAGCAGCAGCAGCAGCAGCAAAAGTCACCCTCTCCACATCCCCATGAAAACAGCCAGTGGAATAGTAGGCAAATCAGTGTGAAGGCACCATTGCCATGTTGCCATTGCCACATGTATAAATAAATAAATAAATAAATAAATAAATAAATAAATAAATAAATAAATAAATTTAAGACAATATTTTCAAGACAGGTGACCAATGAAATGGTAAATGGCCTGAATTTATATTAGCCTGGTAAGCCAGCCGGTCACGTGAACTCACATTTCATTTCGTTCTACCAGACCGTCTGGCCTCAAGCCCTGGGAGGGTGTTTTGCAGAAATTGCAAAGTGCTCTATCCAATCAGCGACCTGCCTTGTAGTTGACATCGATTCGTAACTGGCCAATCAGGAACGCCGCTGGCAAGGCAGTAATGGCTGCCTCCGTGCCTGTCCGCCTCAAGCAGTATAGTAGTTTGTCGAAGTTTAAACAGGCATGGTGTAGTTATTGCAGAAATAGACTCAATAACAACAATTAAACAAGTACAGGAGTATGCAACAGTGGAGTTTCACGGCAGAAAATATGTTTTCGCCATTCTCCCGTGTGGATTTGGATTTGACTGGATGCAACGCTGATTGGCCGAAGGAGTTTGTCTGTCAAGGCAAGTACACCCGCCCAACTTCCACCCACTGCAAAACACTGGGAGAAAGCTTGAGGCCACATGGTCTGGACATGAAATGTGAGTTCACGTGACAGGTTTGTTTACCAGGCTACATTTATATAGTGCTTTTATCGAAAGCGCTTTACAATGAGTAGGTACATTCACAGACACATTCATATACCGATGGAGGCCGGCAAGCTACCATGCAGGGTGCTGACACCGCAATCGAGAGCCATTTGGAGTTCAGTACCTTGCCCAAGGACACTTCGACATGCAGACTAGAGGAGGCGAGAATCGACATACTGTAGATGGAAACATCAATGAACTCTTGCGATGGGACACCACACCAGCCGTGACTTAAAACAAACGTGGGCCAAGGGCGTAATGCGGGGTGCTCGGATCACACCCCTTTTCGAGATCTGCCTTCATTTTTATGTCAACTACATACCTGTAAAGTTTCGTGACTGCATCTGGCACCTGGCAAAGTACTCAAAACTTCTGACTGTGGTAGTTCCCTCTACAATAGGTGTCTCCAGGACCACATTTTCCCTTGATCTCACGCACGCACGGGCGCACGCACGCCAGCCAACGCTGTCGCGGCTGGTCATTAGAAGATTAAGATCCAGATTATGATCTGACAGCTGACCCGCTAGCCAAGGCTCATTGGGTAGGAGACATGCTGCCTCGCAAGATAAGAGGATTTGGGCGAGTTTGCCGGAATTCAAGATTACCGGAAAATTGGGAACTATCCCCCACGGACGCAATTGCTAACATTCACCAAACCCTTTATTTCCCAGCCTCTGTAGCAGCATCAGTATTTTAAAAAAATGAAAGAGAAATGTTTAGATTGATTTACGAATGGCCATTAGTGCAAAGATGATATCCAATCGATAACCAACGGTTTAAGCTCTCAACTGGTTTGTATCGCATGTTGCTATCTGCTACAGAGGCTGAGAAATACAGGTTTTAGTGAACGTTGACGATCCGTGTGGAGTTTTGCAGAAAACCCTGGGGTTTTAGGAGGGCGTTCTCAAACAAAGCCGTAGGTTCCAGAGTGCTTTTTTAGACGGCCCCTTAGGTCTTAAAGGGATAAGGAGGCTGTCACTCAGTACAGAGTAGCTGACAGCGGGGAGCGACTCCCTTGTCTCTCACTATAGAGGGGAAGAGGAGGGCCGCCCTGCTCCACCGTACCTCAACACAGGGATTGAGGGATTACTTCTCACCACTGTGAGGAGGTGACGGAGAGAGCGAGAAGGAAGACAACAAGAAAGGCTGTTCTTCTAACACTCACATCAGAAATGAGAATAAGGCTTGTCAGAGTAATGTTGTTAATTGCCTTCAGAACCTCTCTCTCTCTCTCTCTCTCTCTCTCTCTCATTTATTGGGGGGGGGAACTATTTATGTTTGGTGCTGAAATTAATTCACTAACTCCCCCCACCTATATTTGTGACTGTGGGTTTTGGGTCGGCGTTCTCCTTCAGGGTACGTTTATAAGAATAATACAACACCATTGTTTTAGCAGGAAATATGCATAAAGTGCTGAATAGCATGCCAGAGAGGATATTTGGCAGGAATGTGGAGCAAACCCAAAATATGATGGATGTGGACAATTACAGTGTGGTGGAAGATTGAAATTGGTCCCTGAGTGCGTGCGCATCCCGCCTGCAGCACATTGAGATAGATGGGTTGAAATGTCAATTATTTGAAAAGTTTTGTAAGGCCATTGATACGGTAGACTTGCTAGGCTAATTCTCCACAGCTGCACGGGTTCTGTCCGTTAGCAACGAAGCAAGTATCCCTCCATTCAACAGACAGCACCGGGTGGGTTACCTATTGCAGAAAACATGCTGCAACATTAAAATTCTTCACCGTATAACGTCTAGTTACAGTATTGAAATCATAGTGAAATCACACAATTTACTTATATTGCTGCAGGGGACTCCCCCGCGACCCCCCTCGTCACGCTGGCGTTTGACTATATAGGTCTAGTTGCCATCGGCAACGCTCCAAGTCAAGGCTGACGTTGTACTGTAGCATGTTTCCAGCGCTTTGGTGTTAAGAAAGTGTCTGACTGAGCCACAGGAATTGAGAATGAACCCCCGACTCACTCAACCACCTCATAATATAATCGCTGTTTGATACACATTCATCAAGGAAAATTAATTATGTAAGATCAATTTTCAAAGTAATATAATTTGGAGCCATTGGAGGTGTGGCGAACAGCCATCTCCTCATTGGTTGTCACTGTCGCTTACGGTAATAATCATTTTGGTGATTTGACTTAATTTCTATTTCATGAATAAATTGAATTCAGTGACTGCCCTGCTTCCCTGCATCAGTGTTTTATCTGTGATAGAGAAATTAATCTTTTGATGGGTGCAGTGCTGGAGCTTCCAAGTGAGACCAGCCTCAAGGAGTCCGCTAATAGCCATGTTGCTGCTTTCTCTATATAGATAGTCCCTCGTTGCTACTTCTCACTGGGACTAAGCCTGTGTTCCACAGTCCATCAGCAGGTCCTAAACTGAGGGCGTGAAGCCAGGATCTCCTGCATGGAGCTGCAGAGAGCATCAGTCAAAAGACAGCTACTGTAAGTGACATGGCGTGATTAGATGTGTCAGAGAGAGAGAGAGTAAAGAGAGAAATGGTGACAATAAAGGAGAAAATGTCCTAAGGTGGCACACAAGAGTGGTATGTGAACTTCTACCTGTGTGTGTGTGTGTGTGTGTGTGTGTGTGTGTGTGTGTGTGTGTGTGTGTGTGTGTGTGTGTGTGTGTGTGTGTGTGTGTGTGTGTGTGTGTGTGCGCGTGCGTGTGCGTGTGCGTGTGCGTGTGCGTGTGCGTGCATACGCGCGCGTGTGTGCGTGTGAATGCGTGTGTATTACAAGGCATATTCACTTTCACTTTGGAGTTAGAAATGACATCATCAGTAGAAAGCATGAAACAGCCAGCTGCTGGAGGAAGAACACATCAGAGGTCTTTTTGCTTTGAGCACAACAGCAAAATGTTCAATAGCGGCGGCGTCGGCAGGATTCATTTCCACCCACCTGCTGCCTTTCACCTGCTGTTTATGACCTTCTGATTGAGGCACAAAACCAGGAGCCAAGCACTTCACACACTAGCATCGCCATGGCAACTGATGGACTGGACTTTGCTGTACCACCGTTGGCGCGCACGCATGCGCCGTCTTTATACAGTACTTTTTTCTTTTCTTGTCTTTTTTCTTTTCCTCCCACGTCGCTGGGCCAGCGGCCCCACCGGGGTCATAAGATGGAAAAGTCACTCAGTCACTCACTCAGTCAGTCAGTCAGTCAGTCAGTCGTGGAGTGAGTTTAGTGGGAAAATGGCCATAGCTAAGGATAGGAAGGTGCTAGAGAATCAGGATTTGAGGGGTGGGTAAGATTTGTGGCTATGGGGATATGGGTGGTGTTGGGGGGGGGGGGGGGGGGGTGAGGGGCTATAGGGATAGGAAGGTGGTAGAGAGTGCCGTATGGGGAGTAGTGCTGTGGGCTGAAAGGTTTGCTTCGTTTTACTGTGGCACAGCTCAAGACAGTAATGTGGACCTCAAGAGTCAGTGTCACTTCACTCCTCTATGCCCCAGTACCATGAAACCTTTTTGTACAAATCAAGTCCGATTGTTTATTGAACGGTATCGAATAAAAAGAAAAAAGTTGTATTGTTAAACTATTAATTTAATCATTTTCATATGCAAAGGAGTGAGAGAACATACTTCTGGTACTTCATTCTATTCCATTCATCTTCATATTCCTCTTCATCTATTGCAACGATTACAAAATACTATGATAAGGACAACACATTCTCTGGCCATTTTTAATAAAGTACATTGTAGTACAAGCAGTTCTACAGTATGTATGTGATATGCAAGGTATTTCTGGTTCAATTGCTAATATTAAGTAGCAACCCAGGTGGCCTCATTATCCATACAAAAGATGAAGGCAACTGATCATCTAAGGAGCCAGAGAGCTGAGATCACATAAAACAATAACTAATGAGGTCTATACTGTATTTCATCACCACAGACGTGACGTAGGACTGCATTCTTGGTGTCAAATTAACAGTAATTGCCTGCTAATCATTGCGCCAGAATAGAACTGAAGAATAGATTAGAACAAGGTAAAAGCTAAATTGCATAAAGGTCATAGTTAACGGTATTTTTTCTTTGCTTTTCCTCTTTGAATGCAACCTCCTGCCTTTAGAATCACATGCAATTTGCGTAGAGTTGCCGTTCTAATCCTATTTTAAGCCGAACAAGGCGGCAGTGCAGCTCTGTAATCCTGAAAACACGCTGAGACAAGAGAAACAAGACGAGACAACAACAAACAAGAGGAGAGAAAACATCGGAATGGATCAAATCCCCACATGAGGCAAACTGCCTAAATAGACTCAGAACTGCCTTTCCTCAAAAGAAAATACACTTCCTGTTTCTCTGTCTCTAACTCCCTCATCCCTCCCTCAATCAACACTCCCTCCTCCATCACCTCCCCGTCTTTAGCCTCCCATAGGAAGCAGGGGCGTAGTCAGAAATTCAATTATGGGTGGGCCTGGATAAAATTGGGTGGGCCTGGATAAAATTGGTCGGGCAATTGCATGATGAAATTTCGCGCAAAATTCCTAGATGTCATGAAGTCGTCATGCATTAGACTCTGGAGATGATGTGCCCTGCGTTTTTAAGCTACAAAACCATTAGCTAGCAAGGCAGCAGCAAGTTTGCCTTTAGAAAACAACCAATTAAAAAAAAAAAAAAAAAAAAAAAGATTGGGTGGGCCAGGGCAAGAAGTGGGTGGGCCTGTGCCTACCCAGGCCCACCCGTAGAAACGCCCCTGATAGGAAGACTGATACGGAGGACGTTCAGGAAGCTCAACCTCTCCAACGCAAAAGGCAAAGATGTGTGCACTCACATAATATACTGTGACTACCTTGGGTAATTGTACATATGTATACAGATCCATGATGTGTGTGTGTGTGTGTGTGTGTGTGTGTGTGTGTGTGTGTGTGTGTGTGTGTGTGTGTGTGTGTGTGTGTGTGTGCCTTTTGCCTTGTTTGCCTTTGAGCGCAGTTCCATAGGAGTTATTATAACTCACTCACGGCGTCGACTCGGTCCAGGATGGCCGCCGTCAGGCACGATGTCGGACCTTCCACACGTCTCGTGCTTCCATCAGGGACCGCAGCTGCCCAGTTGTTGCAGCTCCGCAGTCCTCTTTTAGGGTGTTGACCATGGTCTTTAGTGGTCTCCCAGGGTTCATCCGTCCATGACTTGGTTCCCACAGAATGACTCGGCTAGCAGGCAGCTCAGGGTGTCTCGCGCAGTGTCCAGCCAGCTGTAGTCGTCTGTCTCTTTATTTTTCTAGTAAGGGGTGGTAGGTCACCATAAAGATGCTTGTTCGAGACGTGCTGTGTCCAGCAGATGTTAAATGCCATGCGAAGTGTAGCATCTGTCGATAGATTTTGATGTAGCCTTGGAGAGGGTCCATGTCTCGCACCAATAGAGCAGTATAGTCTCTATGGTAGCGACAAAGATCCTCTTCTTTTTCAACCATGTTACTATTATTATTACTACTGTAATTGTTATTGTTGTGTCAGCTAGATTTAGCTAGACATATTCTCTGTGAAGCCGTCTGAGACATGCTTGTGAATTAGGGCTATACAAATAAACTTGGCTTGACTTCTTGAGCCCCCGGGATAGATTTGAGGTCCAGATCTTCCTGGTGTTGTTGAGCACCTTCCATGCGAGCGCTCGTCACACCTTCATGTCTCCCTCTGAGCTCTCCATGCGTGTGCCGAGATATTTAAAGTCATAGACTCACATGAGTGGGGCTCCTTCCCCACGCTCCTCAAAGGGGCGTGGTCCAGTCTGTTGTAGGCCATGTACTCCGTTTTCTTGGCATTGAGGTGCAGTCCTACCTTATTGCACTCTGTCTCCACTCTTGTCTTGACAGAAATTCTTGCGCATCTGCTATGTCGTCTGACAGCAAGGCGATATCGTCTGCAAAGTCCAGATCAGTTAGCTGTACTGGGCCAACTCTTCTGGACTTCCTTGGTGTGATGGTGAATCCCAAGTCTTCATGGACCTTGACAGCTTGCCAGAGGGCGTAGTCCAGGACCATGATGAAGATGAAGCGGGTGAGAGTATGTCGCCTTGCAGGACTCGTGGAGTTCAAGAACTAGATCACACCACCGTTTCTCCCTCTAATTCAACCACCTGTTGCATAGAGACACTGCCTAACGCGTCATCATTCAGAAACCACGCCCAAGACGGGGGAAAACACAAACTCCTGTCCAATCCTGGCGTTCTCCTATGTCACGTGCATGGTTGCGTGTTCCACCAAAAGATCGCATAGACGGAAGATGAACACTCCAACTTACTTCTTGACAGCTAGATCCACATTCTTCTTCTCGCCAATTCTCAATGGCTTCCTTGTTTTGCTCAGGAGTACAAAAAAACTTTAACTGGCGATTTTTTACATTTGCTTTCTGCGCAGCCCACCACACAACAGCTTTTAGCTATGTTTAATTCAAGGAAAATGACGCTGGTGTGTGGAAATGAACGGAGCTCTTCCCCCGTGATGGGCGTGGCCTATTACATGCAGTGTGTCTATAGCCAATCCCCTCTTCCCTCCCGTCTGCCTCAGTGGTCACGACCCTCCACCCCAACCCTGTTTCTCCTCATTCGACTGCGGGCGTCATGGTGACCCAGTGTCGCCTCATGCAAGCTCCTGAGTCTCAGGTCCTTCTGAGTCCCAGGTCCTTCCCGCGTGGAGTCTGCATGTTCTCCCTGCGCCTGCTTGGGTTTTCTCCGGGTACTCTGGTTTCCTCCCTCCATGAAAGACATGCATGTTAGGGCTGTGCCATCGTCTGCATAATCCTTCTTCTCTTCTCCTTCAGTCACAGGAACCTCAGGGGGATGATGAAGCCGGGACTTCATCCAGTGAAGCCGCGCTTCACCTGAGGTGCTACCCCCACTCAGAGTCTCCACCCCTGGGTTCTCAGACGCCGCACTACGACCCCATTTGCATGTTCACATCCACGTATTCACTTACAATAAACATCTTCCTTTGTGTACATTTAGTGTGGTCTTTTGTTAGTGAAACAGCAATTAAATAATAAGTCAATATGATAAAAAAAGCAGACTTAAGCAGTAAAAATGATTTTTTTGTTTTTTTCTCCATTACTTTTGCTAATGCGTAGCACGCAGAGATAGCTGAAGAAACACTGTAGGTCTGCTTTGCTTTGATAGGCCTGTTACTAAAGCTACAGTGAAGTACAAACGTCCATCCACCCACACACACACTCATCTACACACACACGCACACACACACGGACACACACACCATGCCAGTATACCGCCCTTATTAAAAAAATTAAATGCTGCATGTTAATAAGAAAGCTGGTTTAGAAAGCTGTTAACATTAGATAGCATGTTAAAACTGGTTGGTTTTTGATTGAACTCATTTATGTACAGTTGCACATTTTATAGGCATACAATAGCCATGACAGAAATGTACATTACTGTAATAAATCAGTAGCTGCTATTTGACAGTAATCAATCAGTGCTATTACTGGAGGTGCTGGCGACAGGTTGCCTCTGTCTGCTGCCCTGGCATTGGCAGTCAGTCACCTAACTGCCCCATAAGAAACAAGAGAACCATGTTCTTTCCCAAACGTGTCCGTAGTTTCCCTTGTCATGGTCCCATGTGGGACCGTGAAACTGGCACATGAGAGCCATGGCTATCTACTAGGGAGTATTCCAAAACGAAAGCATGTCAAACTAATTTTAGAAATCAATAGTCCATGTTGTGAGACCTGTACTACATGAAATAGTAGCTCTGGGGCAAATAAAGACACTACATACATCGGCAATATCAGCAAACATTTAAAGCAGCTACGAGCAAGATTTTCGATTGTTATTAAACAGTATAATTATAATATTGATGCTGCATCACATCTTACCTATAATAGTAGCTGAGACCAAAGCTGTGTGAATCGGAGATTGCTCTCTTGATGATTATAGAGTCTGTGTCTGTCTACCGCGGGCCGGATAAACCCGGAAGTGAAACGAACCGGTTTACGGCAGCTGCCTGCCTTCAACCGTTTCGCTCTGCCTAGCAACAGACCATAAACACAGAGAACGCCATGCAGGGGCTTGCTACTCTCGCGAACATCTCTCGTTATATTCTAACAGTTTGTTTGGAAGTTATTTTGTTATTTTGTGGTTATGGCCGAAGTGGCTGCCGCAAACCGTTTCATTTCACTTACTGATCTGCCCCGGCCGCAGACAGACTAATCGTCAAGACAACACTGGCCGATTCACTCGGGGTTCAAGCGAGACTACTCGGCGTTGGTCTCGTCTACTATTAGAGGTAAGATGTGATGCATTAGGGATGTTCATCAATTATCGATTTGTTAAGGATTGGAATCGATCCTGTGGCATTTGGATCGATTTTTTAATTATTAAAAAAAAATAAAAAAAATTGGGGACTAGGTTTGGGTGGAATTCGTTCCTCCTCGCCCCACTCCATTGCACAGTCGACTAACGTGAGGTGGAGCTTCATATAGTCTCTAGTTTTCTGGCTGGGCACGGGCCTTTGTGCCAACAAAACTGTTTTAAACATGGGAAATTCACACCGGCATGCGCCGGGGACAGCAGTGTTGGAGAGGAGACACATTGAAATAAAGAGTTCATTGAGGAGAACACGTTGTCTTTCGTATTTTCTGCCATAGGCATTCATTTTGTAAAAAAAAAATTGAAAATTGAAAATTTTCTAAGTATTAATATGATCGATAATCGATAATTGATCGTTAATTTTCACCAATTATCGATTTTGGAAAATTTTCAAAATGAACATCCCTATGATGCATCAATATTAAATTTAGACTGTTTAATAACAATCGAAAATCTTGCTCGTAGCTGCTTTAAGCCGATACCGATTAACACCAAATAAGGGTTATATCGGTACCGATATATCAGTATGTCGATAGGTCTCTACTTCAAACTCACCCTAAAGTCGATGCCCACAGTGGAGATGAAGCTCCCAGCCAGGAATGCTCCATCTTTGAAACGGACCAGTAGGCAGGTCTTCCCCACACCGGAGTCTCCAACCAGCATCACCTGCACAGCAGAACCAGAGGGCAACACTCAGCTAGAGCAGCCGGGAATGACAGAGAGGTTAAACCAACACGCACAAAGAGATGCACATCAAGAGCAGCGATAAGAAAAGGTCAGCCAATATCAACATATAACCTCTTATCCAAGTCCAGAGACTGCTCGATAAAGCTAAATGTCACATAGACAAACCTAGAATAATACACAAAGAAACATGCTGAAGAACACAAGAGAACACAAGAGAGCACGAGGAAACGAGTTATATAGTTATCCCTTTTTTTCTATCGAGTTTTTTTCAGATTTCCCCCCGTTTTCTCCCCAATTGTACTTGGCCAATTCCCGGCCAGGGTGTCTCGGTCGTTGTTCCACCCCCTCTGCCGATCTGGGGAGAGTAGACTAGCACATGCTTCCTCTGATCTTTCACACAGTGAGGAGTTTCACCGGCAGGACGTACAGGTAGCACGTGGGCGGATCACGATATTCCCCCCCCAGTTCCTCTCCCCCTCAAATAGGTGCCCCGACCGACCAGAGGAGGCACTAGTGCAGCGTCCAGGACACAGCCTTAATCCGGCTGCCCAGCCACAGACATTGTGCCTGTATGGACGCCTGACCAAGCCGGAGGTGTTGGTAGGCACGAAATCTACCACTGCACTACCTGGATGCCCAGGTAAAGTTGACTGAGCAACAGGTGATCATATGTGAGGTTTGATATCAATATATGATTGTTTTAAATCATTAAAAGCAGATTTGGATCATTTAAACTGAATTAGTCCTCGTATTTTGGTGCCCGGCACAGTGAAGATGTGTACGACTGGCATCTGGCCTCCTTAGCTCCTGCATGTGTGTGTGTGTGTGTGTGTGTGTGTGTGTGTGTGTGTGTGTGTGTGTGTGTGTGTGTGCGTGTCTGCGTGTGTGTGTGTGTGTGTGTGTGTGTGTGTGTGCGTGCGTGCGCGCGGCGCGTGCGTACGTGCATGTGTGTGTGAGACTCCTGCTGAGGACAGTTGTGCATTCCTCTTTGTATTCTGTAGCTGTGATGGAGTTAAAGGTTTGATGTGATTAGCGTTATCAGGTTAGCTGAGGGCCTGTGGGCCCTGGACCATGGATTATATCAGAAGTGCCTCTCGGGGGGGTGGGGGTGGGGGGGGGGGGGGGGGGAGAGGGAGGAGCTGACGAAAAAGAGAGGGAGAAGAATGGAGGGATATGACAGACTGTAGCAGAGCAGGTCATCTCTCTTTGAGGCCTCGCCATCTCCTCCCACTGAATGTTTCTTTTCATCACTCGACTCGCGCCACTTTGTCTTTTCCCCACAATTTCTTCTCTTTTTTCTCATGCCCTCGCATCTCTTCCCCCGCTCTCCTCTGCCCCCTATCCTTCAACCAGCTCGACTACATCATCCAAATGGGAGTGAATTGTGGTCAGGAAGTACCTGGTCTGTCGCTGTCAATCATAGTAGTGCTGCCTGCCTTGAGGTGTGTCTAAGTGAAATACAGACATTGGCTCAATGTAGAACATCAGTGAAAAAAACGGATACTACCCAGCCTAGTAACGTTCTCTCCAGCACAATGCTCTACAAATCACGTTCCGTATGTCTGTCTACACTGTGGGCCGTGATTGGCTCTGCAGTTTTTAGGCCGCGTGGAAATGTGTCTGAACAGGAGGTTGGCCAGACGCATCGGCCACAACAAATAAAAGATGAGATTCGTCAGGTTCCCAGGCTAAATATGGAGCTTACGGATACAATATTTGTTGTACAGAGTAGTACATGTACATCCCCAGTGATACGCATTTGTATGCTTTTTGGTACTTTCCAGTACTTTGTTTTGTGAGAGTGTAGGGGTCTGGGAGCATGGAGCGGGTTCTGATGACAATGGGTGCCACAGCACAGTCCTCTTAGGACAAAAGAGACAAAAAAATGTAAGATGGGGTTGAGTTCTGACACCTGCCAAACATTACAACTAGACCCAAATACATAGAGCAGGCTATTCCAACTTCAGATACATAACGCCGAAAGAATAATATTTTTCGGCTTCTGCCTTACTGTATAACAGGTAAGCTATATTGCCGCTTGTCACATCATAACAAGATAGAGTCTTACTGTAACAGGTAGGCTATATGCCACTTGTCACATCATAACAAGATAGAGTCTTACTGTAACAGGTAGGCTATATGCCACTTGTCACATCATAACAAGATAGTCTTACTGTA
>NC_139644.1:14755894-14813394 GCF_964638095.1 Poromitra crassiceps
TGGCATTTTTGAACTGGGCACGGTGCCCCCTTAAAAGAAAGTTGCGGGATCTCCTCATTAACTACATGCTAATGCTACGCAGTAAACAAACTCACGTTTCCCTTGGTCACCAGTCACTCATGCTGGACATCAGTACAAGTGCGAGATTCCTCCCATTCCCGCAAATATGTTACGTAGCCTATGTAAATACAGTGTTGTGTAGTGGAAGCGATCATCTTGCTCTATAATGATAGGCAGGACGAACCCCCCGCTCTAATGTAATCACAATGGGAGATTTTTGCATTCTGGCCTCATTTCAATCTAGTATTAAACATACTATTGGGTCATGTTGGAATAAAAACACTGCTTGTATCGATAAATATGCACCATTACTACTACAAAGTGAAAAAAAAAAAAAAAAAAAGCCAGAAATAATTAGTTAAATCGAGCTCTGTTTAGAGGGGGGAATTCAGCGTCTCAGCCTGCCTGGGAGAAAACGGCACACCAAAAACTCGGCGCTCCTCGCCTTTAACTCATTCACCGCCAGTTTAGGACTGCCAATATTTAGCACAGGCCAAAGATTTTCATAATTGTTGGTCATCTTTCAAGACCCACAGTAAATTATCTATTAGCACCAGAGTGATTTGCAATACCTCAAAATGAAGATGTACGTCTCTGGGTTCACCAGGAAAAAAAAGTGAGCTTTTAGCATGTTCTGTACTCTACTTATAGCCATTTATATACACCCTGTTTTCACCCAAAATGTCTCTCTGAGAAAAGAAATTGCAGAAAATGGCATTTATGTACAGCACACAATATCATGCAGAACTCGCTCTCAATTCTTTTATTTTGAACTGTATTGACATCAGACATGTAAATATTATTCATTATGACACAAATGACAAAAAAAATATATATATATATATATATATATATATATGAAGTGCTTTTTTTACATTCAACAATACAGTTTGCTCAGTGTGAGTGAGTGTACAGACAGACACACAGACAGACAGACAGACAGACAGACAGACAGACAGACAGACACACAGACACACACACACACACACACACACACACACACACACACACACACACACAGAGAGAGAGTTCTGTCCACAGCTGCCTGCAGCTAGATCGCACCTCCTTCCCCCTCCTTCCCCATCAGCGTTTTGCCTCCTCTGCTGCTCGTTTTCCTCCTCTCGTTCGGGCTGGGAGTGGGACGAATGCTGCGACACGAGTCACACGACACAGGAACGGGTCCGCGGCTTGGCTTTGGGACCAGGCGCTGCTGGAACCGAATCGATCATGTTCGTCACGGGTTTGACTAGGCAATCCAGGTTCGCCCTGCAGCAAGGCAGCAGTGCAGCGCGCCGAGAGGCGTTTCAATGGCGTTTTTTCCTCTGTACAAGGAAGCGCGTTTCTCTGTTTTTCCTCTTTTCCTCCTTCTTCCTCGTTTCAAACAACAGCTGCGGTATGTGTTTGATAACGTGCTGTCGGCTACCCTTTGAGGATAGGGACCAGATGACATGTCAGAGGCTGGGTAAGTGTTTCAACTACGCGCTGCACTCATAAAAACAAAAACACGTCAAACACGTCTTTGGCGTGGATGGCTATTTCTGATAAGACGTCAAAGACGTCTTTGGCGGTGAATGAGTTAAGACTGAATTCCCAACTGAGTTTTTTTGATTTGACCATTGATCTGTCACTTAAATTATAGCCAACCCCTTTCTACACGTCATGTCGGTTGTCCGCCTTTGATTCGTCAGAGTTATCGTGCATTCCTTTATAACTGGGAACTGGTAATCTTACGACTTCAAAGGTCATGAGCTGGGACGGTGACGTCACCAGAGCTGGTATTTCCCATTCCAAACTCATAGGAGCCTCAGCAGCCCCGACCTCAAAAATCCAAGATGGCTGCGCCGCGCACAACAGTAGTTATAATCGTAGTAATGTTGTTTAGCACTTCTGTTTTGTTTGTGTTTCATTAAATCAGCTGTACACACAGCACTGCATAACATCTATCTGTGTGGACATGAGGCTGCAGTGTGTATGCGCAAAATGCCATGTTATCAACTGTTATTGCTAACAATGGCTAGCCTGGCTAGCGACTGGATCTGACCAATGAACAGTGAACTTCCCAGCTCAAGTTTTCTGCAAATGGAATGCTAACAAAACGGATGTGACGTCATTTAGCCTCAACATCCCAGTTATTTTGCGATAAAGGAATGCGCCATTATACTGACGAAAATTGCGTCAACATGCTTTATTAGCTGTGGTGCTCGATTTAGCTTGTAGCAGACAACGAGATAAACACAGGGAATTGTTCGCAAACTTTTTTACTTTTTTTTTTTTTTTTTGTATTCTTGTCAAAATGTGCACCGCGCCATGTAAAAATGACGTCTGCTTTTTTCTGGTTTGCCTTGTTGATTTAGCTCATGCAGCAGTTAGCAGCGTAGCTGCAGTGCAGCTAGGCCGCGCTGCAAACACAACGCTCTCTTCTCACCAGATCCTTCCTCCCTCTCTCTCTCTTTCTCTTTCTCTCCCTCTTTCTTTCTCTGCACGATTGTAATTTACTGTAGTGGTTCTCAACATGGGGTCTGGGGACCACCAGTGGTCCTTGAGATGATCCCAGGACTCTGTTATCTCAACCTAAATAGAATTCTGGACAAAATCATATCTATATCAAGAAAAGATATTCTCAGATTTGCATCTGAGACAACATCTCATCATATGGGGGTCTATGGCCCATAATGCGAACTATTAGGAGCCCTTAATAATACATTTAATTTATAATTGTATGGCTTTTTTTTTTAATTGTATTATTTATTTATTTTCAATTTATTTCCTATTTCTAGAGACCCAAAGGAGAAGAAGCAAGATGAGCTGCAGTAAACTTGGGAAAAGTCCCAAGGACGGTAGTATGAAGTTCAGGGAGTGTGAAAAGCTGGGTGTAGGCTTTGAGTGCACTGTTGACAGAGCAGAGAAGTTGGATTGTACCTTGTTAACCAACAATGTAATGTTTGAGATAGAGAAGTATGTCAAAGTGATGGTTGTGCCAAACAATGAGCGTAGCTTAGTTAACATTCTGTTTTTCAACTTTAGCTTTGACACTCAGGGACATGGTGAAGGTTATCGTAGCGTACTTGAAGAAGATGAAGGAGAATAAGTTGCAGAAAGTGCAGCGAGACACCAATGAACTGAGACGGAGGGGAAAAGGCATAATAAATGCAATAGTGCAGGCATCAAGCAGGATTCAAGACCTTTGTGAGGATATGGAAAAAATGAAAGCAGAGAAGAGAAAGGAGTCTCTCAGTTGTAGTTACTATAAAAGGAAGGCAGAACAGAGCAGTCATACAGTTACTGATTTACTGGAGCAGGTACACATTTTAAACCAGGAGGTAGACTTTTGGAAGGGTGAGCATCTTGCTGCAAGTGAAGAATTAGACAGGCTTTTAGCCCAGAGTCGTATCAGCACCTTCGAACATGATAAGTATACTGACGCCGTTAGGGAAGTGTACATGGATTTAGTGACAAGTGAAGGGGTAAGTGCCAATAAAGCCACAGAGGTGGTCAGAATCGTACTAGAGAAGCTGGCTGGTATAGAGGTAGGGAAGTTGCCAGGTACCACCTTTTGTAAATATATGATCACGGAGGCAAGACAGGTGGCAATGCAACATGTGCAGGAGACCATTCTTAGAGAAAATAACACGACACTGACACTGTGTGCCGATGCCACGACTAAACACGGGCATAAATATGGCACTGCAGGCGTATTTTTGCCGGATGGCAGTAGGCTACATTTAGGCGTAAGAGAGCAGGCATCCGGCACTGCCCAGGGCACATTTGAAACAGTAAGGGAGATGATTCAGGATATTGTCAGGAGTGGTGGTGGACAGGTGAATGTTGACTACTGTGAGAAACAAGTCTTCTCCAAGATCAAGAATTTAATGAGTGATAGAGCTAACACACAGAAGAAGTTTAATGAAATTCTGAGAGACTATAGAGCCAATATTCTGCCAGATATCATAGAGGGTTTTGACGAGTGTAGTGAGGAACAGAGGGCAAGTCTCTGTGTAGTTAATTAATTATTTTGTGGCTTGCATCTTATTGACGGTTTAGCACATCAGGCTAACAACACTGTGTAAATGGGAAAATTTGGCACTGATAAGGTAGGCAGCCGCAGCAAGCAGGGCACACAGACAGCCAGTAATGTGGGTGGAGATGATGGCGAGGATGAAGACGATAGTGAACATGTGGTTAGAAATCAGAGCGGTACTCTTAGACTACTCAGAACTGTGTGTAAACTTGTGCAGGAATGTGAATGTGAAAAGAGTGGCAAGCCGGTTCACTTCAGAACATTTCTTATGGAGAAGAATGGATCTGACAGTGTTCCCCTTGCCACGATGAAGGGCAATAGAGCAAACATCACATTCCACAATGCTGCTGGTTTATACTACATCAGTAATGACCTTAGTGCATTCACAGCTGCCAACAGGGCAGAGAACAGGCTTGTTCATGCTGTGAATGAGGACCTTGGTGTTCCTCAGTTTCTTGCAGGTTGTAGGGCATTAGGTCTGATTGACAAATTGGTAATCCATCCTCTGTGGGTTGCTCTTTCTGAGAGAGAGAATGTACTTGCCATGAATGACAGGTATCAGGAGTTAGTTAAGAAGCTTGAGGAGTGACAGGCAGATGGGCACTCATTTGTGACAGGGGAGGTGAAGCTGTTTGAGGATATAGATGTATCAGATAGCCCTGTGTTTCAGTGTTTAGTACAGAACACCACTGCAGAGTTTGATGCCCTAACTGTGCAAGCAGTAGAGATCCTTCTTGCCAGCCTTGTCAGGGTATGCAGATGCATGTTAGCTGACCATCTGCAGCACGGCCGTTACTCTTCTGTAACCCAGGATCTCCACGCACAGGTAGCAGGTGCACCAAAAACTAATGCCAGCTCAGAGCGTGATTTTGCCATGTTTGATCTGCTTAGCGAGAAGACTAGGGCAAATACAATTACATTGGAGGGAATTATGCTTTTTAAGCAGAACAGGTCCTGGGATTGGTTGTCACATTTAGATAGTGATAGGAAAGCACAGGTAATGTCTGTAGCCAGACGATCTGTGCAAGAGCAAAGAGCCACATTTTCTGAGAGAGCCCAGGCTATCAGAGAAGAGAGAATCAGAATCAGAATTAGAATCAGAATCAAATCGAGTCAATATATACAATATGTACATGAGTGGTGAAGTGTTCTGTGGATGATAAATATGAATTTATGTTGGATTTACATGAGATTTACAGACTGAGTTAGATATACGTTAAATAGGCAGTGGATTTACATGAATTTACAGTCAGAGTTAGATAAGAGTTTACATTGAATGTACATGAAATTTACAGGCTAATTTAAATAGGCTTTAAATAGGAATTAGGGTGCTGCAAGAGACTAGGGCGAAACGGGCAGAGAGCGACGTTAGGGGTGTTGCCGAGAAGCAAAAACTCACAGTTGAGATGTTTAAATATGGGGGCTTGTGGACAACAGTTGAAGAGGTAGATGACCAGCTGCAGGCTTTTGATGAGAGGATGCAACTGCAAGCTGTATCCCGAAGGGTTTCAGAGCTGATGATGCCACTCCCCCCCCACCCACGCTGACCATCACAGCGGACCAGGTGAGGAATCAGCTTATGAGACTACACACAAGGAAAGCAGCTGGCCCGGATGGCGTCAGCCCCATGGTGCTCAAAGCCTGTGCCCCCCAGCTGTGTGATGTGCTACAGCTGATCTTCAACAAGAGCCTGAGTCTCCAAAAGGTCCCCGTGATGTGGAAAATGTCCTGTATCGTTCCTGTACCGAAAAAGCCAAGACCCAGTGGCTCCAATGACTACAGGACGGTAGCTCTGACGTCCCACATCATGAAGACCCTGGAGAAACTCATCCTGGAGCAGCTCAGGCCTATGGTCAAACCATCCCTTGACCCCCTCCAGTTCGCCTACCAGCCCCGACTGGGAGTGGAGGACCCTGTCATCTACCTTACCAACCGTGCCTACGCCCACCTTGACAACACGGCCAGCACTGTGAGTCATGTTCTTCGTTCGACTTCTCCAGTGCTTTCAACACCATCAGGCCGGCTCTACTGGGTGAGAAGCTGACGGCGATGCGAGTGGATGCCCCCCTGGTGGCCTGGATTGTGGACTACCTGTCTGGCAGACCACAGTATGTGCGCCTGCAGAACTGTGTGTCAGACAGAGTGGTCAGCAATACGGGAGCACCACAGGGGACGGTCTTCTCTCCCTTCTTCTTCACCATCTACACCACGGACTTCACCTACCAGACAGAGTCTTGCCACCTTCAGAAGTTCTCTGACGACTCTGCGATAGTGGGATGTATCAAAGATGGCGACGACGATGAGTATCGGGATGTGGTGGTCAACTTTGTCACATGGTGTGAGCAGAACCACCTCAACCAGCTCAACGTGTCAAAGACAAAGGAGCTGGTGGTGGACCTGAGGAGGGTCAAGGCTCCGGTGACCCCTGTTTCAATCCACAGGGTCAGTGTTGACATAGTGGAGGATTACAAGTACCTTGGAGTGTACATTGACAATAAACTAGACTGGGCTAAGAACTCTGATGCACTCTACAAGAAGGGGCAAAGCCGTCTCTACTTTCTGAGACGGCTGAGGTCCTTCAACGTCTGCCGGACCATGCTGAGGATGTTCTATGAGTCGGTAGTGGCTAGTGCCTTCCTTTATGCTATTGTGTGCTGGGGCAGCAGGCTGAAGGCAGCGGATGCCAACAGACTCAACAAATTGATCCGTAAGGCCAGGGACATTGTGGGGCTGGATCTGGGCTCTCTGACTGCGGTGTCAGAGAAGAGAACGTTGTCCAGGCTACGCTCCATCATGAGCAATGACTCGCACCCACTCCACGGCATGCTAGTCAAACACAGGAGTACATTCAGTGAGAGACTGATTCCACCTAAGCCCTTTTCCCACATGCGCTTTGTACCGCAAAATGACCGGAACGTGGTCTAATGCCTGCATGTGGGAAAGGCGCCGTGCCGGTATAAGCGCGACCCCGTCGTCGCGCCCATTTCACCAGTTTTGAGCCAGTCAGAAGAGCGGTATGCCGCGATAGGCACACAAGTGAGAAACGGGTCCAGTCATTTTCCGCGACACCGGTCCTTCTCTCATCATGGGCGAGGTGTACACACGTTGCTTAACGTTCACTTCCAGCTTGCGTCATCTAATCATTCGCGCACATCAAAGCAAACTACTTCCACATTTCGCTTCGTGCATTTCGTCGCTGTGCAATGAAAGCCACTTATCTCCAAATCGCCAACTTTTCAGGAAATGAAAAAAAACCGTGCTCTTAAAATACTGAACACCACGTTGTCATATTTGACACATGTCTTCATTGTAGACAGTTTATCGCTGAATGTGTCATTACATTATTAATATCTTACCTGAATAAGCTCAAATGCTGTTACAGGATTATCACACCGTGTCTGGAGCACTTTCTGCGGGCCAGACAGCAGCGTGTGGGAGCCTGCCTTTTAGAGCGCGAGCACGAGCCGCTGTGCTCCAGGCAGCGGGGATGGGCGGGCGGAGCTCTTCACTCTGCCAAGCCGGGGAGAGTGGCTCTGTCATGGGTTGAGCAGTCCCGGAGTAACGTGACATTATTCTTGTCAGAAACAACTTCGATTTGCATACTTTAAATGAGTTTGCAGCCCAAGGACAACCCGAAAACACCTTATTGATCTAAAGCCGACCCCCCAAATAAGCTCCCCGCTCCCCCCGCCCCCCAACATACAGGAAATTTCGCTCCTAGATTCTCACATGCCAGCGCTGAGGTGTGAAGGGAAATTCCGGGAAATGTCCGATATTGACTTACAGGTAATTTTCAGGTACGCATGTGGGAAAACGGCTCTAGATGCAACACGGAGAGGCACAGGAAATCATTCCTGCCTGTGGCCATTGGTCTATTTAATGCCTCTCTTAAAAGAGCACCTCGGAGACGCTCAGTCTCCCTGAGACTGAGCCAGCCGATAGGCTAACTGAAAAAAGTGCCTGGCTGAGCCACGTGTAACGTATAGGGCAAGCCGAATAATATAAGTTCAGTGTGCAATAAAGACAATTGGCACGTAAGGTATACTTACTCTACGTATTTGCTTACTTAGACGTATTCCACTTATTTTGCTCCTATCGCATTTAATACTGTTATTCCATGCTATGTTGTGTTCCTCTTCTTATTCTGCTTATTTTACTATCGCATTTACTACTGTTTATTTTATTTTATGCTATGTGTGTTATGTGAGCGAGCAACTGTAACTTGTCCCAATTTCCCCCCGGGGATCATTAAAGTCTTTCTGATTCTGATTCTGATTCTGATCATCTCAGTTGAGATTCAGGTGTGTTGTCCTGGGAGTGAAGAATGTGAATGGAATTTTAAATGTGATTAAGGACAGTAGGCCATTACCCTTGGACACTCTGGTCAGTAATCTCAAGAGTGTATTGCATGACGAGCCACCAGTAGAAGAAGACAGTGAAGAGAGAGAGGTTGGTTGGTGGAATACATCCAGCTCCTCATAGACTTTGGGGCCAATGTGTATCTGCCCACGCTGATCATCGACAAGACGACAAAGCAGAATGAAGCTGTGGTTCTGCTCCTCAAGGAGAGAGGTGAGACCATGATACACGAATTACCCATTTGGGCAACACTTTCTTTGAAGGGGTGTGCATAAGATGGAGATAACCCTGTCATAACCATGACATGACACTTGTCATGAACACGAAGGAGGCTGTTTGAGATGTCTTCGTTATGATAACTTAACATTAAAGAGAACATAACCTGTCAATTTCTTTGTTACAACAACTTATTTAAGACAGACATTATCCAAGACAGTGTAATTACACTTAATGGCATCTTAATGAAGAGGTCAAATTGTACCACTGTAGTTTAGGCCAAGGAAAATATTAATGTCACTGTTATAAACTCATTTGACAGTGTGATTGCACTTAATCACTTAATGCCTGCTATGTCGTGTTTATGTTTATGTTGTCTTGGTTAAGGTCAAGTTGTCATAACGAAGACATTGACAGGTTATGTTGTCTTGGTTAATGTAAAGTTGTCATAACAAAGACATCTCAAACAAGGTCAACTTTACATTATGACATAATTTACAGAATGACACTTAATGAAACAGTCATAAACATTCATAAAGCCTCCTTGATGTCCATGACAGGTGTCATGTCATGTTATGGTTATGACAGTGTCATGTCAGTTTTATGCACACCCCTTGCCTTCAAAGAAAGTGTTCCCCAAATCTTTGTATTTTTGTCAAATATGTAGCCTAGCTCATTAGGTATTGTAAAGATATTTCTCAAAATGCAAATGTTAACCAACTTTGTATTATTTCTGTTTTTATATCAGTTTGCCCCAAAACACTGATGTCACAGACACGGCTAGCAATTCGAAGTTACCTTCCCTTCGCCAACAAAGACCCTGCCATCGACAGCTTGGACATTCCTCAGATCCTTGGGAACTACGCGAAGCATGTCACCACTGAACTCCCATATGTTCATGTTATCCATGGATAGATGTGGCCAGTGACTTTATTTCCCCATTATTATTATTATTATTATACATTCAAGACTGGATTGTTGGGTTCTGTCCACCCCCCCCCCCCTATTGTAGTCTATATTTCCTCCATGAGCTGGTGAAATATGACGAAACGGAAGATGGTGACACCCACACAACACATCTCAACACGTAGCCGCGCACATTTAACAACTGAAATTTGCGCACACACACACACATACACACACACACACACACACACACACACACACACACACACACAACAGCGGCTGTCGTTGACCTTATAGACCTTGTAAAAAAAACGGACATTAAACGGACACAGTTCTCTGTCAAGAATGTGATCCCACTCCCTCACTACATGGATTGATTATATATTCCTAATATTAATCCAACAATATGTTACGGGCTAGCTATCAAACATGGGCTCCACTCATTTATTTTATTTTATTTGCCAAACCTAATTTCTTTACTGTGCCATGAATAAAGCAAAAATATATAATTTCTTTGAAAAATAATAACTCAACCAACATTCTCTTTCTAATCTGCAGAGATGGGAAAAGTACACACATTATTTACTTAAGTAGAAGTATACAGGTACTGTTAAAAGTATTTCTACTGGCTATTTCTGTGCAAAGCTAACTGAACCTCACATCATATTACACGGTCACTGAAGTGACTGACAGTTCAAGTCAGTTTTGGTGAAGCACAAAGTCCTTCATCAGTTGTGGTAGTGGTAGGGAGTGGACTTGTTTCAGGCGATGTGTGCCCAGCGCTTGGCGGATCTGGCTCCGACATATGTGGGCCAGACTGCGGGGACATCCTTTGGCCTCTAGAAAGACCTTGAGAGCCTCGGGATCTGCCTTCACCTCCAGCTCTGCTTGCCCTAAGGTCACCAGGGCTGGGTCGGCGCCGTGGTCCAGGAGCAGCTGAATGAAGGCCACGCCACGCCTGCGCACCAGCACCACATCCAACAGGCGAGAAGCCATGTCACGGGTAAGAACGCTAGTGGCCTGGAGCAGCAGGCAGAAGCAGTCCAGGTGGTTGTGCTTGATGCTGATGTAGAGAGGAGAGATCCAGATCTCCGGGTTATCTTGGTGGTGTCCGCTTCCGTTGGGGTCTGCGCCGGCTTCCAGGAGGATCTGGACACAGTCCAGGTGACCATAGGCCACGGCACAGTAGAGAGGCGTGCGGGCTATGTCATCAGCTAGGTCTACCTGGGCTCCTTGGGTGATCAGGTAGGCCACACAGGCAGCGTGACCACAGTTAGCTGCAAACCCCAGAGGGGTGTTGTCATAGTACCTCACACTCCTCCTCCTCTCATTGATCTGCCTTCTGAAGTGGTCTTTCTGCAGCAGGATCTTCAGTTTGTCCAGGTCTCCTGTGTGGGCGGCATCGTGGAGCGACCAGTCATCATGCCCTAATCGATAAGCCATTCCTTCAGGTCTGTCTGAGTACATCACCGATTATTATGTGTGTAAGGAAGTTGTAGCTTCCACTTATTACGTTGGATTATTTGAATTGGAATCCGCCGCAGGTGATCGATCAGAATCACAGAGATGTCTTCAAGCTTTTATTGGGGCAATCCGGCTGAGGTAAGGCAGGCGATCAAGTACTTACCAGTTAAACAACACAGAATCTGAAATCGCTTATTTATACCGTGGCATGTATGACATCACTAATGACATCACAACTGCACTTATGACATCACTTATGACATCATCAATGACCTCACAGTTGCCCAAGTGACATCACAGTTGTGTGACATCACAGATGACGGGGTTCTGGCCCATGACATCAGATCATTAGGTCACTGGTTCGAATCCGGCCAATGTGTATGGTCTCATCAGTTGGTATGAGAGGGCCTTTTTTACAGCTTGCCCAGAGATTTCTGGCGGAAATCTGTATCCAGAAAAAAAGTCCCTATGGGCGTAGGCGGTTTAGTTA
This sequence comes from Poromitra crassiceps, assembly GCF_964638095.1. Taxonomy (NCBI): domain Eukaryota; kingdom Metazoa; phylum Chordata; class Actinopteri; order Beryciformes; family Melamphaidae; genus Poromitra; species Poromitra crassiceps. The sequence goes on from NC_139644.1 coordinate 14,767,408, forward strand.
AAAATTGAGCCGCACGCCCTTGTATGGGCGTAGGCGGTTTAGTTCAAAATTGAGTGTGAAAATACTGTGAAATAAGCTGTTGTGCTCCAGATGTGCATGGTATGTTTTGGTTTTGTTTGCAATTTAGTAATACTGTGAAATAAGTTAACATTCCAGATGTGCACGATATGTTTTTCTTTTCTTTGTACTTTTTGAATACTGTGAAATAAGCTGGTATATTCCAGATTGCATGGTATGTTTTTCTTGTTTGCACTTTAATACTGTGAAAGAAGCTGTTCATTCCAGATGTGCATGGTGTTTTTATTTTTGTTTCAATGTTCACACTTTAATAAGCTGTCAAGTTGTGCATGTGTTTGCACCTTAAAAAAAAAGTTTTTACTTTGCTCTGCACTCTCTTGACTGTTTATTTTTTAAGTGTGCAGGGGTCTTATCTATCAAACCTTGCTTAAACCCTACTAAAACCATGACTAACCTGTCCAGTGACTATCTACTCCATCCAATCCGTGTTTCACCACCCAGTATCGTCTTGCAAAGGTATCCCACACAGACGTATAGATGTAAAAAACAAAACAACAAAACTGTTTAAAAGTAAACAAGACAATTTACGCAAATAATCTACGCAAACCCTGACCCATCTTTAAGTCCAGTGCCCCCAGTTGCTTAGTGGTGAAGAGAAGTCACTGAGAAGTGCACACATACGCACCTTATCCCACACAAATTATTTCATGCCACACTGCCGTCCAACTGAAGTGCGCGATTTGCCTCTGTTGTGACAATCAAAGATAATGGTTGTTTGCAGTGAATGCACGTTTGGAAAAGATATGTAGGACTAACCTATGGGCCTGTATTTCGTTGTATTTTTTATTTTATTTTAATATTATCTCTCCTGTCAATAAAGTCTGTTTTTCCCCATGCACCTCCCTGCCTCAAGTCATTGGAAATGTTTTGAACATTGGAACAATCATATATAGTCTACCAGCCAACACTGGGATTGTAATGTCTGTGATTAATTATTTAAATCCATGTGGTCATGAATGGGCTGTTAATGGTCATTTACGGTATTTCTTTCTTTCTATATGAAGAGTTAATTTGCAGAAACTGATTTAAAGCCATTCTTAAAATTAGCCCAATAGACAACATGTGCTGATACACCATATAGCCTATCAAAGTGAAAATGATTAGGTGAAAGTTGTAAGGCCTAATTATGATCTACAATAAGCACAAATATTATAAATAAAATATGATACAAATATATAAATAACATAAAATCATATAGGCCCAATAAAAGGCAAGATAAACAAACCCGTCATAGACTATTGCTTTCATTGTACCTTTCCTGTGTTCTCGGACTTAGCCTATTCACCTTATTTCTAGCTGCCATGATGCCTGATGGGTGCCTTTTCCGCTTCCGGTGTAATTTTTACACTGTTTTAACTTGACAAAAAAAACGTCTATGAGGATTTTACAGCAGAGCCATTCTGCTCTACAGCCGTGTCGTTCGGGTGCTGGGATAAAGTAATGAATTGTGGGTAGTCAGCTACTGTGGCTAATGCTAATAGTTACTTTACATGGCAGTTAAATGCCACTGAATGACCAAATTGATTTAACTTTTAACCATTTCGAGTAACACTGTTTCCATACGGACCCGCAGCGTTGGTTAGTTGTTTATAACGTGACTATATTTATAACTTTTATAACGGACTCCAGCTTCCGGTTTATAATTCGGGTCTGCAGCCGAGTATAACAAAGGAAATGGCAAGCTGCAACAATGAGTCACGTTAAACCGGACCTTGTTCCCACAATTATTTTTTACAGTGGGGCATTCAAATATAAGGTGGATAGGGAGATGCTGCTTTATCCTCAAAACTGCATGATAATGTCGATGGAATAAAAAGAAGAAAGAAATCTAGGCTACAATAGGCTATCAAATAACATGTTGGTGTTATGGACGCGATGTGAGTGCCAAAATGCGACATTTACACTTCAGGTTGTACTCTTTGATTGAATGGTGATAAGAACATAATTGACACATGATAATTATCGAGCAGATGACAGAGATTACAGAGAATTTTTAATGGAAGAAATCGGTTAGAATTAAGTAGAGCATCCATGGTGACAGGCTGCCTGTGTGTGTGCGCATTTGGCACAGCGGCGAGATGGGAGGCACACACCGCGCAGCGCTATGCCTCGGCTACATGTTTCAGGTGCAATGTTATAATACACATGACATTCTGCTTATTGCACCAAATCCCCCTTTTTTATAACCTTTTTCCCCCTCCATCTCTAAATCGGACCAGTTTTATTTCCTTTTTTTCCTCTGTTGCGCTCACTGCATTCACCGCAGCCAGCAACATGTTGCCACTCTCATTTTCTTTTGAATTGATAATCAGGCTCGTTTAAGTTAAGTTAAGTTAAGTTATCCTTTATTTATCCCCTTGGGGAAATTCATCCTCTGCATTTGACCCATCCTCTACTAGGAACCTTCCTAGAACTAGGAGCAGTGGGCAGCCACTGTGCAGCGCCCGGGGACCAACTCCAGTTCTTTTGCCAATACCTTGGTCAGGAGCACTGACAGGAGTATTAACCCTAACATACATGTCTTTCTTGATGGTGGGAGGAAACCGGAGCACCCGGAGAAAACCCACACGGACACGGGGAGAACATGCAAACTCCACACAGAAAGGACCTGGGACGGACCGGGGTTCGAACCCGGGACCTTCTTGCTGTGAGGCAACAGTGTTAACCACTGAGCCACCGTGCCGTCCAATATTTATGTTTATATGCGTTGTAACTTCATGTTGTGATTTGCAATGACCGTTGATTGGATTTGAGCATGTAGGGGACGGGTTATGGGGCAGATCCCCGTGCATAATCACTGTGGCAGCTGCTGGTAATGGGGAATTGCGTTCAGGTGTCACTAGCTGTGTTTCCATTACAGTTTTTCGCAAAATAATTGCGATATTTCTACAACTTCGACAATGTACAATTGCGACTTGTAGGCGTTTCCATTGAAGTTGAGTTTCGCAATTCCCGTTACCAGCAGCTGCCACAGTGATTACGCACGCGGATCTGCCCCATATCCCGTCCCCTGCATGCTCAAATCCAACCAATGGTCAATGCAAATCACAACATGAAGTTACAACGCATATAAACGAGCCTGATTATCAATTCAAAAGAACATGTTGCGGGCTGCGGTGAATGCAGTGAGCGCGACAGGCAGAGGAAAAAAGGTAGCCTACAACTTGTCCCATTTTAGAGATGGAGGAGGGGGGGAAAGGCTGATATGGTGCAATAGTCAGAATATCGTGTATTATAATTTAACATTGCACCTGAAACGTGTGTAATGTATTAATCACTTCAGTCAACAGCACCGCACCGGTGTGCTTTTCATCCCGCCGATCATCTCGCCGCTGTGCCAAATGCGCGCACACAGGCATGGATCGATTTCTCCCATTAAACATGATCTATTTTCCGGCTCCGCTTTTGCACAACACGTCTTTCTGCTAGGTAGCGTTGCTTCAAAGTTTTCCACTTGCTGCGAAGGTTTTGCCACGGTTTATCAAACCCTTTCTCCCTAATTTCCTTTCATTTTCCAAAGGAGAAGATGGGTCACATGACGTGCAAATGCGGAAAATCTGTTTCCATTACACTTTTGCGATAAACTGCTATATCGACACGTCTGAAAAACCACCTCATGAGAGCGCAAAAACGTTTTGCGATATTTGGGAGCTTTTTCGAAATTTACGTGTTTCCATTACCCAATTTCTATTGCGATATTTAGATTTTGCGCATTTCTGACGGTAATGGAAACACGACTAGTGATAGGTTAGTCATTCTTTTCAACACAGTCCTAGGAATCCTTAGTAGGGATTCTATGCCAGGTTTGATAGATGAGACCCTGGACCAGAGTCCTGCGCGGGTCTGATTTTCAAGACCCGGTTCCGCCCGGCCCCGCGACGTGCAGTACCGACCCCGCTCCGCGAACCCGCTCATATGATCAGTCAGTACCGCAACCCACCCCGCCCCGCAGACATGAGACCCGCGCCCCGCTCCGCTTCCGCATATATAATTTTTTTTGAAGTGAACATAACCAAAGTAACTGCGATCGTTTCACAATTCACACAGGAAGCGAATAGCGGTCTTTTCTGGCCGAGTCGCTGACGAGAGCCAACAACGGTAGTCGGTGCAGTCGGACTCGGCAGGCATTGCATAACGTTATTTACAATTAAGCACATTGACGGTGTTTTGTCACTGGTGCCAGTGCCAGCAGGCCAGCCAGGGCCAGGCAGCAGCTAAAGGAAACATGCTAGCCTGGCGGTGCCATGGCACGAGTCCGATACCTCACGAGTCCGACACCTCACGAGTCCGAAAAAAGAGGCTAACTTCCCCCAGACCCTAACCCAAAACCTAACCTCTCCCCCCCACGCCTAAACCTAACCTCCCCCAGACCCTAACCCAAAACCTAACCTCTCCCACCCCCACGCCTAAACCTAACCTCCCCCAGACCCTAACCCAAAACCATGAGGTGTCGGACTCGTGAGGTATCGGACTCGTGAGGTATCGGACTAGGGGGCAGTCCCCAGCCTGGCTGTCATGCAATGCAACAAGCTAGCTAGCATAGGTCTAGCTCTAGGTCATTTCTGTTTATACCTGACCGGAGCGAGGGAGAGCTGACCCGGAAGGAAAGGACCAGCGGAAATGATTGAGGTCAAAGACGTCAGGTCAGACTCAGTCAAAACATGAAGTTACACACTGACTGAATTATTATCGTTATATAAAAAGTAAATAAAAATACATATATTATACAACACCCGCGACCCGGGCCGCATGTGGTTTATTCTACCCAGATCCGAACCCGCAAATAAAATGAAGACAAAATAACACCCGCCCCCCGCATTTTTTTGCGGGTACCCGGCGGGGCCCCGCGGAACCCCGACCCGGTGCAGGACTCTGCCCTGGACTGATGTCCGTGTAATGTAACAGTAAAATTCTAGGGTGAGTTTTCCCCCTATATTTTCATTTTAAAATCAGTGTAAATCCACCTTTTAAAGCTGATATTTAAAAAAAAATCTGACCGGGGGGCCGGGGTCCACCCGCTATGCCGACGTTAGGTTTAGGCGTGGGGGGTGGGAGAGGTTAGGTTTAGGGTTAAGGTCTGGGGGAGGTTAGGTTTAGGCGTGGGGGGTGGGAGAGGTTAGGTTTAGGGTTAAGGTCTGGGGGAGGTTAGGTTTAGGCGTGGGGGCTGGGAGAGGTTAGCTCCAGCCGGTCCATCGACACACTGCACGCCGCCTCGCTCAGCTGGTTCTGCTTGTGGGCCATCGGCATTGCGGCCTGTCGGCACTGCGGCCTGTCAGCACATAGACGGACCCCCTAGGGGTTCAGTGGTCCGCAACTTTGTCACCTTTTTCACCCTACATGGGTTTGCACCCCTGTCTCATGATAAATACCAAATTGAGTTTTATGCATTTACTGTGTTAAGATATATGTAACAGCAAAATGTGCATTTTAACAAGGTTAAAGAAGTGCCATATGTGCATTTTAACAAGTTTAACGCACATCCAGCGGACTCCCGCTCTGACGGAAACAACTGGAAGGAAGTCTGACCTTTTTCTGGTCTGAAGCTGCTCACGAACTGGCCAATCAGAAAGCAGTTTCAGTCCGGTCTGTAGGAAGCGCCCGCCATCTTTCTAAAACTCATATTGCTGTGGTGAAACGGTGCGACCGGGGGCTCGGTGTGAAGAGTTCAGTCTCCCTCCTCTCACCCTCTGTTCGTCACTCAGACGCACTCAGGACGCAGTGGCGCGTTCACCCACAATGCATCAGGCTTCAGGCTGGTGAGGCAAGTGACGTGTGATGTAAATCTGTATGCTAGTGTTGTACACCAGTGGAAAGCTCACACTATTTACCATACTACAATAATGTTGGTGTGTTCGGGGGTTCTGATTAGAGGGAGGTGTGTTCGTACAGGTATTGGCCGGATAGGAAGGGGGTTGGGAATAGGGGGAAGAGTTAAGCTTAATTTATACTTATTATAAAGTGTCGCTCAGCACATGGTCGCAGACGAAAAAGAAAGTGTCGCTCATGGTGTTGCATTTATACTTCAGAGGACGTTCGCCTCGGTTCAACGGTCACGTGACACTCGAAGCAGAGAGAGAAGAGAGGGAATGGAATGCACAGTGAAACCACCTGGGAGGCTAGATTTAACGTACTTGGCTGCAGCCGCATATACAGTAAACAGCACACAACCACACAACTCACCTCCTCTCTCTGGGAAATTGGTCACTATGTTCTTTGTGATTTTCACGAAGTCATACATCAAGGACAGGCTGATAAAAATAGTGGGGACACATTCATTAATTTCAATTGAGTAAAAACGGGAGCGTACCTATGTTCCCCGGGTCCTATATTCCCCGGGTCCTATGTTCCCCGTTTTTGTGGGACCGGGGTACATAGAACCCTTCCTAACCTCCCCCAGACCCTAACCCAAAACCTAACCTCTCCCACCCCTCACGCCTAAACCTAAGGTCGGCATTGCGGGTGGTCGGCATAGCGCAGCGATCCTCAAAGTCCGGACTCCGGTCCGCATCCGGACCCAGACGCCGTCCTATCCGGACCGAGCCCTATAACCTACAAATCATTGAGAATTGTTACATTTCACGGAGCGTTTCTATTTTAACCGGCACATGGTTTTCTAGCCTTTACGGTACTGGTTTATCTGCCAGGAAGCTCACAGACCAATGTATGCACTCTAAATCATCACATGTGATGCTACTCAGCCAATCAAATATCCGATTCGATTCTGCCTGTTCCAGTGCTGCAGGCAAGAGTGTCACACCGACGGACGGAGTAGAGGCGAGAGACTCTGAGAAATGCGAGAGATAGAAGTCATTTCACATGGCTTGCTCAAAAGAAACGAGTAGACCGCAAAAACAAAGATTTTGTTGTAATCCGGAGTAGGCAGACTCATGTTCATTCATTGTTCTCACGGGCAGCTCAAAACCAGGCAGTATGTCTCATGTGAAGTGCGATGCGATCCTAACCTGTGAAAGCGCCACACGAGCAAACACACTCAAGTCCAGACTGAGGGCACACTCACACATTCACTGCCCAACGGCATGTGACGTTTGCATTGCGAACGATCGATAGACAGATAGACAGACAGACAGACAGACAGACAGACAGACAGACGGATAGACAGATAGATAGATAGACAGATAGATAGACAGATAGATACACAGACAGATAGGGAGCTCACTTCTCTCAATAGAAAAGGAGGAAGAAAAGGGGATTTTTTTTCTAAAATTAAAGCACTTTTAAGATGCACATTTTTTCAAAGCACTCTGTTGTATGTTATTTTTAAATGCAGCCATTATTTTCACTTGAAATGAGAAAAGAACATGTAATTATTATTATAATAGGCTAGTTATTTATAATAAATCCAGTTAAATATGAAAACTAAATAAACATTGTTGATGTTTATTTTGATTTAACAGTCAGTATAGTTGTCTACATACAGACATTGTACCATTAGGCTACTGCAATCATTGAAGTAGCCTAAGTTCAATGGCACTGAATAATAACGCAAGCTACGTTACAATGTTCCGGACCTTTGCTTGAGGACATTTTCTCTAACTGGACCTCTATGACTTTTAATTGAGTGCCCCTGGCATAGCGGATAGACACCCCAAATGTTACGGAGAGTGTTAAAAACGGGGAACATAGGACCCGGGGAACATAGGGATGACCCCGTAAAAACTAGCGGGTGGACCCTAAAACAAGGAAGTCAAGTGCGTGCCGTCTACATAGCCAATCACACTTGTGCGATACTATGACGTAGTCAGCGACACTAGACATTTCACCAGGTAGCAGACACTGCTCGCCGACACTTGAAAGTGTCGACTCAAGTTCTCATTTCTGTCAGCCACATGACACTCACGTTAGCTGCTGAGCTGAAGTGACATTACTAGAGCTGTAGCATTCTCCCGGCACACCTTCGAATCCGGGTTAGCCTGTATGCTGCGGCAGGTAATAAATACGCTCGGCTGAGCTAAGAGAAGAACTGTCTCCCATCTACTTCATCCTGCTAGATAGCCACCCGCAACCTTACATAATCTATGGAAACCCTGACCAATCTTTAAGTCCAGGGCCCCCAGTTGCTTAGTGGCGAAGAGAAGTCACTGAGAAGTGCACACATACCTTCTCCCACACAAATTAACTCTGACCCATCTTTAATTCCAGCGCCCCCAGTTGCTTAGTGGCGAAGAGAAGTCACGGAGAAGTGCACACATATGTACCTTATCCCACACTAATTATTTCCAAAGCCGAAATGCCAGACCGCCGTCCAACTGAAGTGCGCAGTTTCCCTTTATTGTGACAAGCGGAGATAATGGTTGGTAACTTGTTTGCAGTGAATGCGTTTGGGAAAGATATTTAGGCCTAAACTATTAGCCTGTGTTTCGTTGTAAAAAAAAACGTTTTCAATGATCTCTCTCCTACGGAGCCCCTAAAGTTATATATATTTGATATTCATTTGTGTGCACAATATATTAAAGTGTGCGCACAATTTAAATAAATTGTGCGCACACTTTAGTTAACTTGTGCGCACACTTTAACTAAAATGTGCACACAATTTACCTAAAATGTGTGCACTTTAAATAAAATGTGCGCACAATTTAACTAAAATGTGGGCACAATTTACCTAAAATGTGCGCACAATTTCAATAGAATACAATAAACCCCTGTCTACATCTGAGAAATCGCTTGCCACCTGTCTCTCTCCCTTTCTGTCTCTATACCGCCTACAGTACGTGCCAGGAGCGCACCACAGCACCTGGCCTCCGTCATTAGATCCCTTGCAATTCCCAATTCTGAACCGATTTCTGTAATTCTTATTGTATTGTATTGTAGCCTAAATATTCGTATCTTTTCTTCACTCAGTTTAGGCTAAAGCAAATATTCCCATGTTGTGAAGTAATATGTGCTCTCTGAGCGCGTGCTTACTACTGTAATTGTAGACATTTTGTTAATCACTATAGGCCATGTGTTATAGAGTTCAGCCTACTCCTGGGTCTCTTGGTGAGGAGTCTCTTGTAGGCATGAACCTGGCTCAGTTCATGAAGCTCCCCTTGTCCATATCGCAGGCACACTGGCTAGAGTGTGATGGAGGTCCCTTCCTCCCGTAACCCGCTGGCCAAGTGGGTGTTGACCAGCACCTCCTATGTTGTCTTCCTTAATGCTGGATATCGAAGCCATAGGCCACAACAACACTCCCTCTGGTCCTGGAGCGTGGGCTACTTATAGCCCTTGCTCGCACACTGCCGATGATGTCACACGATGTCATACTTGACTATGACATCATTGGCAAGAATATCACATCTGTCATGATGTCACAGACAGCATTGTGAGGTCATCGACACAGTGATGATGTCATCACCGGCGTGTCATCCAGAAACAGCTTTCAGGGACCTAGCTGGACCCAGAAGCCCAGGATCTGTCCGGGGGCCTGCCGGCCTGGTGTTAATGCGAAACCTTTGAAACACCATGTGTGTTGGCCATAACATAGGCTACACATCATAAAAATATTTGTTTCTTTAATAGATATATGTGATAATAGCCTATTTCAATATACATGAATTTGTAATTGCTTTGAATGGTTATGACTGCCAGATGCAAATGCCAGGTTCCTCTTATCAGGCAGTTAAAGGGGTTATAATCACCAGCCGACACAACTTTCTAAAAGTAATCTACTATTAATATATCCACATAATTGGGAATAAAGTGTCGGTAAAGGCTATGGAATAAAATCTGAAAAGACAAATTCTCATTTTTGGTGTCTGTATTTCTGCAATGTCAGGCTATTTGAAGATCATTGTAGCATCGTGGCATTCTGAAATGACTGACAACTCGTTAATGGATGGCTACCCTCAGTGTGTGTGTGTGTGTGTGTGTGTGTGTGTGAGAGAGATGCTTTAGTTAAAGTGTGCGCACAATTTAACTAAAGTGTGGGCACAATTTAGTTAAAGTGTGCGCACACTTTAATATATTGTGCGCACAAATTAATATCCCCCCAAAAATATTGCCTTTGAGAACTTATGGGCTCCGTACACTCCTGTGTCAATAAAGTCTGTTTTTCCCGTTCACACCTCCCCGCCTCAAGTCATTGGAAATGTTTTAAAAAGTTGGAACAATCATAGTCTACCAGCCAACACTGGAATTTTCTTTCTTTTTTAAATCTCTGTTATTAATTAGGCTATTTAAATCCATGTGGTCATGAATGGGCTGTTAATGGTCATTTACGGTATTTATTTATTTATTTCCTGTCTATATGTATAGTTCATTTGCAAAAACAGATTTAAAGCCATTCTTAAAATTAGCCCAATAATAGACAACACATGCTGATATGCCATGGCAGTGGCCATAGCCGAACAAAGTGAAAATGATTAGGTGAAAGTTGTAGGCCTAATTATGATCTACAATAAGAAGAAATATTAAAAGATAAAATGGTTATATGATATATATAGGCCCAATAAGATAAACTAACCCTTATGCCTACCCCACACTACAGGATTTTCAAATCCTTGAAGATTATAAAAATCTTCAGAGCCCACACTACAGGACAGAGAGAGACGATTTTTTAACATTTCAATCTTGGGACACACACACAATCGCGTCTGTTCAAACGCAACCCCACACACTAGAAGATTATGCCGAAGATTCACCTTGGAAGCAGGGCTCAACGTTAACTTAAAATGCCTATTCAGTGTGCGCACCGGGTGTAGTAGTGTCATTTCGTTTTCTAAACAAATTTTATTTTTTGTTTTTATAATGCATTTGCACTGAAAGGATTTGTTTAACTAATATTTGCGCGGACAGCCGCGTCCATTCGGGGTGTGTCTTGTGGAGGGGTGTTAGGATGACGTCATCATTCCTACTTTGATGTCGTCATTCCTACTATGATGTCATCGATCTCTGATGATGTCGCAAACGGTAGTGATGTCATAGCACAGGTGATGTCATGTTCGGATCTATAAAGGCCCGTTCCGGCAGGTCCTCTCTAGTGATTCATAACCTAAACTTATATCACGTCAATCTCTGCAACCGTTCCCAACCTCGAACAAGTGCAGACCTAGCTATCAAGTTCCACAGCATTCCTACTCATCGAGACTTCAGTTACCGAGAGTGTCTTGGCCATCAACTACCCGCGAATAGATCCACATGTCTTCCGACACCAACCCTGACAAGGGGCGCGTCTGCTGATTTGACTCACTTTTCCGTGCGGACACTCGCCGATGCGGGAAGCTGAGACCTAAGCGCTTGTTGTAGGCTACATGGTTTGCAGTATAGCATTTAGTTTTCCGTCCCGTTCAAAGACGCACGGGTATTTCACCTCGATGACAATTTCCTCGTTCTTTGTTTCTGTGCGGGGCTGCGAGCGGACGCGGACCAGATTATTTTGCGAAAAACTGTAATGGAAACGCAGCTACTACTGGCTCTCTGCTCAAGATGCAATCGCCTGTCGGGTTGTAAATATCTAACATGTTAGATATGCCCGATTCACAATCGGGAAGAGGCAGTCTTCCCGATTGTGAATCTTTGAACCCCACACACTACAGGATCATTTGGGAAGATTATCTGCCCGACGCGCTTCAAATCGGGAGCACCCCCGAGAAAATCGGGAGGGGGGAATCTTGGCCATAATCTTGCAAATTATCCTGTAGTGTGGGGTAGGCATTAGGCTATTTTCATTTCATTGTTCTACCTTTCCTGTCTTCTCGGACTTGTGGGAGATGCTTTATCCTCAAAACTGCATGATAATGTCAATAATGTAATAAATAATAATAATAATGTAATAAAAAGAAGAAAGAAATCTACAATAGGCTATCAAATGACATGTCGGTGATGTCAGGTGTCGGACGCGATGATGCAATGGTGCCAAAATGCGACATTAACACTTCAAGTTGTACTCTTTGATTGAATGGCATAAGAACATGATACACATAATTAGCAGAAGATGACAGAGATTACAGATAATTTTTAATGGCAGAAATCGGTTAAGAATTAATTAGAGAATCCATGGTGACTGTGGGGGTCAGCTCGCCATTCCGAAGTGTCGGCATTCCGATCATTGACTTCTATGCTTTCGGAGAGGCGGCCCTTTTTATCTCCAAAAAATGTTTCGCCGAGAGGTTAGGTTCTGCGGGAGGTTAGGCTTAGGCGTGGGGGGTGGGAGAGGTTAGGTTTAGGGTTAGGGTCTGGGGGAGGGTTCTTTCGCAATGGCGAGACAGATCTCAATTTTGTCGGAATGCCGGTATTTCGGAGTGCCGACATTTCGGAATGCCGAGGTGTCCCCGTGACTGTGCGCATTTGGCACAGCGGCGAGAGGATCGGCATGCCTCGGCGACTGAGAAGTGAATACAGTGATTAATACATGATATCATGTAACATTGCAGCTGAAACATGTTTCAGCTACAATATTCTAATACACACGACATTATCACACGAAATTCAGCTTTTTTCCCTCCATCTCCAAATCGTACCACTTTTTTTCTTTTTTCCTCTGTCGCGCTCACTGCATTCACCGCAGCCAGCAACATGTTGCCACTTTCCATTTTCTATTGAAGTGACAATAAGGCTCGTTTATATGCGCTGTAACTTCATGTTGTGATTTGCATTGACCATTGGTTGGATTTGAGCATGCAGGGGACGGGATATGGGCAGATCCCCGTGCGTAATCACTGTGGCAGCTGCGCTGCTGGTAACGGGGAATTGCCGTCACTGATAGGTTAGTCATTCTTTTCAACACAGTCCTAGGAATCATTAGTAGGGATTCTACACAAGGTTTGATAGATAAGACCCCTGGACTGTGTCCGGATCCTCCTGGAAGCCAGGGCCGACCCCAACAGAAGCGGCGAACACTGGTCATGCAACATGGTCTACTGTGCTGCCCGGGCGGAAAGGCTGGACATACTGCAGGAACTCATCAGGTTCAGTGCTGCTGTTGACATGGATAGCGATCACCTTGATCACCTCTACATCAACGCCGCCTCCCACCACCTGGACTGCCTCCGTCTGCTGCTTCAGGCCGCTGGTGTTCTGACCCGTGACTTGGCTTCTCGCCTGCTGGATAAGGTGCTGTGGGGGTGCGATGCGGCCTTCGTCCAGCTGCTCCTGGACCACGGCGCCGGCCCAGCCCTGGTGACCTGGGAGCAGGCACAGCTGGAGGAGAGGCTGGATCCCGAGGCGCTCAGGGTCTTTCTGGAGGCCAAGACATGTCCTCGCAGTCTGGCCCACGTGTGTCGGATCCGGATTCGCCAAGCGCTGGGCAGACATCGCCTGAACCAAGTTCACTCCCTACCACTAACAAAAGTTATGAAGGACTTTGTGCTCTACCAGAACTGACTTGAAGGACTGCCAGTTTATTTATTTTCATTTCCTAGATTTAGTTCTTCGGTGACTGTTTCAAGTGATTAAATAGACATCAACATACACCACCTTTAGCCAATCCTCCTACTATAATTGGAGAGCTGTGTTGCCAAGACAGTCTTGAATTGCAAGAACTGAGGCAACAGGTGTATACACAAATCCGGCGAAGTCCCGGATGTAAACAAGCCGCCATTACTGCGGTGGCTCCTCCTGGGGCATTACAATACGCGGCGCGCGTTTGAATGCAAGCTGTCCTCGAGTGTATATTTTTCCTGATATTTTTCTACGTTTACATTTTTATTCAATGTTACTTTTGACAACGATGTCTAGGAAATCAGGAAGAAGCTCTGCAGTTCTCAGTTGCTCCAACAGTAGTGGCAAACTTCAGCTTTGGAAGAGAATCGAATGTGAAATACACAAGCCTTTACTACATGAAGAGTGCCCCTGTCTGAAACCATAATGTTACATAAACATACAAATATAGATTCCCTGGACATGCAGAGGACCGAGCTGTTCACCAGAGCTGGATCAAGAATATTAACAGAAAGGACTTTGTTCCCAATAACAACAGCACAGTAGGTTTTGGTTAACAGTCGTAAATCGCTAACGTTATTTCACCTCATAATGAGTAGCATGCAGTTGCCTAGCCTAAGCTAACACTGATTATGACATGGGTTACGTCAACATTATGATGGTTGTTGATGGACTGTGAATATCGGACAGGTCCTTTCAGAATGATGTGTTCATCATCTGGTAGAGTGTGCAATATTTGGCCAATCCATCCCGAGCTCAGGTCATTTTGACCCTCTATGAGAGACTTGTAGTTGGCATTCTGTTCCTCATCACAAGCCAGGCGATTAATAAAATACTCTTTTTTAAACTAATTGGTGTCGAATGATGATCATCACTGTCCCCAGATATAAACAAACACAAACTAGTTAGTATAGTTAGTTGTACTTTATTGTACACAAGGGAAATTAATTTTGTTCAAGTCAGTACAAGCAAACAACAAGTCAGTACAAAACAATGTATAAAAAAGTTGATAAAAATATCACATTCGAAGACCACAGTAAAATACATAAAGGTTCTCTGTGATCTAAGTCAGTGGAAATATTTGATTGATGCACAGTGCTAAAGGGAAGATGATGATGATGGGGTAGTGCAGTGCTGTGTCACTCCTCGACCTCTCCTCAAACACAATAATGGGCCTTTAATGTCTGGAGTTCTTCCCTCAGGGACTCGTTCTTTTTAGGGATGCACCGATGTGAACATTTTGGCCGATGCCGATAGCCGATATTAACATTGCTGTTATGGCCGATAACCGATATTTACCGATGTCGATATGATCTGTATAAAACCACATTTTTATGATGATCACATTTTGTACATACTGAAAAACACATGTTAACACTGAATTTGAAAAAGTTATGCATTTCTTTATTTGCAAAGCCTTTGGAAAAGCCCATAAATCATAGATTTACTGCATTATTTCATATCAATGTGAAGAATTTGGCTGATAATGATAACCGATATTAACATTGCAACATCTGACCGATACCGATATGACCGATATGTTAAGAAATGACTAACATCCGCCGATACCGATATGATTGCCGATATATCGTGCATCCCTAGTTCTTTTCCTCGAGATCAGCCACGCGTTTTTCCAGGCGCTGAACATATTATTTTTTCTTCCGTCCACATTGACGGGCTTTGCTCTTTGTTCTGTGCCAGGCGGTATTCCTTTTTGTCAGCCGGAGACAGTCCCACAGGAGTGTTCCTCCGAACTCTGGGCTGAAACAGGGAGCTGGATGTGGGTGCTGTGCTGACCTCTCCTCCTGCACCTTGTACCTGGTCGCTGGCCGCCATCTGCTGGCCGTAAGGTGTCTGGGTGCTGCTTTGCTGGGATGCAGAATTGGCCATGGTGTCCTGAATGCCGCCTTGCTGTGGCCAGTTAAAGTACTAAGGCTCAGTAGTCCAGTCTCCTGTGGAGGCAAGGCTGTTATCATAGCCGTATCCCTCGGTGGCGGTGCTGAAGAGTGTGCTGAAGTCTACAGCAGTAAACGGCTGTAACGTAGTTACTTCCATCGTCACTTTCAGTTCAAGTATAGTGCTTGCTTATAACTGCTCTTGTTGCGAGCGTGGAGCTAAAAACACATAAACTACCTTTTTAGCGGGGCCAGGTGCTCTTATATACACGAATCCGGCGAAGTCCCCGGATGTAAACAAGCCGCCATTACTGCGGTGCCTTACTGCGGTGGCTCCTGGGGGATTACAATACGCGGCGCACGTTTGAATGCAAGCTGTCCTCGAGTGTCTATTTTTCTACGTTTATATTTTTATTCAACGTTACTTTTGACAACGATGTCTAGGAAATCGGGAAGAAGCTGTGCAGTTCTCAGCTGCTCCAACAGTAGTTACAAACTTCAGCTTTGGAAGAGAATCGAATGTGAAATACACAAGCCTTTACTACATGAAGAGTGCCTCTGTCTGTCTGGAAATATAGATTCCCTGGACGTGCAGAGGCCCGAGCTGTTCGCCAGAGGTGGATCAAGAATATTAACAGAAAGGACTTTGTTCCCAATAACAACAGCACGGTAGGTTTTGGTTAACAGTCGTAAATCGCTAATGTTATTTCACCTCATAATGAGTAGCATGCAGCTGCCTAGCCTAAGCTAACAGTGATTATGACATGGGTTATATCAACATTATGATGGTTGTTGATGGACTGTGAATATCGGACAGGTCCTTTCAGAATGATGTGTTCATCATCTGGTAGAGTGTGCAATATTTGGCCAATCCATCCCGAGCTCAGGTAATTTTGACTCTCTATGAGAGACCTGTAGGCCTAGTTGGCATTCTGTTCCTCATCACAAGCCAGGCGATTAAAAATACTCTTGAATACCTTTTTTTTTTTACTAATGTAATTGGTGTGCAATGATTACATGCAACTTGATTGTTGTTGTTTTTTACTAATGTAATTGGTGAGGACTGATGACTGACGAGTGACGCCGTA
The DNA here is from genome assembly GCF_964638095.1 of Poromitra crassiceps. Classification (NCBI taxonomy): domain Eukaryota; kingdom Metazoa; phylum Chordata; class Actinopteri; order Beryciformes; family Melamphaidae; genus Poromitra; species Poromitra crassiceps. The sequence goes on from NC_139644.1 coordinate 14,783,846, forward strand.
TTGTGCGATGACTGACGTGTGAGGAGTGAAACAGTAATGCAGGAAGAATGACAGCATTTTCGTGTGAGGACTGAAGGTGTTTCAGAGCACACTCGACATGGTTTACTAGGAGGCATGACAACTGACAACGCTTAGACTGAGGAATGACAGCCAAACCTCTGAATGACGAGAATGCCCTAAAATGGTTGCCGTACGCCGGATTCGTGTAAGGGAGTGATGAGGACCAGTGTAGACTGATAAGAATTGAATCAGATGTGCAGGTGGAGAGATAAGGCTGGAAGTTCGGTTTGGCGTCCTCTGGTGGATAGAAGTGGAGTTATGAACTGTAGCCCAAGTCAGAAATCAGAAGCCAAGACATGGCCTAACAGACATGTACAGTAGTCTGGATGGTGTAAGAAATTAAGGTGCTGTAGCTTATCCTCTGTCTCTCTATTTGCATGGGCATTTCCTATAAAATGCTATAAAAGCTCAACTGCAAATCATGATTCTCTCTCATCTCGTGGAATCAACAGAGCCAGAGAACGATGTGGAGTGGTCTGGAGATGTGATTTCTCCAACACACCACAAGAGGGCAATATAAGATCGAAAATCATAAAGGGAGGTTGGGGGAACTGCAAGAGTGAGGTTCAAGTGCATTGTGCTTTCCTCATATCAGACTTTGAGGTCTATCTATGACTTATATCCAAATACAGAAGCCAAGCTGGATTGGATCACAGACCATAGCCCGGGATCTTGAGCTGCTTGTGTATTTACCATTTATGTTTTACACCAACTGAGCTTTGCAGATGCATTTGAATACTTTCCCAATAAGGAATTCTCTCTCACAACCTTCCCAACGCCACTGTTGCTCTTGCCACTTTACACCATGCGATTGCGTCATTAATGCTTGTTGTGATCAAAGACAGCCATTGTCCTCGAGCCTCCAACAGCATTGTGTCAACAGCTGGTAGTGTGATCAAACTGCAGCCAGTTAGCATTAACGCAGACAGTCAAGGAGATTGATGCCGGCCTCCCCCCGACTCCCACCACACACCAGTTATAATCACTAGCATCAAGATGAAACAAGCCACCCAAAGCTGGGAGAGGCAGGGGATGTCACTCTGGATATTGACTATATTTGCAACAAAGAACAGCAGCATAGGATTCTGATTAGACTGTGATCCTTTGTGCCCAGTAACGAGATGCTGTTTTTGTTTTTCCAAGTTGGTTTGTTTATTAGTATATAACTGCCTTTCTGTTCAACTGCCAGGCTGTCCAGGCTCATTAGAATATGTTCACAGATCGAAGTCCAGCCACTAGAAGAGACTTTATGACCTGACCACAACAACAGGAGGCTAATATAAAGCTAGTTTGCATTACCTCTGACCTCTCCAATGTGTAGCAGGATTGCTCTCAAAGAGTTCAGTTAAGGTTAAGGCTATGACAATTAATTCAGGAAGAACTCTTTAGCGTGCTGTATTTAAAAATGTTGAGCCCCCCCCCTCCTCTGTGAGACTGCCCCATGCAGAACGTTGCACTTTTCATCTCATTATAGACCAATGTTGTATAGTCAAGTCACTACATCTCAAGTCCAAGTCGAGTCTGAAGTCCCCAGTGTTTGAGTTCGAGTCCAAGTCCGAGTCACTAAAGAAGGGTCCGAGTAGAGTCCAAGTCAAGTCCCCATTACCTGAGTCTGAGTCCACTGAACATGAGCGTGAATCCAATGGGAAACACGCCTGCCCTGCACAAAATTGAATATAAAGTTGTCTTAATATAGCTATCAATATCATCTTATCCCAAATTACAGATGACAGACAAAAACAGTCTTCATCAATTAACAAGTCAGATCCTTATCGCCAACTTCCGAGTCGGAATGCATGAAGGCTCGAGTCCAAGTAGTCCGAGTCATCAGTGCTCAAGTCCAACTCAAGTCACAAGTCCTGAAAATGAGTCCAGGACTCGGACTCAAGTCCGAGTCTGACTCAACTCGACTATAACACTGGTACAGACATTGGCTAATTGAATGCACTGCCCCGCTAGCCTGGGTAAACCCAGTAAACATCAGTCACGCTAGTGACTGATAGCACATAGATAGAGGTCACGTGGAGGCTGGGTTTACCCAGGCTACTGCCCCGCCCCCTTTCACTCACCCGTTGGCAGTGTTGGGGGTAACTCATTACAAAAGTAACATATGACATGTAATATATTACTTTTAGCAGTAACTCAGTAATATAACTTATTACTTATAGGATCTCAGTAATATTATACCAGTTACTTTGTCAAGTAACTCAAGTTACAAATTGAGTTACATTTTATTCAATCATAGCACATATTTAAAAAAAGATACAATCATTTCCTAATCAAACTGTGTGTTTTTATGCAAATAACCACTATAGATGACAATAACAAAGGAAAAGAATAACATTTAGAATTTTGGATTGTTTACACTGACTTCAAGGCGGTTGAAATAATTTTTCGGGATGGTTCCGGGGCAGCGATGTCATTCTGCTGCTGCTGTTGTTTTGGTAAAAGTAATGCAAAAGTAGTGTAATAAGTAACGAGTTACTCTACACAGAAAGTAATATTGTAAAGTAACTTATTACTTTCAAATGACAGTAACTAGTAATATGTAGTATATTACATTTTGAAAGTAACTTGCCCAACACTGCCCGTTGGTGATGTCTGACATTGCCTCTGTCTGACATTGACTTTGCATTAGCAGTCCATGTTGCTCCAGTGACTTCTTCCTGACTTACAGTACTGCTGTTGTGTCCTGCTCCTGTGAGGCACCAGCCCTGCCTACAAGCTGGAGGCGCACGGTGGAACGTGTACGGCCGGCGTTGTGTTGGTGGTACTTGCAGCAACCCATGTTAAGGGCTTACCCAGGGGTGGATTCGAACTGCCGACCTTCGGGTTGATGGACGGACACGCTAACCACTTCACCAAGAGAGCTAGCTCCCTTGGCGGAGCTGATTAATGCACCTTTTATACTGGGGGGGAGTGAGTTGAACCAAACTACTCACTATACCACTCGGGACTCACAAGGACTCACATTCGTTCGGTTACACTCGTGACAATTAACTCTGTATTCTAATAAGCCAAACGCTCAAACTCTTAAGAGATTATCAGCTACATGTGAAACATGAGAGTTTATGTGCAAATGATAAAATCTTAGTTTATTGTCCTCTCACTCCATTTAGTATGGGCCTACTCGCAACGCAAACAAATCACAGTGATGCACTGCTATAAGGAGAGTACAACAGATCCTTGTAAGTCGTTGAAATTGAATTTCAGAATATATTACGCTTCTACCGTCTTTTTCTCCAACAGCCTGCCACACTTTATCATTTACGTAGCGATGAAGCAGAGGCTATGGGACATAAACTTCTTATTCCAGGGCAGCAGGGGAACCTCTCAGTTCACCCCAGTGCTAACCCCAGGCCAGGCGTCCCGTGAGAGGACTGGTTGTAAACAGAAAGACAGCTGAAGCCTCCCTGCGCTTTCGTCCCTAAAACTGCTGCCCGTCAGCATTTTTACACACCCCACCTAACTGACTGCAGAGCGGGGAGTGGACTGTCATTGGTCTGAGGCACTGCAGACCCTAAAATCCACCAACTCCCCCCCGACAGCTGAGATTGGTTCTGGCCCTAACGCAGCTGTCTCCCGTGGCAACAGCTGGGCATTTTGGAGGGAATTGGGGACGAAGGCTAGAGGGGGGCCTTGGAATGCATCGCTGCTTTCAGAGAAATTAACGGCCTTGTCAAGATGAGTTAAATATGCCCAGCGAGTGTACTGACTGTTCATTGCAAGGCTAGGGTGTGTGTGTGTGCGTGCGTGCGTGCGTGCGTGCGTGTGTTTACTTCAGTCGAATTTGGGGACACATTGGGGATAAAATCTGTGTCCCCTATAAAAAAAGCTGGTTTTGGGGTCAGTGGTTAAGGTTAAGGTTAGGTTAGGTTAGGTTAAGCTTAGTTAGGAGTCTATGAAAACAAAATTGTGGAGGCAGTTGAGACAGATCTTTTATAACGAGGCAAACATACGGCTTATTGCTAAAACTAACAGGAGCGGTGATTGAATAAAAGCTCTCTTTTCAGCGCTCTCTCTGCACCGTGACTCTCAACTGTCAAGAATGCGGCGAATCACTTCATCATTTCAACGTGCTAATTAGCAACAAACGACAGCGCTCTTTGCTGGGTGCGAGCACTGTTCGAGCCGCATCCTCTCTGCCATCCCATCTCCATGGCGATAAGTCAAGCAGCCTCAAAACGGCGTGGGAGGACACGCGCAAAGTGGGATACAGCACTTCATCACATTGTGATTGCATTGTGATAAGGCAGCCTACAGAGTGGGGCTACGCTAACGGTATAACTGTACACTGTACGTGCCGCACTGCCCAGTGCTAAGGTCACCATAACGCCATCAGGGTCATCAACATACTGCAAACACACCCCCAAGAGCAGGGCAGCAGGCATTTGTCAGTTTACGCAGGGTCAGGTGCCCTGAGCGTGGGGCCGGGCGGCGCGCAGCAGCCTGGCCAGTCGCTCAACCAAAGGCCCAGCAACTGTCGGTCTGTTGGCCCCCGGTTCTCTCAGCTGCCTGTGGGGGGGGGGGGGGGGGGGGGGGGCATCCTGCCAGCCTGCCTGTGAGAGAGAGGAGGGGGGGGGGGCACCCCTGTTTGTCAGCCCTTGGCGAGAGAGAGACCATCAGTCGACTGGTACTGCCTGGCACTTATTCACTCCCTGAGGCATCCTAAATGAGAGAAACAGAGAGAGAGAGAGAGAGAGAGAGAGAGAGAGAGAGAGAGAGAATTACTACAGTAGATACATACGAAGAGGAATAGATTTAGTTGTGTTTACTGTGACGTAGAATACTCTTTGATATTTATTATGAATGACATTTATCCTCCTCTCTCAGTCACAATGGTGAGGCATAATTCTTCAATAATTTCACCAGGGGTTAAAAAAAAGTGAGACTTAATACTTCTTGAGTTGAGCATGTTCATTTTCAACTCAATAACTTTTAAGGAAGTATCCTACTTTCAACTTCACTGCAGGGCAGGAATTGTACGTACCAAGGCCAAAAGGCCAGTGCTGTGCATGCCCCGGAGAGTGGCCGTCACGCCCCTTCTACCCACATGGCCAGTTTGGCATGCCCCGTGCTGAACTGACTGTGGTGCCCTTAAGAGAGAGCTGTGCATTTCCTTTGTAGTCTGAGCCATCATACTGTATGTGCTGTATCATACTGCAGCACTTCATAGGATTTATATTTTGTTGAGGAAAAAGGACTGGGGAAAAAAGATTTTAATAACCAATGGTTTTGGCCTTGGTGCCCACATTTTGGCCACGATGCCCCAATAAATTTATATTTATCAAAGGCCAAAGTAGCCAAGCGCTCTCGGAAAATCTGGGCCGACCCCTCCCACCCAGGTCATAAACTTTTTAAGGCCCTCCCCCTTGGAAGAAGACTGCTGTCTGCTGAGTACCAGGACCTCTGACCACAGGGACAGCTTCTTTCCAACTGCCATCCGCCACGAGACCCCGAAAGCCCCCACAAATCAGGACTGTATCCCCCCACCCCCCGATGCCCCCTGAGCACTAACCAGCTCAGTAACCGACTAAGGTTCCTCCACCCCGGACATTATCCCATGGACACTACCCTACCCCCATCACATGTGACTTTAAATTACTTTTTTCTTTGCACTTTCTAATTTGTTTGTAATTTGTTTTCTGTCTTCTACTAATTGATATGACCGCTGTGCTGTGCTGCATACTAAGTTAAATTCCACGTTTTGTAAACCTACTTACTGTGGCTATTAAAGTGAATCTTGAATCTTGAATAAAAATGACTTAAATCCAGACTTGCAAGTTAAAAGTACGCTGATGCAAAATGTGTTGCATACCAAACATGTGATCAGCTCATTATATATGTTATGACTGAGTATTTGTTTTGAGTTTGAGGGAGAAAACTCCAAGTATAGTAGTCAGAAACAGCATCACTGGCCTGCTGATTAACTTAGGCAAGGTGTAGCATTTAAAAATGTAACAATGCCAAGCAGTGAATTCAGAGGATGAGACAGTGGACATGTTATTTTCATCAAGCTCATTAGATAATAAAAATAGTTTTATTTCAGTAGAAGATTTTGTCATGTACTTTCACTCTGCTATGAATAAGTGAACTAACTCTGAATCTCACCTACGGTGACAAAGTGCAATATCTAATGTGTTAGTTATTGCAAATCCAATTATCATAAAACCATTCTCCTCTGATGTGAAAACAAGAGCTGGAAGCCTTTATATAGCCAAGACAAGTACCAGAGAATATGGAGAGGAATAAACCTTTCTGAATGCAAGTGCCCATGGCTTTCAATTGTCTTGGCATCATTGTCACGCTCAATCTCGCCATATTTTAATGCGCTTAAGCGACGAAGCCAAGCGCTCACTTTCAAATCTGTCATCGTGCAAAATCTGAAGTTCTCTTTCCTCTGCGTCGTAAAAAAAGAAAAGAAAAAAGGTGACACTGGTAATTATTACCTTTCCGAGGGCCCACGTCATCACAGCATCTCGGTGTCACACTTGCCATTGCCACCTTCCATCTGAACACTGTTTTCACAGGCGGCGCCTTTTTTCATTTCTCATTCTGCCGTGAGCCAGCAGGGGGTCTGCCGTTAGCGAGGCCGCCGAGAGCCGTAGCCGGGTTTAATCTAAAGTGTTGAAAATAATACATGCCCAATCCTCCCCGGACCCTTTAAAGACCCAGACATGAGACTCCGAGCCAGGGTACGAGGGTGGAAAAACTCTAGCAGGGCAATAATCACTACCAGGGGCCCAATTTTCCCCTATATCTGCTCCTTATTGCAGGCTCCCTATTTATTTGGATATGGCTCTTTAAGTTACATTTAATTTAAATCTGTTTTCTGTTCCTACGGGTTGATTTACGCTTGAGGACAGGCTCCTTTGCCACTTGTCGTCTCCAGAAGGAGGGATGCCAGCCTGTCACCTCGCGACAGGGGGGGGGGGGGGGGGGGGGTTATTCTGTCCATGCCGAGGGGGTGGGTGTGTTATCCGAGGCCGAAGCATAAATCTCTGCTGGGCCCGGGGCGCTTCCTGAACGTGTCGGTGTCACTGGATTCTGTTGCTGCGCTGATCAGATTTATGACCTTACACATGGCGCCGCGCTGCCAAACAGGAAGGATTTGGTGGTAGAGAGGATGAGTGCATGCACTCACTCACTCACTCACTCACTCACTCACTCACTCACTCACTCACTCACTCACTCACATATGCACAAACGAGAATTTGCAGAGTAAGCACATAGGGTGGGTTTCACACACTGCTCTGGAGATCCATGCACTGGCTCCAGCATTATAGGCTGATGGGCGAGTTAGATTGAGTTGGAGAGGGGGAGTAACAGGGAGTAAATAGGAGAAAAAGCAGGGATACACTACAAGGCGAAATGTTAAATTGCCCAGTGCCATTTCAATGGGTCGCCTGCTGCAGGACACAGAACAGATCGTGAGCTTTAGGTGGCAATAATAATAACTCACAGCTTAGAGGAGGCCACAGTAAAACAACACCACTCACTGTCCGTCACTTTCTCTCTCGTTCTGCAGGACCAGGTCGCTGCCTCTCTACTCAGCTGGACGCATGGCAGTGAAAGACGACACGCACACGCATAATGCACACGCACGCACACACACACACACACACATGCATGCATGCACACACATGCACGCACACGCATGCATGCATGCACGCACACACACACGCGCACGCACACACACACACACACACGCGCGCGCGCGCGCACACACACACACACATGCACACACGCGGATGCACACACACACACACACACACACACACACACAGAACCTGCAACAGAGAGTGGGCACACAAGTACCAACTGGAGAGAGTCATGGTGAGCGGGAAAAGGTGTGAGCAGGAAAAGTGGTGTGTGGGTGAGTGTGAATATGTGGAGAGAGTGTGTGTGTGTGTGTGTGTGTGTGTGTGTGTGTGTGTGTGTGTGTGTGTGTGTGTGTGTGTGTGGTGTGTGTGGGTGAGTGTGAATACAGTATGTGCAGAGTGTGTGTGTGTGTGTATGTGTGTATTTGTAGCTTTTGCAGTTGTGACAGCTGGGATGAGGGAGTGGAGGCAGCGTGTGTGATTGGAGGAGGTGCCAACAGAGCAAGTGTCTTTATTTTCATCACACGCAAGTGTGTCTGAGTGGATATATATGTTTAAGCACAGGCTACATCTGTGTTTGTTCCTGTTATCATCTGTCTTCATGCTAATTGTCTCTGTATGTACAGAACATTCTGATCGTGCTTGCCGAGTACAATATGGAGTGGTCGCACTACAGTATGCAAATTATGTTAATGTGATACATTCAAGTTTCACGTTCTTACCGCCATCGTTAACGCACTAGAGGGTTTGATTATGTTTTGGACACCTTGTGTAGAAATGTATCTGCTTGTTTGTGTGTGTGTGTGTGTGTGTGTGTGTGTGTGTGTGTGTGTGTGTGTGTGCAGTGTGTGTGTGTGCAGTGTTGTAGTCGAGTCCTGGACACATTTTCAGGACTCGTGAGTCGACTTGGACTTGAGCACTGAAGACTCGGACTTGGACTCTAGCCTTCATGCACTCGGACTCGGAAGTTGGAGACGAGGACTCAAACGTGTTAATTGATAAAGACTTTTGTTTTTCTTTGTTTGTTCGTTTCCTTTTGTTGTTGTTGTAATAGACCCTAATAATTTGGCATAAGTAATTGATAGCTATATTAACACTGTGGCATTATTCAATGTCGTGCAAGGGCAGGCACGTGTGTTCCACACTCGGACTCGGATAATGGGGACTGGACTCAGACTCTTCTTTGACTTGAACGCTGGGGATTCGAGACTCGACTTCGACTCGAGATAGTGACTCAACGCGCGCGTGCATGCGTGTGTGTGTGTGTGTGTGTGTGTGCATGAGTGTGTGTGTGTGTTGGCTGGCTGAGGTCACCCCATTGCTGCAGCAGAGTAACGAGTCATGGCAGCCGCTGCAGAGAGGCGGGCAGGCGATGATGAGGTCATTCAGCAGGCAGGATTAAGGCCGTGACAACTGGCGCTGGTGGCCAGTGCCAGTGCTGACCGGGGCAGTTGTGCCGCGGGGCATGATGGTGCTACGGGGCCCACAGCTCCGCACCGGCTGCACCCCACTGTTGTTTTTTCATTAGCCGGGTACCCGGCCCAGGGCGCTGTGCGGCTTGCCAGGCCCGCGGCCTGAACCCACAGTTGTTGCTAGGGCTTAGGGCCTTCTCGCTCGCTCTCTCTCTCTCTCTCTGTCTCTACTCCATATTATGAGTCTCTCTCCTTCTCTCTCTCTCTCTCTTCGTCCCTCTCTGTGGTCACACTCTGTGACCGCGGCCCTCAGGGGGAAACGTAGCATCAGGTTACACACCAAAACACACACACACACACACACTCGTTAACTCAATTATGCAAGGCCCGGGACGCTTTGATGGTCAGCGATAACGCCGAGGCTTACCGAAGGGACAGATGCCATCTGACCGCAGCAGAGCTTTGTCGCCACATGCCTCAGCGAGAGCCGACGAAAGACGGACAATATGGACTGGTGAGGGTCAGGAGAGCGAGCACTTATAACCTGTCGGGGCTGAAAGACAAATAGAGACAGACATGGGGACACACCAGTCACCGAGACTAGTATACTACCGATGATCTTCAAATAACAGCGTTAGGATTTTTGGAGATGTGAAATAGGTGCGAAGCCTGGAATGGCCCGCCACGGATGACACGGTTCCAAATTCACGTTTAGCCCTAAACATCTGTTTAATCCATGAAGGCGTAACAGGATGTGCCGAGTGTGGCTCTAAATGAGGTGATTTCGGGCTCCAATTTCAATTTTTCAGTGCGTTAAATTCTCCGTCTTCTCTCTCGCAAATTAATGAAAATGCATAAAACACAGCAAGCGAGCGCGCCGCATTGCTTCCCACTTATTTTTCAGTAGAGCTTGGCCATAAAGCTAAAACCATTAGTTGGTCCGCTGAGACCAATTAGCCAAACGTGGCCAAACAAACCTTCCCGTGCTTTTACAACATGTTCTCTTTTTCACCCTCCCTACGTCGTCGACTCCCTCCATCTCTCTCTCCATCTCTCTCTCTCTCTCTCTCTCTCTGTCCCTCTCTCTCTCTCTCTCTCTGTCCCTCTGTGGCGGCGAGGCTCGATCGCCCAGCAGCAGTATAGTTTTAGAGTGCGCTTGGCCTTGTCTGGGTCGCTCATAAGTGATTAATCCATTATGGGTGTCCTTCATTCTTTGCATCTGCGAGGAGACACTCTCCTCCGTCTCTGCTGAAGGCCTAAAGGCCTAGCCGCGTATTAGAGTTGATTTTCTATGTCGCACATCAGTTCCAGATGTGAACCCGATGGCTGGAATATACTTTCTGTATTAGGTTAAAAGGAGTGGAAGGAGTGGATGGAGGAGCTCAGCTGGAAAGCCTCGCCGTCTTTTATAGGCAACATGGCCTACAATAACAGTGGCCTGACAGGCTGAGCCGACGCGGCCAATGAACGAGAGATTATGGTGATGTACTGCCGGTTCGAACACCTTTCATCGATTCTGGTCTCTCAATCTTATATTCAGCACTACTCTATGTCTCAGATATGCTGCCTCATTAAGCTTCATACAGCATGAAATCCGCACCACTTCTGTTTCACACGTTATATACATCAAAACTTATTTTAAAGTCAGTCTGAGGACAATGAGTCTCCACCTCCACTAGGTGGCAATGCAGTCGCAGACTCACATCGTGGAAGGGAGAACACCTGTGGGTTCAGAGCACCTTGGCTTCACACTCACACTTTCTCTTATGATGGCCTCTTGAGTGTCTCACGTCTCTGTGATATACTTTACGTTACTTTGCCATTCAGGAACTGCAATGGATGAGCTGGTGTTTTTTATTAGAATCTGTTTGATTTCCCTCTCTAAGAGCCGAGAGGTGAGAGCGAGGAGGAAGAATCCATACTTGCAGAATTTTACCATGATTAATATTCTAAATGTACGTGCACCTAAAACAAAAACAAAAAAAATGACGTACTTTTCTGTAGTTCCATTGATCACAACATCCCAGTTTATTATGTTAAAAATAGATGTGGGGTTTTTCCAGGAATAGCATCTCCTGAAGCGCTTCTGATTTGAACGTGCGTTGACCCCTGTTGAAGGCATCCTAATAAGCATGCCTGTATTCGCAGACACAGCCGTATATGAATAAACATGAGCGGATTAATCTTTAAGAAGGCATTTTACTATCGATTTCTTGCTCCGGTTGCTTTGTTACAAGCCTGAACGCTGAAACCGACTGAATAGGCTACTTCAATTTGGTGTCAGATTCCACTGTCTAACCTCAGTAAGCCTATATCGCCTATATGATCAAACAACAATTTGCATGATTAAAAGAAAGAAATGTTTTTGCCCAACATCTTTTGTGGCTTACGATAGTGGGGGAATCCATTGTCATAATTACTTAAAAAAAAGAAGACAGAAGCCAACTACAGTAGCATGCTATATCAGAAGAAATATCCCATCGCCTTTGTTTTGCATGTGAATATTCCATACATTCATTCTCCAAAAGCTAGGACACTTTTTTCAAGATGCAGGCTATACATGTAGCTCTGTTTGATATGAACTCTGAAAGTTATTAACATTTTGTATTGTAGGCTAATGTAGGCTACTTTGAGATTGCTTTATGCTATGCTGCCTATACCTGTACCAATGGCGAGTGGGAGCATATCTTGTGTACGCTCGCGCGACCCAATCCGAAATTATGCATTGAAACCTCCAGGAGAGGTCAATATTCTCTCCTCTCACACAATCACTGCTTTGACCTCCGCTCACAAATGCAATTAATAACCAATGGCTGACCTATTGTAGAAAGATACTTCATGACCTTCTCATCTTCGTTCACAGAGTTCCTGTTCACAAACGACAGCCAGAAGAACAACAAAAACACTGTTTGATGTTGTCAGAGAGGTCTCTCTGCCTGGAAGTCCCCTTCAAGTCCTAACTACCACCAAATGGTGTCCTATAATTCACTGTGTGCATGTACATCATTTGAGAGCAGACTAAACCCAGAAGCCTGACCCCGGGATTTCTCGCCGCCACATGAAATGACTCCCCCACATATTTAATGTCTCTTAAACGTATGGCCAATAAAGCAACAAACTAACAAATAAACAAACCAATGTCAGAGACGGAGGAGACAATAAAACAAAGAGACTATAAAGCTGGCAGGAAGGGGGTGGGGGGGGTTTGTCAGCCTCTGGAGTGTAATCGACTGGGAACGGGGACCCTGCGGTTTGCCAACGTCCACAATGTTTACTTACATCTCACACGGGCAACAGCAAGAAGAGAAGGAGAGAAGAGAGAGCGTTTGAATAGTGGGGAAGAAGAAGTTAGTGTGGGAGCTGAGGGACGAACGAGAGAGATGAGACATGGAAGAGAGAGAGAGAGACAGGAAAGAGAGGGAGTGAAGAGGAGAGACAAGCCTGGAATCAATAATAGGCTTTTTCGAGTTGGGCCGAGGAGGGGAGCGAGTGAGCGAGCGAGCGAGCGGTGCCTGAGGACAACAGACCGCATCCTTCCTTCCTGCGAGGCAACGTGGGGACAGGAAGGGCCACCAGGGGAGGTCACTTGGCCATCAGCGGGCTCACTTCCTGTCAGGGGTCGGCGGGGATCAGGGGATAAGTACATCCGGGGTCGCATGAGGAGCCACCTGTCTCCGGTTGTCTCTCCCCCTCTCCCTCCCTCCCTCCTCCTCCGTGTTCAATCCCCCCCACCCCACCCCCACCCCGAGCGCCTATCTTAACCCCAATGGTAGCCAGGTGGGAAACAGATACAAGGAGGAGGAGGAGGGGGGGATGGGTGCATGTGGGAGCGAGTCAGAGCCCGAGGGGCCTCGGGGTCGGTGCTGGAGAAGGATGGCAGGGCGGGGGGGGGGGGATAGGGGCTTTGAGGGGGTATGGGGGCGATAGACGTCATCCTGTGTCTTCTCTCCACCATCTGGGAGTCCTGCGAGGGAAGTGGAGAGGAGGACCGGCTCTGAGAGGGAGAGTGGCGGTGCTGAGGAGCAGCCAGGGGACTGGCGCCGGTCCAAGACTGCCCATCTGACAGAATGGAAAACGTTATCTTTGTACTCTTCACGCTGACTGTTAACTGTCATTTCAAACAGAGATCATGCAGTTCTGCTGGAGGAATGTGGCAAACTGCTGCGCGTGTGCGTGTGGCTGTGTACAGTATATTAAGCAGCTCGCCCTTCTCCCCCGTAAGACTCCGAGGCGGCCATCTTTCCTCCTTTAGCTTTGACATTGGGATTTGGATCAGTCCCCCCCAGTGACTGTCCTGTCAGACCCGCCGGACAAATGCACAGGTTTTTCCTGCCCACAGTTTTCTTCCTCAACCACGTTTTGAGAGTCCACAGAGGACGTTTAGCCTTGACTCACACATGGCAGCGTCTCTCAACAAGTCGAGGCCTGTTCAGTATAAGAAATTATCACTCCAACGTGGCGAATTAGAAAATGACATATAGGGGCTTTCCCGAGGATAGGAGGGGCATTGTTGATGGCGAGACAAAGGGGATGATACATGACTGCGCTTAGCGTTGAAATAACGTGCGCCGCGTTGGAAAACACGCAGCCGAGGATTATGACGCCGAGGGTTCGAGAGGTGGACAAACTTTGCCACTGTGACAGAGAGAGCGAGGGGAGGCCAGCTGAGGAGTGTGTGTGTGCCTGTGTGTGTGTGTGCCTGTGTGTGTGTGTGCGTGTGCCTGTGCCTGTGTGTGTGTGTGTGCCTGTGTGTACGTGTGCGAGTGTTTGTGCGAGAGTGTGTTTGAGTGTGTGCCAAGCCGACCAGAAAGAGCTGGCAATTTCCTTGAGACGCGGAGCCTCACCGCACTCCCCAGGGGGAGGGGCCAAATAAACCTCAGATGTGCAGCAGGATCTGTCCCCCCCACCCCCCCACCTCCCCCCCCTGGCTCGCCCACCCACCCACCCCCCGTGCTCCTCCAAAAGACTGCAGAAACACATGGGAGTGGAGGAGAGAGGGAGAGGGTGAGGGAGGTAGAGAGGAAAGGAGAGATTTCTGCAGTTTCATTTGTTAACTCCTTAGCTGTAAGCTGTCATCGTAGCCGGCGCAGAGGAGGTTTGCAGATGTTTATCATGTACGAGGGGGAAGAAAAGAGGGATCATAAATTGTTCCACGATGCATCCAAGGTCACAAGTTCAGACCCATAAAGCACACGGATAACCCCGCAGAGCGCCATTACGGAGGTGAACCTCCGCGTCGCAGTGCAGGCCGCGCCATGTGACCTCCGCTAACCTGTCTGAACCAATCTGCAGGCAGGAGATGTTTGTATGGATGCACACACACGCACGCATGCACACACACACACACAAACACACACACTGGGCAATATATCAATATCATATGAGACTAGATATCGTCTTAGATTTTTGGATATCGTAATATGGCATACTGTAAGTGTTATCTTTTCCTGGTTTTAGTGATGTCACTTTCTGAACTTCGCGGACTGTTCTAGCTGTTCTATTTTTTGCCTTTACCCACTTAGTCTTTATCCACATTAGATGATTATTTATCAAAAATCTCTGTAAATATTTTCAGTCAGGGAAGGAAACCCATCTTTGCATTTTATTTTGATCACAGTCTTGTTGTAATAAAAGTGCTTGTGACATCTTACATGCTTTGACTTACAACTGAATATTTAGCCCACTTCATAGAAAATACCAAGATATATTGTGTATCGCCATTCAGACTAAAAATACATACAAAAATACAATAAATATGATTTTTGTCCTAAACCACATCATACTGTATAATCATCTTTGTATAAATGACCATCCCCACCAACACTGTTCTTTCCAGTCTCATCCTCATTTGGTTCATTGGGTATGAATCAAGACCCGGCGCCGCATCACCGCCTAATCTGGCTCCTTGGAATGGATTTGTGAATATGATGCGAGTAACACAACAAATTACACCAAATTGATCTAAACAGGAATCATGTTGTTTTGACCACGCAAGGAGAACATGTGACGCAAGTTCTCCTGAATCACCTCGAGTTATCAGTAAAAGCATTACCATTAGGGACACGGACACGGACATGCCCATCTCACCTCTCACTGGACGTCTTTGTATGAACGCAATCGTGCCGAACCTGAGGGAATTCTGACAAGCAAAAGGGCATTTTCCATATTTGCTAATAAGGGCCGTCTGTCTCACCAACAGTTTCCAACCACACTGTGTGCTCTTTAAGAGGCCGGAAACCCCTCTAGACGCGCGCACACACACACACACACACACACACACACACACACACACACACACACACACACACACATACACACACACACAGAGACACACACACACACACACCTCTGCCTGCTGACACCCCACCCTGTCCTAAGAGTCCCCTGGCAATATCCCACCTCTACGTGTCAACACACCCAGGCAGGTAAACAAATACACCCGTGTCACCAGGGCGTTTACCTGTTTACCCACTGGCCACTAGACCCTGCCCCATCCCCTGGGAGAGACCTACCCCATCCCCCTGGGAGACACCTGATTGCATTGCTTAGCAGCAGAAAGCACATGTTTGACCCAGGTCTCACCCATGGGAAAGGGTGGCACACGGAAGCCAGGGAAAGAGAGCGAGGGAGGCAAAGAAATAGGGCAGAAGGACAAACATCTAGGAGGGAGAATTATGACAGAGGTGCAAGGTTATGCAAAGAGACACATCATCAAGATGGTCTCAGCTAAAGAGACCTGAAAGCACACACGATTTGCACTTAAGATAAGATTAAACTTTATTCGTCCCCACGGGGAAATTAAGTGCAGCAGCAAAGTAATAGGAGTCAGGAGGGAAACGGCCGTAATACCTATTTTTATTAACCTTTAGGGACGGCCATTGGGAGCAAGCTCTATTACATATTTCAGAATGTGCATTTACCAGCTGTCCCATGTTACAAAGCTCCAGGATGAAGGTACCACATGTACAAATAATAATAATAATAATAATAATAATAGGGTAGTGCTTCCACATAGTTTGGAGGCAGTACTCAAATTGCAAGATATTTTTTTTAGCATTATTCAGATTCAGCCACGCTGATAATAAAACTAAAGTAATGCACTTCTCTAAGAAGAAGCCTGCGTGAACACTGGATATTATTACTGCTCAGGGCAAAAAAGTTAGAAGTAGTCTCCAGTTACAATACCTCCGTATTTGGCTTGATGACCACCTTTCTTTTAAACCTCATGTTGAGGGGAAAAAAGCTGAGACTTCAGATTTTATTTTAGAAAGAAGTCTTGCTTCTCTCTTAAGGCCACAAGAAGACTGGTCTCTGCTACGTTTTTACCGGTTCTTCACTATGGAGACCTGGTTGTATATGCTTCTGCTCATTGTTTGTACATGCTATACTGCATAATAGTGCACTGAGATTTGTTACTAACTGTAAAGGCCTCACTCATCATTGTAATCTTTATGCTGGGCAGGGCACTTTTGACACTTTCTATGTCCATAGGAAGCATATTTTTAAATTTTAAATTATTTCAGCACTTTATTGTATTTCCTGCTCTATGTTCCTGTTGTTTACTGTTGTTTTGTCTGTAACTTTTTATGCAGCTGTCTTGGCCAGGTCTCCCTTGTCAAATAGGATTAACCTGGTTAAAAAACGAGTTAAAAAATAAATACAAATAAAACATAACCCCTGTGATTATTGTGATATTGATTTCAACAGTATCATCCAGCCCCAGTATACCCCATCTGTTCTGCTCTCTCCCTTCTCTCCTCTCTCCCCCTCTCCCTACTCTCTCCCCTCCCCCTCTCTCTCCAGACTGTTTAATCCTGTTTATTGATAGTGCTTAGCTAGACATATTCTCTGTAAAGCCCTCTGAGATATGCTTGTGAATTAGAGCTATACAAATAAACTTGACTTGACTTCAATCCCCCCACCCAATAATTTAGAATCAAGTGTCATTTTCTTGATAGTAGTGCCTTATGACTTGTTTCAAGAGAGTTATCTCTCTTTTTTTTTGCAGTGTTGAGTAGCCTCTTACATACATTGAATAATCAGAGCTTTCCCTGTGAGAAAGTCTATATACTCTGTCCTCTCTTGGACAATTCCATGTTGTCAGTCCAGTCCAGCTTGTTACTGATGTGATTAAACAACATTACTCCAGTAAACAACATTACTCCTGTAAACACCATTACTCCAACATTACTCCTGTAAACAACATCCCTCCTGTAAACAACATTACTCCTGTAAACAACATTATTCCAACATTACTCCTGTAAACAACATTACCCTTGTCAACAACATTACTCCTGTAAACAACATTACTCCTGTAAACAAAATTTCTTGTGTAAACATTACTCATATAAACATTACTCCTGTAAACAACATTACTCCTAAACAACATTACTCATGTCAACAACAGTACTCCTGTAAACAACAGTACTCCTGTAAACAACATTACTTCAACATTACTCCTGTAAACATTACTTGTGTAAACAACATTACTCCAACATTACTTATGTAAACAACAATACTCTTGTAAACAACAGTACTCCAACATTACTCCTGTAAACATCACTCCTGTAAACATTACTCCTGTAAACAACATTACTCCTGTAAACATTACTCCTGTAAACAACATTACTCCAACATTACTCCTGTAAACAACATCACTCCTGTAAACTTTACTCCTGTAAACAACATTACTCCAACATTACTCCTGTAAACAACATCACTCTTGTAAACAACATTACTCCAACATTACTCCTGTAAACAACATTACTGTAAACAGGTATCCTGAAACCATGAGCCTCGACCTGAGCTCCAGGAGAATACACAGGCTCCCCACAGATCCCAAAACCAACTTACAAAACCGCAGCAGCACCTCAACCCTACTGGCGCTACCTTTATTTTCCTTTTGGACTTTCTCTGTTTTCCCCATCATCATTTAACAAGTCTATAAGCTGTAGCCACAGCCAGGGTTGTGGCTAGATACGGGGCTTGTGATGGACGTAGGGTTGCTCCTGCCATACCCAGACTACTGGGCTCACAGCGGGGAAGTATCCGTTTACCCCGGGTCTCCCCCATTCGCTCGGACTCTGGAAGGAGGCCTGCAAAGCCAACGAGGAGAGAGAGAAGTGTGTGTGTTTCCATTACGGCTATATTGCACCCCTGAAACACTAGAAGTCTCATATTTGGGATCCAATTTTATTAAATCAACTGTGTGACAACGTCAGGGCTGTTTCCACAACATGGGCAGGTAGGGTGGGTGTGAGGCGCACAGACAAAGTGTTCTTTGAGTGCTGCGGTCAGGCACTTTGCCAGACACCTTTCCACACCTAGCACTTGGGGAGCCTTTATTGAGCGTATGGGCCCAGCCGCCCAGTTGCCTTTACCATTATTGCACTCAACACATGGCCAAGAGGCTCTGATAGCTGCACCACTGTCGCTACCAAGAACCCGTTCTGTGTGTGCGTGTGTGTGTGTGTGTGTGTGTGTGTGCGTGCGTG
This sequence comes from Poromitra crassiceps, assembly GCF_964638095.1. NCBI lineage: Eukaryota > Metazoa > Chordata > Actinopteri > Beryciformes > Melamphaidae > Poromitra > Poromitra crassiceps. The sequence goes on from NC_139644.1 coordinate 14,802,413, forward strand.
TGCGTGTGTGTGTGTGCGTGTGCGTGTGTTTATGGGTAGGTCGGTTTCAATGTTTTGGCTTCAGATTTCCCAGCTCGCCGGTGAGCTGAAACGACAGAGCCTGTCGATGCATAAATGTTCTGACAATTATTTTACACCGTTACAGCCGCGCCGCAATTACTTCAATAATGAAATATCCAGACCGGATTATAAATGGGCAAAACAGGTGACAGGTGTGTGTCTGACGATCGGCAGTGGTGTGTGTGTGTGTGTGTGTGTGTGTGTATAATGATTGTGCATGGCTGTGTATGTGTGTGTGTGTGTGTGTGTGTGTGTGTGTGTGTGTGTGTGTGTATAATGATTGTGCGCGGCTGTGTGTCTGTGTGTGTGTGTGTGTGTGTGTGTGTGTGTGTGTGTATAATGATTGTGCGGGGCTGTGTGTGTGTGTGTGTGTGTGTGTGTGTCTAGGGAAGTGTGATGAGAGAAAAAGCAAGTCCCATTTACCCCGATAGAATCATTGAAGGGCTGTAAATCACAGTAAGAGCCTGAGTAAATAAATAAGGGCGTGAATATTTATTTATTTGATTTCGGGGAAGCGGGAGCTATAACTCATGCCTCAGTGGAGTTGGCGTGCCTCAGCGGAGTGTTGCATGCTGGGAGCCTCCTCGCCAACCAGGCTGAACGCCGCTCAGAGCGAGAGCTCAACTCGCAACACAACATATAACCACCAACACCCTGTAAAGCACAGCGAGGGAAGGCCAGGCCTACAAAGGGATAGGTCTGGGTCACAGCGCTTAATGTAATCAGCTGCAGGTTGGAGTCATATATAGCAGTTCTTAAACTGCACATGGCTACTTTTGTTATAGGATATTTTCCATATACATATTCAGGGTACAGTCAATGAGAACTGCACAAGTGGTATTGTTAAAAAAAAAAGGCAAATAAAGACAGAGTATCGGATTAAGACGTGCAATGCATCAGAGGAGGGATGACGGCGATAACGGATATGATGGTTCAGTTAAGCTTCTTAACACGCCTCTGCTCACGTTCTCACACGCTGTCTCTCTGCAACAGGCTCTCCTCACATTCTCACATGCTGTCTCTCTGCAACAGGCTCTCCTCACGTTCTCACACGCTGTCTCTCTGCAACAGGTTCTGTTCATGTTCTCACATGCTGCCTCTCTGCAACAAGCTCTCCTCACGTTCTCACAAGCTGTCTCTCTGCAACAGGCTCTCCTCATGTTCTCACACGCTGCCTCTCTGCAACAGGTTCTGTTCATGTTCTCACATGCTGCCTCTCTGCAACAAGCTCTCCTCACGTTCTCACAAGCTGCCTCTCTGCAACAAGCTCTCCTCACGTTCTCACAAGCTGTCTCTCTGCAACAGGCTCTCACGTTCTCACACGCTGCCTCTCTGCAACAGGCTCTGCTCACGTTCTCACACGCTGTCTCTCTGCAACAGGCTCTCCTCACGTTCTCACACGCTGCCTCTCTGCAACAGGTTCTGCTCATGTTCTCACACGCTGCCTCTCTGCAACAGGCTCTCACGTTCTCACATGCTGTCTCTCTGCAACAGGCTCTCCTCATGTTCTCACACGCTGTCTCTCTGCAACAGGCTCTCCTCACGTTCTCACACGCTGCCTCTCTGCAACAGGCTCTCACGTTCTCACATGCTGCCTCTCTGCAACAGGCTCTCCTCACGTTCTCACATGCTGCCTCTCTGCAACAGGCTCTCCTCATGTTCTCACACGCTGCCTCTCTGCAACAGGCTCTCCTCACGTTCTCACACGCTGCCTCTCTGCAACAGGTTCTGCTCATGTTCTCACACGCTGCCTCTCTGCAACAGGCTCTCACGTTCTCACATGCTGTCTCTCTGCAACAGGCTCTCCTCATGTTCTCACACGCTGTCTCTCTGCAACAGGCTCTCCTCACGTTCTCACACGCTGCCTCTCTGCAACAGGCTCTCACGTTCTCACATGCTGTCTCTCTGCAACAGGCTCTCCTCATGTTCTCACACGCTGCCTCTCTGCAACAGGCTCTCACGTTCTCACATGCTGTCTCTCTGCAACAGGCTCTCACGTTCTCACATGCTGTCTCTCTGCAACAGGCTCTGCTCACGTTCTCACATGCTGTCTCTCTGCAACAGGCTCTCCTCATGTTCTCACACGCTGCCTCTCTGCAACAGGCTCTCACGTTCTCACATGCTGTCTCTCTGCAACAGGCTCTCCTCACGTTCTCACACTCTGCCTCTCTGCAACAGGCTCTCCTCACGTTCTCACACGCTGCCTCTCTCTGCAACAGGCTCTCCTCACGTTCTCACACTGCCTCTCTGCAACAGGCTCTCCTCACGTTCTCACACTCTGCCTCTCTGCAACAGGCTCTCCTCATGTTCTCACACGCTGCCTCTCTGCAACAGGCTCTCCTCACGTTCTCACACGCTGCCTCTCTTCTCTCTCTGCAACAGGCTCTCCTCACGTTCTCACACGCTGCCTCTCTTCTCTCTCTGCAACAGGCTCTCCTCACGTTCTCACACGCTGCCTCTCTTCTCTCTCTGCAACAGGCTCTCCTCACGTTCTCACATGCTGCCTCTCTTCTCTCTCTGCAACAGGCTCTCCTCACGTTCTCACATGCTGCCTCTCTGCAACAGGCTCTGCTCACGTTCTCACACGCTGCCTCTCTTCTCTCTCTGCAACAGGCTCTCCTCACGTTCTCACACGCTGCCTCTCTTCTCTCTCTGTCTCTCTGCAACAGGCGGTCTGGGAGAAAATCGCTCTCACTTTTTGTGAGGATTCCAATCCCTTCCCTCCTTCCCTGGCTGTCTGGTTGCCAACTGAACAGCGGGGCGGGACGGCTGCCATTTTGGCAGGGAGCGTCTTTTCCCTTACATACTTATTAAAGGCTGATTTTCCCCTTGGCCCCGCTCCCCTGAAACAAGGTGTGCTCACTCGCTGGACGGGCCCTTCACAATCTGGGGCCAATTTACAGGGGAGCTCAAGAGGAATGGGTTCGCCGAGATGTATGAGAAGGAGCTGGATGGAAATCAATGTCATGTCACAGGCAGATATGATTACGCTAATCTGTATTAATTTGACCGCAAGTACATAAATATAGATTAGGACAAGGCCTCTCTGGTGAATGCATCCACCCGCCAACCCACACTACACACACACACACACACACACACACACACACACATAGACACACACTGAGCCATATTAGAGGAGCCAAAATATGGAGTTTTGAGTCAATAGCAATGATATGTGATATGGTTAGAAGACAACAAGTTCACAAAGTAGCTTGTGACAAGCTTCATGCGGTGGTGTCAGGCTGTGTCACATGCTGCATGGAAATGAACAGCAAAAAAGAGCAGTTGCCACACACACACACACACACACACACACTTTAATACACATGCATACACTTGCCACTTGCAGACAAACACACACACACTTGCGGACAAACACGCAAACACATACACACATGCATGAATGAAGACACGTGAAATACAGATACACAAAAACACACACACACACACACACACATGCACACATATATGCACACGCACACTCCACTGCAGGCGTAGTTTGAAGGTGGATAATTCCCCGGGTGAGACAGCACCCTGTGGCCTGTGGGACTATAACAATAGGTTCCATTCTGCACTGTCCCCTCCGCTCTCAGCCCGCCCTCCCCCGGCCCACCCTCCATGCCCATGACTAACGACCTCGGGGCAGGGGTAAGTTAGGGGTGAGGGGGGCGGGGTGATGATGCTGTCACTGAGGACACCAAGACAACAACAACATCAGCACACAGGATCAGAACACGCAGCCTCTCCTCTAACAAACTAAAGACAACACTTTAAGACATGAACAAATATCCACAGGCATGCGTCACTATGTTGCGATGCCTTGCCCTCCGTAAGTATTCTCCCTAAGAAAAAGTCAAATCACGGCAAATTTCGATTGGAACTGGTCGCGTTACTGGAATGGCATCGTGTGTTTTTGTGTCAGTCACTCTCTGGACGCCAGCCTTTTATCAGTCGACATCAATGACTGATGTCCCTCCCCCGAGGAAGCTCCAGAGAAAAGTCACGTTTGAGACAGATGCAGCGGGATCATTCATCAGACTGCTTCAGCGAACACGCCAGAAGAGCTTTGAACATGTGTCGCCCTGAGAAGACATTCCGTCTTATGACCATTAGAGGTTCAGTTAGACAGTTGCCACATCGTCCTCTCAATCAAAAAGACATAAAGTAAAAAAAAAAAAAACATATCACATTCCCTGTAGGAATAGTTGAAATAGGCAACAGGACTCCTGCACTGTATGGCTGTCTGAGGTTAGAGCCTGCATCACTCAGCTGGAGGACTAGGGGAGGGTGGCACGAGGCCAAGCCCAGTCGAGGAGGACGTGTGTGGGGTGAGGGGGCCAGAGCGAAAGCCTTGAGCTGGAGCACACAGATGTGGAGGCACTGACGGATGTATCTGGGACAGATGCACGCCTGGCTCAGGCGCGAGCAGCTGTAAGCGTGTGTGTGTGTGTGTGTGTGTGTGTGTGTGTGTGTGTGTGTGTGCTTCTGTGTAAGTGTATGTGCTTGTTGTCTGAACAGTATACGTATGAACATACACATACATGTTTATGTGTGCAAAAGGATGGAAATTCTCTGGTATAATTTGTTTCCTGGGTTAAATGGATCAGCTGGATTTTGACCTCCCCAATTACAGTTAAAAGCACTGTAAGTGAATATGATCTCAGCACTTGATGATCCCTGACTCTCTGATTGCTACTTGGTGGACATTAAACAGTAGCAGATGAGAAAGTGACCCGAGAGGACCAGTAATGATGCTCAGGTGTTACTATAGTGCCGATCCGACACATTCTACAGAGATACAGGGGAGGCTGGGCCACTGGGTTCACATGGTATCAGTACTTTGGCACCACACTGTACATGGCACAGAACATGGCACAGAGGGCCTGCAAAGCCAGAGTGACTCAGAGCATGAGTCATATCTGCACCCCACTGTGTATGTACGTATACAGTATGTGTGACGGCCTATACATGCAGGGGCGGATCTACCATATGAGGGGCCCTTGTTGGGGGGGGGATGTTGGGCTCCACAGAACTATGACACAAATCTAAGACCAATCAGAATGAAATAAAAATAGCTTACAAGAAGATTATGATTCATTGTCATTGGATGGCTGCAGGCAAGTGGTGACCAGCCATGTATTTTTCCATAGACATTTTGCAAAAAAAAATGTTTTACTTGGTCAAACAAAGCGATTCAGTTATATTATATATTTATATATATTATATATATTTAGAATCAGAAGAGATCATATAACATTTCACTTGGACAAAAAAAAAACCTGAGTGAGATGTTGGGGAGGGGCTGGGGGCTTCAGTCCCCAGGGGCCCCTAGTGGTGCTAATCTGGCCTTGCATATGTGGTTGTCAGAGTGTGAATAACCGTGTTCACAGTTTGTGTGGGTTATTGTGCACGTCTCTGACTGTGGCTACATTATATGCACATGCATGCATGTATGTTTGAGGACGTACGCTGGCATCCATGTGTGGTTGGAGATGATGCAAGCCCTGCTGGTACAAGCTGGTGCAGGGCTTGGTTAGCCTCTAAAGTCCTGCTGAGACAAGCTGGTGCAGGGTTTGGTTAGCCTCTAATTGGACTGCCTGATTGCAAACAGACCCAGGTGAGTGTATGTGTGACAGCACCCTCCCCTCCCCTCCCCTTTTTGCTCTCCTTCTCCTCCTTCACTCACTAGCTGGCCAGTCCAGCTAACCCATTCTCTAATGACGTTCAAGCCCATGTCCCGCACGTTGCTCACTACAGTCTGATTAGGGAAGTGGCTATTAGAGTGCTGTGCGACATTTAAAATCCTCCCCCACTGGCTCGGCGCAGAGATTTTTATGGGCCTAGGCGGTGGAGTGTCACTGAGGAATAGCTCTCCACCATCAAAGCTCTAATGATCCTTAATAACAGATGTAGCATATGCATTTTACAACTGCTCTGCCCAACAGAAAACCACAATTATATGTAATATCACTCACAAGGTATAGTAAAATGCATGCATTTTTGGAAGGAGGAGTTAGAGGCGGGTGTTAGGCACCCAGACAGGAAACAAAACTGATTTTTACAGGGCAGGGGCACCCATAAGTAATTACTTATAGCATAGGTTGAGGTTTGCAGTAATAAACAATTACTTGGATTACACCAGCAAAGTGCCTCGTAAACACGCTGGTTCCAAACTACACCTGAGTTTTGGCCCGTCTGCATGCTGGCTCTCACACTACCTCATAGAGCAGCCATGTCTGAGAGCCTGGCGGCCCTCCAGCCATGGAAGCACAGGTTTTCTCAAGCGCTCTCATCATGCACTAATAATAATAATAATAATAATAATAATAATAATAATAATAATAATAAATATAGCCGCAAGCGGCGATGCGGGGTCCAAGCTTCCGGTGACTTGGGGGGTGTATGTCAGATAATATAGACACTGAATTGCACATTTAATCAGAGTTGGTATGTGCACAAGTGCACAAAGTTTGGTTGAGATTTGGTGACCTGACCGGGTTCAAGCAGTAGTAGCAGTAGTAATAGTAGTGTTAGTGTATATCTGTGTAAGTGTGTGTATATATATGTGTGTGTATATGTGTGAGTATATGTGTGTGTGTGTGTGTGTGTATGTGTGTGTGTGTGTGTATATGTGTGTGTGTGTGTGTGTGTGTGTGTGTGTGTGTGTGTGTGTGTGTGTATGTGTGTGTGTGTGTGTGTGGCGTGTGTGTGTGTGTGTGTGTGTATAGGTGTATATGTCTGTGGCAATGTGCACTGGAGCTAGCGGCTGAATTACACCAACTAAGGTACAACCTTGCTACAGTGAACATTTAAGCTAGAATCAGGGTGTAAATGACATTTTCAAGTCAACTTGGCATCTCAGGGCTTGTGGAGAGTTTGATTACACCAGGTGAGCAGTATGGAAGCATTCTATCTATTTGTTTATTTGTATGTTTTTGCTCATGGTCAACTTCACTCAGCAGACAGCTCTGTGCCTGTTGTGGTTAGAGTACAGTTCTATCTCTTGTGTGTGATGCGTCCAGAGTGCTTTACCCAGTACAGTTGGAGTACAGTACCCAGTTGGAGGTTTCATTCAGCAGGTTTCAAAGATAAGTTGAATTGGATGTTAAAAAACGTTCCCTCTATACTGCCAACTGTCTTGCACCATCTCCATTCATCAGTGATTCAGTGCACCTGGTACAGAGCCTGACCACAGCCCAACTCTGATTGGCTCAGAGTGATGTCAGTCACACTGCAGGATTACAAGCCCGCCAACTTCTGTTTCATGTAAAATACATTGGTGATACATTTTGCAGTGTAAACATTGGTGAACTGAGTTTACAATTATCAAATTATGTGTTCTTAAGTTAAAGCAACTCTGCTCAACATGTGGTAAAATATCAGCCAGGATGAGCGGTTAATGAGTGTCACACCTATGAACAGGTGAGGGCAATGTGACCCCTCAGCACTGGACCCAGATAAAACCACAAGGAAAGATGGCAGGCACACAGCAGGACAAGGTGCAGGGTGATTTTATTTTCCCAACATCAAAAGTGACAGTGAGGCAATCAGCATGTTGTCTGTGGATAAGAACACAAACAGAATTATTTACCCAAATACACAATGTTAACAAGCAATCCAAATTACATCAAACTAGCAATAAACAAACAATGTAACAATCAATTAAAGCAACAATAAACAATATATTTTAACCATGCTAAAGAAAAAAACATATGCAATTCACCTTTAAGGTCAGCATGAGTTGGACTGGCTCACAGCACCTCTGTAGCAGCAGACTGGGGTTTGGGGCAAGTTTTGCACTTCTTTTATAGCCATAGCTCCACCCATCTCCCCACCCACGTGGCACAATCCACAAGTGAGTGAGTGAAGCACTCTGGGAGATGAAGTACACCAGTGGTGGCCATTTTAGTGTGCGTGTGCGTGTGCGTGTGCGTGTGTGTGTGCGCGTGTGCGTGTGCGTGTGCAAACAGACAAAATAGTCATAGGAAGTAGTATGTTTAGCAATAAAAAACAATATAACAATCAAACAAACAATAAACAATATATTTTAACCATGGCTAAAGAGAAAAACATATGCAATTCACCTTTAAGATCAGGATGGCTTGGAATGGCAATTCAACAATGGCTAACAAAACTACAACTTACTTAATAATGCATCTGAAGGGAGGATAAACACCAAAGGACCGAAACACCAACACAGCCTCTACTGCAGTAACGGACACACACTGAGTGTAGAGGCTGATTAGCGTCTTAAGTGCAGGTGTGTGGTGATCAGTCCAGAATTAGGTGCAGGTGTGGTGTATATGTGTGTGCGTGTGTGTACGTGTGTGTGTGTGTGCGCGTGTGTGTGTGTGTGTGCGCGTGTGCGTGTGTGTGTGTGTGTGTGTGTGTGCTTTTGATGACTATAGCCAGCACCCTGCATTGCAGCTTGTCATGCAGTCCATTTACCATTAAGGACATGTCTGTATTACACACATAATCCACCACTTTACATTAAAAGTCTGCCCTGAATGGAGATGTTTGAACTAATTGGTGTGGGTTGTGCTGTTACAATGGAAGTAAAGTAAAGGTAAAGTCCCACTGATTGTCACACAATGTGTGAAATTTGTTCTCCGCATTTGACCCATCCCCTGGGGGAGCGGTGAGCGCCGCGCTCGGGAATCATATGGTGATCTAACCCCCCAATTCCAACCCTTTGATGCTGAGTGCCAAGCAGGGAGGCAAATGGGTCTCATTTTTATAGTCTTTGCTATGACTCGGCCGGGGATCGAACTCACGACCTCCCAGTCTCAGGGCGGACATTCAGACCACAAGGCCACTGAGCTGGACACATGAGTGACAAGGATAATTCAGATTTAATTCTCTTTTTGGACCTTTCACATCTGAAGACACAATAATGTATTGGAATGTTTTTCCTTTCATATATCTGAAAGAAGGCTCCCAGCAAACACAATTACATCATGATGATGTTCTGATATCATCTTTCAGTGACGTCCAGGACTAGGCCAAATCACAGCCGATTTGGGGATCATTTAGACATCTACACAGGAATGTCAAGAGGACGTCGAAATATGACGTTACCATAAATAGGCATATTCAGTTATTCTGCTATGTACACAGTGTGTATTCAGCAGCGTTATACATAATTATATCCAGATTAACCTTTATTCTACATTTTCAAAAAATAAAACAGTTACCTGGCCGTGGTTTGAACCCAGGACCTCCAGCTTTGGTGTCTGCTACTTTACCCCTACACCATCCTTCCACAGCAATGACAAGGCACGGATATAACCTTATTATGGCATAAACTTGTTTTTATTCAAACGTGGGTGTCAAGTCTTTGTGGATCGGGCATTACTGTGTGACATCTAAACCAACTATGTATTATGCTACAGCAGATGCAGAACCCCAAAACACATTAACCCCACCCAAAATGCTACATTCCAACTTCCAGTAGTAGTAGTAGTAGTAGTAGTAGTATTAGTAGTAGTAGTAGTAATAGTAGCAGAAGTAGTAATAGTAGTAGTAGTAGTGTTGGTAGTAGTGGGAGTGGTAGCAGAAGTAGCAGCAGTAGTTGTAATTGACCGGTTAATGAGTTGTGGGCAATTTAGTGTTGGCGTGTGTTTCATTAAAAGTTTAGAGATTTATCATTTCAAAACGGTTTCACGTATCCAAAATCCTTTACTAACCTTAGGTCGGGGTAGCCCATAGATGACCCAGAAAAAGTTTTGTGTGATTTGGCCAAACGGTCTAGGAGGAGCTCGCAAAAGTAGGTTTTTGATCAAATTCAAAATGGCGGAAAATCTAACACACAGAAATGGGCGTGGCCTAGTGGGTTAGATACATGATGCTCCAGGGAAACCAGTAGATGTGGAATTTTGATTCTACAGCTCGCAGTTCAGAAGTTATGGACCGACAAACATGAAATTGGCTGTTATAGCGCCACCATCTGGTGGATTGGTGTAATTTTTTTACTCTGAGTAGTGGGTGATGTCGTGAACCTGTGTGGAAAGTTTGGGTGATGGGGGGTGTATGGTTTCTGAGATCCACACACTTTTAGGGCAGGAAAAGAACAAAAGTAAATACACAAAAGTTTAAACATTTATCATTTCAAGACGGTTTCACGTATCTAAATTCTTTCTAAGATTTTAAATCAGGGAAGTCCAGAGATGACACACAAAAAGTGTGGGCTCATTTGGGCAAATGGCCTAGGACGAGTTCGTTTTTTTTTTTTTTGAGAAAGTCCAAGATGGCGGAAAATCTAGGCACACGCAAATGGGCGTGGCCTATATGGATAGATGCGTATTGATCCAGGGAATACAGCCGAAGTGGAATTTTGATTCTACGCCTCACGGTTCAGAAGATATGGACCATAACGCAAAATGGTCTGTTATAGCGCCACCATCTGGCCAATATGGCTAATTTTTTGTCTCTGAGTAGTGGGGCACATTTCCAACCTATGTGCAAAGTCTGGCTACTGTACCCCTTACGGTTTTTGCCGTGCATACTGTTTTAGCGGAGAATAAAAAAAAAAAGAATAATAATAATAAACGGAACAGATACAATAGGGATCCACGCACTTCGTGCTTGGACCCCTAATAATAATAATAAACTTTATTTGTATAGCATCTTTCATAACATAGAATGTAGCTCAAAGTGCTTTACAGTAAAAACCCAAATAAAAAACAACAATGCTGATAAAACAGCGATATAAAACGGAAATAGTAAGAATAAGAATGAGTAAGAATAAGGAACAAAGATAATGAGTAAAGATGGGTGATTAGAATGGAGATTGATCCAGAAAATAAAGAGCGTATGGGGAGAATAAAATAAATGCAGTATACTGTAGCGGGCATCCAGTACAGATTCCCTGCCCAACACGAGGGTAGCAGGTTCGAGCCCCCGTGTTACATCCGCCT
>NC_139644.1:14818394-14833394 GCF_964638095.1 Poromitra crassiceps
TCACAAACCAATGGGTGACATCACACTCACACTTTTCTTTTTACAGTCTATGATTCCACGCATCATGTGACCAATCACATGTTGAGGAGGAAGAGGGCTTTAATCATGCCATAAACTCAGCCGACTCCTCATTATAGCGGGCGGTACAGACAACGGTTCCTCCTTATAGATGTTCATGCAAATAGCCAGTCAGGTGAAGGAGGAAGTGCACCTGTGAACTGGTTCACCCCATTCACTGCCTGTGTGAAGCGTGTCTCTCCACAGGCCAGACCAAGCCTGGTGATCTCACTGATGGGCGGTGTGCCAGAGCTCTATCTAATCCATGCGGATAACACAGACACCAACTTACATGATTGATTTGCATAGTCCAGTGCATAGCTGGACCTCGCTTGGAGACCTTTTTTTTTGCACTCATAAATTTGCTGATAAATTGGATTCAACAGCAAGCTGTCTGGAGCACAACATGAACAACTGCTCCAGCAGCAGCAGTGTGACACTGCGTTTCAGAAGTTACAATGTCCATGAAGGAAAATGTCCATAAAAGGCTCCTTTCAACCACACATTTTGCTTGTCCAGAGTTTGCAAACAGAGGCTGCTGTGGGACAGAGCACTGACTATGCGCGGGATGTGTTTGCTAGTGACAGATGTAGCGGTGGTCTTAGATGAAATAACAGTGTGATGACTGTTCAGAAGCCCGCCCCAGAAACAGAGATTCATTAATGAGCAGAGCTCTAGCTCTGGTCATGAACTCGTGGCCCGGTCAAATAATGAACACACTTGTTGATCCGCAAAAGAAGAAAATCTGTTAATGGCCTTTCCGTCCACACTCCTCAGAGAGGCAACTGAAAGCAATTTGCTGTGATTCTGCTTGGTTTGTCGCGGGAATACTCCATCAGAGCCCTGTCTATTGGAGGATTTCATCAAACTTATTAGTGCCTTAGCAGATGTGCATGGGGGGGGTGTGTGTGGTGGTGTGAGCAGCCAGATGTGTTGGGCACCTGTAGTGTGCTGTCAACGCTAAAGAGGGGCCAGCAGCAAGCAGGACAGTAGAGCTTGTCCAGGCAGACACAGATGCACAGGGTCACACAGGCTTGCCATTGTGCAGACACTAATCACACACACACACACACACACACACACATAGACGCGCGTGCACATGCACGCGTGTGTGCACACACACACGTGCACACATATATACACACACACACACATGCATGCACACACACACACGCGCGCGCACACACACACACACACACACACACACACACGCACACATGCACGAGCACACACACATACACACACACACACACACCTGGGATGCAGTAAAGTGCCACTGTGTGGAAGTGAATAGTGTTTATAAGTAGCAGGGACGGCCAGCTGCTGTCTTGCTGTTACTGGGCTAGTCCGCTAAACCCTGTATACCAGTCTGCACTGGCTGGAAGACAAGTTACAGAGGTCAGAGAAAGGCTGACCGACTGACTGACTGACTGACTGACTGACTGGCTGGCTGGCTGACTGGCTGGCTGGCTGACTGGCTGGCTGGCTGGCTGGCTGACTGACTGACTGACTGGCTGGCTGACTGACTGACTGACTGACTGGCTGGCTGGCTGACTGGCTGACTGACTGGCTGGCTGGCTGACTGACTGACTGACTGACTGACTGGCTGGCTGACTGGCTGACTGACTGGCTGGCTGGCTGACTGGCTGGCTGGCTGGCTGACTGGCTGGCTGACTGACTGGCTGACTGACTGACTGACTGACTGGCTGGCTGGCTGACTGGCTGGCTGACTGGCTGGCTGGCTGACTGACTGACTGACTGACTGGCTGACTGACTGACTGACTGGGTGGCTGACTGGCTGACTGACTGACTGGCTGGCTGGCTGGCTGGCTGGCTGGCTGACTTTCTGACTGACTGACTGACTGACTGACTGGCTGGCTGGCTGACTGACTGACTGGCTGACTGACACATATGGACACCTTGACTTTGAAAAGAACTGGCCATGCTGTCATGCCTCTCTGTCCTGTGCAGCTGTAATTGAACTGCTCATTTGCAAGGAAAATCCGATATAGTTTCTCTCAGGTTACAGTTTGTCTTACAGTATTCAGTGTTGGGCAAGTTACTGACAATTAGTAATTCGCTACAGCTGCTAGTTACTTCTGTCAGATTTTATCAAGCATTGTACCTGCATGGGATACTTGAACATTCGCTTATTGGGGAGGCTTATAGCCTACAAGGTCATTAGCCTCTGGAGCTAATAGCCTATTCCTATAGGGCTCTGGCTGCAGCTGCGGCGTGTGGCGCTTTTTTGCCTCTTAGAGAGGTGGCGTCTCTCCCCGGACTAGGTCTGAGTATCAGAAACCAGATAATCCTCTGAAGTAACTGTAATTGATTTACTAAATTTGAAAAAGTAATTAGTTAGATTACAAGTTACTGCAAAAAGTAGTTCCGTTACAGTAACGAGTTACTCCCAACACTGGTCTTATGTGGCAGACCAACTTTGTAAGCTATATAGTTTCAAATTATTTTAGGCTAAATGTGGACAATGCTGAAGATATTAGGAGGATGTCAGATGTATAGCTGATTGAAAGGGCACCTACTTCAATACTTTATATACTTTAATATATAAAGCAGATTTAGATCCCATATAAACCGAATTATGAAACATCAACAACTTTTGAAATCAAATTCCTGATCTGACCTGTGAAACATTCATGTAAGTAGCACTGATGATAGTCAAAGACTGAAATGTTTGCTGCTGTTTAAATAAATTCACTTTCTTCTGAGCACTGTTTGACCTCCTCACAGATGCCTTGAATTAAATACACTTATATCTTTGCATTGATCTCAGCATGTGGACTGTTTACAGTATTGAGGCTTCTTTCTTTTTTAAGCCCAGATATATAGCGTGCGGGTATCTCCACTGCCAAACTACAGTAAAACATCTTTGGTGAAAACATGAAACTGCATCACAAAGAAAAACACAGCCTTAGGATGAACAGATCTATAGGGATGCGGGATGGTTGTGGTGGTGATGCAGAGAGGAGGTGTCTTGTAGATCAGATCAGAAGCTAGATCAAATTATGGTATATAATTCAATTCGAAATTCTCCGCCATTGTAGCAATCGAGCGTGGATGAGAACAACATTCCTCCGGAGCTCAATGCCCAGTTTAAAATGCAGATGTCAGATAGCCCCCCCCCCCCCCCCCCCCCCCCTCCCCTCTCATCCACCCTTGATCTCTCCTCTTTGATTTATTCATTTTCGATGTTGGCGAGCTGGACAGGACGGGACAATGGTGTCTTTGATAACTGAGGCTGTGCTCCCACTACCACCACCCTGCAGCCCCCCAGGGGCCCTCATCCCCCAGGCCGGTCCCATGCAGACCTGCTTCTCCTCGGGAAAGAAACCCAGCAACAGTACAGTACAGTACTACACTACAGGAACTTCTTCAATAGAACAAAACAAAAATATCACCACTTTATTATCAAAAAAGGAAGGAACACTACAATATAAAAAATTCCATTGTAAGGGTATTGATGTCAGTCCCTGAGCTGGAACATGTGAGTGTCTAACAAACATGACGTTCAACCTTTCCAAATGGTGACCCTTTTAACTTTGTTAGAACTTTGAGATCCTGGCAAATCAAGAGAGGTGCTACAGAGTGGTGTTGGAAGTAGGTGAAAGGGGATGTTTAGCGGTTTCACACATAAACTGATGTCAGAAGGTGCCTAGTCATCGTTCATTCAGACTCTCAATACAAAGAGAACGATGAAGAGCGAACAAGAACGAAGGAAAAAGCGAAAACAGAAAAGGCCGAATTGTTGGATTCTCCACGTCTTTACCACCGGTAGCAGCAAGGCTGCGTTTCTGTGGGTTTGAATAGATCCACTTTGAGATGGAGCGCGGCGCGGGGTGTGGGAGGAAAATGTGGAATGGGAAAAGAGGGAAAGGAGCTAGAGGGAGTGAAGGAGGAGAGAGGAGAGCAGGCGGATGAGGGAGGGGGGTGAGCAGGGGTCAGGTTGCTCTCGGGAGGTGCGGCGCGGCCGAGTCCAAGGCTCCTGCGTAGAAAGACAGCCTTTCTTTGCGCTGCAGGCCCTCCCTAATGCAATTGAAAGAAATTAGTATAATTATGCTCCATATCGCAGATTGAGGAGGCAATGTGGCCCGTGGGACGAGGAGGACGGGGAGGGCAGGCCAGCGTGGGTATTTGCTGACGGGAATAACTAATTCATCAGCTACTTTTGCCATTTATCAGAGTACATTCTTGCATTTATGACATTACAGCTAATCAAATAAAGAGGTTCTGGAATGCTGCTTCTTTCTCAAAATGTGATTCCGCTAATGTGAAAATGACTCCTCCTACCCTCTGACTCTCCCCCTCCCCCCCTCCCCTTCCCCCGGCCCTCCCACCAACCACGTTCCAGCTGCTTTGCCCACTCGGTCACCACCATGTTGGGCAGAAGAATTCGTTCGGGCCAATTGAGTTGTCTCGCCTGCACCATCGAACCCTGATGTTAATGCTAATTCCGGTGCCATTGTCCTCCGCACAATAACAGCTGCACATGCACCGAAACACATGTGAGTGCACTGCAGAGGACAGATCCATCACACGCGTCCACCCCGAGACAGATGTCCCCAATTCTGACACATTTATGGAAGAAAAAATGTTAAAAAGGAATGGTACAAAACAAATCCATGTCAATAATATATTTCCGTACTTGACGTTGGCTATGGACTTCTGAGAAAAGGCACAAGGGGGGGGGGGGGGGGGGTTCTTCCAAGCACAAACCAGAAGTATGCCTTGATGACCGCAGTTTGCCTGAACATGGTTTCAGAGCTCTGATCCACCATTATATATGCAACTGTGACAGTAATTAAAGAGTGCTGTATCCATGGGGTCAGAATGAGGTGCGGCGCGATGGAGAAAGATGGACGTTGAAGGTCTGTTGTAAAACAACAGTAATAGACAAAAAAATGTCGAGTTCCTCTTCGATCCAGCCCAGACGCCAAAATAAAATGTCTGCATTGTGCATTGGATTTGTGGAATCCACGGAAATGCACAATACCGGTATGAACATTTCTGAAACCGAAATATGTTGCACATCATCACATTTTTAGATACGCGAATATAACGTCATACACGTCATAGAGTCTAGTGACGTTAATCACTGTCTCAGGTTGAAGTACGCGTCACAGGACACCTACAGTAAGGGAGTAAGGGGGGGGCGGTGGACCTGTAGCATCTTAAGCAAGAGAGTGCCAGTTCGACTCCCGAGTGGCACGTCGTGTTTCTACTTTCGGTTTTAACCCGAACCACAACCTAACCCAAGTTATTTGCCTAAACCTAACCAAGTTGTTTTACTTGCCTAACCAAAGTTGTATTTGCATTTAACATAACTTGCAGTGAGGTTTTCAAATTAACCGACATTTCGTTTCAAATAAAAAATAAAATGTCATATTTTAGAAACATATTTGGCCAACTTTTTGTTTAAAAAAATGTATGTTGATATTGTATATATTTCTAGGGATTCCACAGACATACAATGCCTACAATTTATTCTGCTGATTTGCTTCAATCACATCTCAGTGAATTTGGGAATGTAACGACATCCAGATGACTGACGGGAAGCGATGATGATGCTGTTAGGTGTGACGCGGTGACCTTGAAACACGCGTGTCCTCCTCCGTGGCTCTGACCTCGCTCTCCTTCCTCCTCGTCTTCATCAGCCCGTCCGTCCGGGGCCCCGCCCCGCCCTGCAGAGAAGGGGGGTGGGGAGCGGTGGGGGGTGGAAGAACACCATTTGATCCCAGCTCCAGGGAGCGCCGGGCCTACACATCATCTATATCCTGTTTGGGAAAGCAAGCCTTTTGAAACCCATCTGCTCCTGCGTCCCAGTGGTATCATCACAGAATACTCCGGAAACCAGTGACTACTTTTCATACACGATTAGAGATTCAACATTTCCAATTAAGATGCTGAAGAACGCCGTTTCAGTGGTAATGAAAAGCTTTACTTTATCTAAATATGTGCCAAAAAAAGTTACTGAATGAATGTTGTTCTATAGGAGAAGTTCTCAGCACCCACAGGACACGTAAACCCACTCACACATCCACTGATCATATATTCAATAGCTCCTTTTGGGAGATGGGTCAAAAACCAGATGATGCCTGGTTTAAGTCAATTATACTTACATACGCTTACACACAGTCTGTTGCATATATGAGCCAGAACCCCACGCATACTGACATACACACACACACACACGCACGCGCTAACGCACGCGCGCGCAGGCACACACACACACATGCACATGCACATGCACATGCGCACACGCACGCACGCACGCACGCACGCACGCACGCACGCACACACACACACACACACACACACACACACACACACACACACACACACACACACACAAAACAACTTAAAAGCTGTTGAAATAGAGAGGACATAATAAGTGGTTTATAAGTAAGAGAATAATTAAATTCAGGAATAACTAGATAAAAGGCCTGGAATAGAATTTATATTATATTGTTTGAAAGACACTGATGTGTTAATGAAGTTCGCAAATCCTTATGGACAATCTGAAAAGGTTTTTCTGGCGCATCAATATGTTACTGTACACATACTGCCAAGCTACAGTTCTAAAGGTGAGTGAGACAATAATGTCAACATCACATATCAAATATTAACCAATCTGGGAACCCAACGGTGAAAAAAAAATTGATTTTCTATTTTTTCCTCTAACCTCTGGGGGCAGCTCATTTGAATGTATAAATAACCGCAACTGAAGGGACTCCGGTCGGCAATGGAAGAAAATCCCTTTCCGCTCCCTGCAAGCTCTGCCATTGGCTCCAACCGAACAACTCTGAATCAGAAATGATAATCAGTTTTGATCTGCGACCTGAAAACGAGGAAAACGGGCCTGTGAAATGCTTGTATTTATGTCTTGTAAAAAGCTTATTTTCCAACACACAGCGGCAGCTCATATGCTTGTTATAGAGAGAATGAGAATTAGAGCGATGTAATGTACCTCCATGCCGCTGACAGCCTGCTCTGTTTGCTGTCCGTAACATAGATAGCAGCTCCCACCGTATCCCCCGCTGCTGTTTGTAATCCATATATTGATATTATTCCATACAGGCGGAAATTTAATTCAAATGAATCGTCCATAATCTTGAAATCAGATAAATATCTGCTAGGCTAGGCTAGGCTAGGCTTAGCTACAAAACAAACAGAGTCAACTATGACCTGCCCCGGATGTGATTCTCTTCTTCTGTGCTGAGATCAAGCACATCCGGGGCAGGTCATAATTGACTTGCTAGTTTGTTGTGTAGCTTAGCCTAGCCTAGCCAAGCAGATATTTATCTGATTTCAAGATTATGGATGATTCACACTGCGAACACAGGATGAACACACTGCGCCAAGGTAATACATTGTTAATTTTCTCATTGTCTGTATGATATAATAAGGATATGAGCTGTCAGAAAATAAGCTATATACAGGACATAAATAGAAGCATTTCACATGCTCCGAATTCCTCGTTTTCAGCTCGCAGCTCAAAACAGATTAATGTTTCCGTGCTTGTTTATCAAACCAAAGTTATCAGGGTGAATTAAAAATCACATTTAAAGCTGGAAATAAGGTCCAGGTTGTAAAAAACCGGAATTCTCCTTTAAAAATTTAGAATAAATCAATTAATATGAAAGTCTCTCTCGGTTTGCTTCACAGTGAGAAATTGGGTAGAATGGAGGGTTATACTGGCAATTTGTGGCAATGTGCTGTAATAAAAAGTTTGGTAAAAAAAAAAGGTCCAGGTTGTCGAGGCACATAATGCGAGCCGTTAGTCAGTCACAGAGGGGAGGGAGGCGACTCCCTCAGGAAGCAATTAGCTATGTCGGACTAGTGGCTAATAAAACACATGGGCTACAAGCTCCCCAGCCCAACCAGGCCAGGGGACCCCAATATAATGTGTGTGCGCGTGCGTGCGTGAGTGCGTGCGCGTGTGTGACTTGTAGGGTTTGAGGCCGGGTAAAAGGGAAAGCCCCTTAATACCAAGATACAGTAGCAGTACTGGCACAGCAGCACTGTTTGGCTGTCAACTGTGAGCCTCTTCTCTTTCCAATCACTCTCTTACCTAAGCTGTTATATGGGCAGAGTTCTAAATAAAAATAGATCAAAAAAGTCACAACCCTGAACACTGACAAAAAAAGGAGCAGTCATCTGAGGAAATGTAATAGAAGCTTTGTGGAAAAAGTATCACATTATTTCTGATATACATGTGTTGTTTACAGTGGTCTAGCTCGGGCTTTGACAGAGGAAGCCGCCGAAGTGATACTGAAAGCTGTAGTTCCTCAAATGGCCACTTGAGGCGGGCTCCAAAAGGGAGTAATTCCCCATTCACCCCCATGTTAAAATGTCTGGATTTACAACAGGATCAAGCATGTTTACAGCCTTCGGCAGAGGGTGGAGCAGCGACCGGGGCAGCCAATAGGGCAGCATGGCCAAGTATAATTTGGGAGGAAATAGGGGGGGGGGGGGGGGGTGGCCATGTTTACAGCCTATGTTGGTCTATATAGCTAATTTCACCTTTCATAACAACTGTACAGGGGGGGGGATTTTTTATATAACTCGCCTGTTTAGAGTAAAGACAATAGAAAGGTCTATGCGTTGGCGATGATTGACAGGTCGCCT
Source organism: Poromitra crassiceps (assembly GCF_964638095.1). Taxonomy (NCBI): domain Eukaryota; kingdom Metazoa; phylum Chordata; class Actinopteri; order Beryciformes; family Melamphaidae; genus Poromitra; species Poromitra crassiceps. The sequence continues at coordinate 14,827,095 of NC_139644.1, forward strand.
GACCAGTGATCGCGTGTGGCTCTGGGAAACCCCTCGTCTCATGCCATCTCGTGCGAGCTGCGCAGCGACCTCCAAGATGGCGGCGGCCACACTAGGCTTCAAAACGGGTGTCCAAAAACCAATGGGTGACGTCACGCTGACTCTGTCCATATTTGTTTACCTGTACAAAAACGGTGACCTCTATGACCTTCGTATCCCTAGCTACGGCTTCTTTCCCTATAGCCCCGGCTCCTTCCTTGCCCCCCACCACCCATGTCCCCATAGCCACTCCCCCTACCCACCTCTCTCTACCACCTTCCTATCCCTAGCCCCGCCCCTAGTCTCATGCTACAAACGGACATCTCAAACGGACAGACGGACAGACAGACACACATGTCACCGCTTAAAAAAGTAATCAGTGCGCTATCAAACTAAAGACAATATATCTAGATTGAGGGGTGTATGGTGGCAGCCATATTCCCATGGTGGGGAAGCCATTGGCCTCAGCAGGAAGCCTGTAGAGTCGCTGAGTATAAGAGGCCAGCAGCCACTAAGAGCATCCGAAAAACCACCTCCTCTTGCGGTGAGGCGAGCGCAGCATCGGATTAGGTTTCAGCTCAGCATCCAGGCCCTGCCAGAGCCCAGACACCAGACACAACAAAACCAGCCTGTTTAGGAAACACAGCCCAGGGAAGGCCACTTCAAACTCTTCCCCGGGGGAACGACAGGGTGAGAAGAGAGAGAGGGAGAAGAGAGAAAGACGAGAGAGAGACACAGAGAGAGACACACAGACAGAGACAGAGACAGAGAGAGAGAGAGAGAGAGACACATACACAACAGAGAGAGAGAGAGAGAGAGAGACACACACACACACAACAGAGAGAGAGAGAGAGAGAGAGAGGAGGTGGGGGTGGGGGTGGTGCTGGATATAAGTGGAAGCATATTGACAAGCTGTGGACAGCAGGCACGTCTCTACACTTTTAATGCCCAGTCCAGCTTCCAATGTTTAGTAAGGATCTGTTGAAAAGATTGGTTAGTGACTATACACTTGGGACCCCAAACTACACTTGATGGCTTTTTGTAAGGATTACTTTCCAGAAAAAGGTCCCACTTTTTTCCAGATTTGGTGGAAGGTGTTAACTTGTGAGCATCATAAACAAAAGATCAGCCCAATAGCTGCCTTGGCAAAGAAAACACTAGACTGAAACTGCCATTCATCTCATATCAACACAACAATTGAACACATTCCCTAGTTTTATTGTCAAATGTGTTAATAATAAATGCATATTATATGACAACATAACTTAGGCTCATAATCACCATTCATCATTTTACTAGCTCTGTTAACCCATTGATACCTGATGCAGCATTTGTGTGTGTATCCCTTTAAGACCGCGAACCGCGTCTTAAAGGGATACACACACAAATGAGGGATATACACGCAAATGCTGCATCAGGTATCAATGGGTTAAACTAAGAGGACATAGTGTGCACGCTTAACAGTAAATCAGATTTGGAGTTAAACTAAGAGGACATAGTGTGCACGCTTAACAGTAAATAAGATCTGGAGTTAAACTAAGAGGACATAGTGTGCACGCTTAACAGTAAATAAGATCTGGAGTTAAACTAAGAGGACATAGTGTGCACACTTAACAGTAAATGAGATCTGGAGTTAAACTAAGAGGACATAGTGTAGTGTGCACGCTTAACAGTAAATGAGATCTGGAGTTAAACTAAGAGGACATAGTGTGCACGCTTAACAGTAAATAAGATCTGGAGTTAAACTAAGAGGACATAGTGTGCACGCTTAACAGTAAATATGATCTGGAGTTAAACTAAGAGGACATAGTGTGCACGCTTAACAGTAAATAAGATCTGGAGTTAAACTAAGAGGACATAGTGTGCACGCTTAACAGTAAATAAGATCTGGAGTTAAACTAAGAGGACATAGTGTAGTGTGCACGCTTAACAGTAAATAAGATCTGGAGTTAAACTAAGAGGACATAGTCTGCACGCTTAACAGTAAATGAGATCTGGAGTTAAACTAAGAGGACATAGTGTGCACGCTTAACAGTAAATGAGATCTGGAGTTAAACTAAGAGGACATAGTGTAGTGTGCACGCTTAACAGTAAATAAGATCTGGAGTTAAACTAAGAGGACATAGTGTGCACGCTTAACAGTAAATAAGATCTGGAGTTAAACTAAGAGGACATAGTGTAGTGTGCACGCTTAACAGTAAATAAGATCTGGAGTTAAACTAAGAGGACATAGTGTGCACGCTTAACAGTAAATAAGATCTGGAGTTAAACTAAGAGGACATAGTGTGCACGCTTAACAGTAAATAAGATCTGGAGTTAAACTAAGAGGACATAGTGTCCACGCTTAACAGTAAATAAGATCTGGAGTTAAACTAAGAGGACATAGTGTGCACGCTTAACAGTAAATAAGATCTGGAGTTAAACTAAGAGGACATAGTGTGCACGCTTAACAGTAAATAAGATCTGGAGTTAAACTAAGAGGACATAGTGTGCATGCTTAACAGTAAATAAGATCTGGAGTTAAACTAAGAGGACATAGTGTGCACGCTTAACAGTAAATGATCTGGAGTTAAACTAAGAGGACATAGTGTGCACGCTTAACAGTAAATGAGATCTGGAGTTAAACTAAGAGGACATAGTGTGCACGCTTAACAGTAAATGAGATCTGGAGTTAAACTAAGAGGACATAGTGTAGTGTGCACGCTTAACAGTAAATCTGGAGTTAAACTAAGAGGACATAGTGTGCACGCTTAACAGTAAATCTGGAGTTAAACTAAGAGGACATAGTGTGCACGCTTAACAGTAAATAAGATCTGGAGTTAAACTAAGAGGACATAGTGTGCACGCTTAACAGTAAATAAGATCTGGAGTTAAACTAAGAGGACATAGTGTGCAGTGCACGCTTAACAGTAAATGAGATCTGGAGTTGAAGCTGAAGTGTAGCTGAGAGACTAATTGCTCTCAGATTGAGTCATGGGGATTTGATTTGAGCTGATTTTATTTCAAAGCATTAAAAAACAGCAGACTTGCACGGTGCTTTTCTGTTTCTGCAGCTCTAGTAGAAAGTTGGCTTCCTAGTTTGTCTTGAAATGCTAAAGATCTATTATACTGTATGCCATCGGCTACGGCACGAATTAAGCCGCTTGGCAAGTTCCCTTATAGCACTAAGAAGGAAATGAACAATGTGGAAAATGTAGAGGCAATGCTGCAATGACCCCCCTTTAAACACGAAATCAAGGGGTGGACTTCTCGAGGAATGTCACAGTGTTCAATTGAAAAGATCGCTGACAAACACGAAGCATTTCGATGTGCCTGCCAACGGCAATTAGTCATACCAGACACACACACACACAAAGGGAGTTTTCTAAATCAAATCTGACGGGCCAAACTCAATATAAATATAGAACCTTCCAGGAACTTCCAGTAAATCGGAAAAGACGCACAACTGAAATTAACTAACGCTCGGCGGGATAAGCAAGACTCAGGTACAATTACACCCTCCCGTTTTGAAGTTTATTGAAAAGTTTCCATCTACTTGGCCGAACCGCACATGCTAATAGTGGTGAACCTCCAGCCAGCGTCGGATTTTCTCCATACTTTTCATCAGTTGTTTAGACTACACTAATGCCGGCCCTCTAACATGAAGAACATTTTATTACTGATCGCCAGAGTGATGCAGAAAAAAACAACTAAGATCCTTTGACATGTTTTCTAAGCCTGAGTTATTGCTCCAAAAGTGGGCGGACATGGTTAGAGCGGTGCGTCTCTCAGCTGAGGACCCTTGTGGTGCGAAGTTGTTTGTTGAGGGAAAACACCCGCATGTGTGCATGTATGTATGCGTTTCAGCGCACATGGAAACTGAGGTGTGTCTGCGGGCCAGATTTTCACACGCTGTGTGGTCCTGCCTCTCGAGTGGCGCGGAGATGAAGAAACCTCACCCTTCGTCAACAGAACCGGAGAGCGTTTTCTGTGGAATCTCGGTGGAGCGCTGGTTGTCTTTTTCCCAGAGAATGACTCAACATTGAGAAGAGAGTGTGTGTGAGAGAGAGAGAGAGAGAGAGAGAGAGAGATGAGTGAGAGGGAGAGAGAACTTTGTCTCCACTCTCTGAGACCCTGAGGGAGCCAATGGCAGGCCGGCTATTCCCGTGAAGGCGGGTCACACAGAAGAGTTGAGTCAGCATATATGAGAAAAGGATGTAATCACCCCGTCAATAGCCGTATGACATAACAACGAAAACAGAGAAAACGTTCTGATGTCCAAAGATGAGAGAGGAGTGCAAGAGGGAAAGGGAAAGACCCGAGGAGCGGTGAGAGCCGCCGCGGGAAGGTGGGGGGGGAAGGCTCTTGGGGGAATTCTCCATCCACATCCTCCATTTTTATTGAAACAATTTAGGTCAGGCCTCCCCCTCCTCCCCTCCTCCCCTCCTGGCCTGAGGGTCTCCCCGGCCGGCACACATGTGGGCTCTGCGGCCAGCTTAGAGCGATTAGCCAGGCCTTCCTCTCTGACAGGTGCACCGTCACGCTCACACAAGCCAGGCGGCCCCCCCTGCTCCGCCACAGGAGATACAGGACACACACTCGCCAGTCCATCTCTCTGTGTGTGGACCAACCACAGCAGAGAGACGACCAGGCCTGCCCACAAACACACACAGCGAGGCATGTAGTCCACTAGACTTGCAAAACAGAGAGCAGCAGGAACCGAGAAGACAAACAGCTCAGTAGAGAGACAGACAGGTACAAAGGAGTGTGGATATTACTGTCCATTCATTACAATTTATGTTCTTGTATAATTGGTATTGATATTGAAACCCAATATCTTCCATAATTTATAGCCTATGGGTTAACCACAGCCAGTGGCATTTCCTCAAGAAGAATCACACACGGCCAATGTAAATTACCATTTTGAAAGTTAAAACATTCAAATGAAGCCGATATTAGACAGACCACATGAGGTTTTCTGGAGTCCTGTGCAAACGAAAGAGCTCGCTAAGTCTTTTTCTCCACTTTAAATGGCCTGTAATTACTTTGAGTCTCAGGGAATCAACTTTGGTTTTTACAGTTGTAAGCACTTAAGGAAAATTATATTCTTGGCACCTGAATTCCACTGTGGCACAGCTCTCCACTTCCCAGGTCCACACCAGGTTTGATCGAAAAAACACCGGCGGGGCTGTGGCAACCTGAGCGTTTGGCAAGCAACACAATGCAGCCAACGCAGAGAGGCCATAAGCATCGTAAAAAAAGAAAGAAAAAAAGAAAAAAAAGCCAGACATGCCGTCTGTCTGCTTTCCTATTTGCATTCTAGATGTATATATACTGTATCGTGACATTTCTTACAGGGGAGGTGGGTGTAAAATAGCATTTTTATGGTTAAGAAACCAAAGAACCCGAAGAAAAAGAACAACGGTGATTGCAACCAGCTGAGGTGATAGTGCTGCGCGCCAGATGATGACAACAGGAAAGACACAAAACAGAAAGTGTTGCTATCATCCATCTCCAGTGATGTATATCTATATATCTATAGTGATATATATATATATATATATATATATATATATATATATATATATATATATATATATATATATATATATATATATATATACATACACACACACACACACACACACATATATATACCGTATCAAAAGGAGGATGGAATGGGGAGAGGGGGAAGTGAGTATGGCATTGACTCCTATGTTATGAATGTTGACAATTTGATTAAGAAATATCAAGTCAGGATCAATTCATCAAAATGGTATGATTCATTTTTATGGTTATGTTTTGTTACATGATACAGTATTCTTTGGCCACTATAGCCTATTTTCTTATTCTCTGCATGAATTCCATTCAATAAATGCATAGCAATTTCATATAATTGGAGTAAAAAAAAAAAGTTGAAATAAGTGAATTGTGTATTTATGATGATTATAGTGCATTCCAGATCTCTTTTTTGTGTGTGCAGCAGCTACAATTATTGTCAACAAGTAGTTCTGCTTCCTAACCAATTGGTCAATTTTCAATGACGAGGCATCTCGCGCGTTCGATTCCTAGGCTCGCCCGCCCTGCAGATCGCTGAGCTGGCCCTGCAGCTCGTATACGGAGCTTGGCCGCTGCGCGGCCTCGCCTGCAGGTCGGCTGCTGCATGGCCTCACTTGCTCTATTGGCAAGCGCAGCGCACAATTGCTCAACTTTGCATAACTGATGACATCACTCACTGATGACATCACAATGATGTCACAATGTATATAACATCATCAGTGATGTCACAATTGCTGGAGTGGT
>NC_139644.1:14843394-14850894 GCF_964638095.1 Poromitra crassiceps
GATTCACTCCTGTTAGCTTGAATTGATGCTCAGTGCTGCTCGTTATGACATGATTTATGACTGTTGTCTATCACACAAGCAGCAGCACTGGCCTTTTGTAGCCAATTAATTAGCAAAAGAATGTACCCCGTTCCCTCCTCAATGTCACCTGGGGCCTGGACCGGCCAGGCCACCTTTTTTTAGCCAATTACAAGAACAATTGATAGATCATATAAACCCACGCAAAACAGAACCAAACATGAAGAAACATTTAACCTCACGTATTGATTGTAATTAGTAGATGACAGGTTTTACAACAGGGATGGATGGGGGGATGGAGGGAGGGAGAGGCCATGCTGCTCTGCAGCAGCAGCCCCGTAGTGATGACATCTCGAGCACTTTTTTGGGGCCTTTTTGACAGCAACACATGGCTAACTGTGCATGGTGTTATTCTCTGGATGATGTTATATAGTGTTTTCCACACTCAGTCCTGCACACTCTGGTGGGTGTTTATAGGTTATGATGAGGATACCCATGGACTGAAGACAGCGTTTATGAGCCGTTAGGGGGGTGGGGAAGTTTCAAACATTCCTCCTGCACCATGTATAATATGTACAAGGATGATGCAATGTCATTTACAACTATCCTGTGTGTGTGTGTGTGTGAACCACCAATGATCAAATACAGCACTAGATGTTTATGCAGTGATGTATGCCATATCAAGCACGGGGGTACAGTAGGACACACTGGATTATAACACTACAGTCCAAATGACTGTGAGACACTTGGCCTCTTCCTCGATGTTTTTTTTATGTTAGAGATTCAGAAATTGGGCTGTCAAACTCACTTTAGGCCACATGGACCCAATTTGGTCTCAAGTGGGCAGACAAAGAAAATCAATGCATAATAACTTATGAATAACAGTCTTTTAGTGTAAAGATTGGGCCTATAGGAACATTTTGAGAAAGTCTTTTCACATAAGGTTATCTCAGCTACCATAGGCCTATCATATCAAATCTACTGTCTGTAACTCTGCATTGCGATTGATGGCAAATATGCAATTCTTCTATATGCAAGGGGATTGAAAATAGTTTACCATTTATTTAGTAATAAATACAGAAAACATGAATAGGCTACTCAGTGTTGTAACTTGCTCCAGAAACCTGGCAGCTCTATAGCCTTCACAAGTGCATCCATATTAGGTGTCAAATCCCGGGCTTGAAAAATTGGAATGGACTTCTCAGTGCAATTTTCACGCTTTGCAAAGTCATCCTGTGGGCCGGATTGGACCCTTTGACGGGCCAGTTCTGGCCCCCGGGCGGTATGTTTGACACCCCTGCATTAGAGGGTACAGACAGACTGGAGACAGGCTGACTGAGAAAGGCTGTGTGCTTAATTGGAGAATTTGATCCACTTCACCGCTGAGTTCACAAATATACACTACCGGTCAAAAGTTTACACACCTGATTGAATGTACTCTGTCTTTCATTTTCTTAAAGTCATTTTGATTTAAAGGGATACTCCACTTTTTGGGGAGTTTAGCTCATTTGCCACATCCCCCCCACATAACCAAGATACACCATGCCTTACCGGCACTGTCCGCGTAGTTTACAGTGAGCTTCAGTCATGAAGTTAGTTATCGCCATTGAATGGAGGGTAATGGTACAGCTGTGAAAAATCTGCTAAAACACACATCGGGTACTCACCACACGATGAAATATTAATCCAAAATGCACATAATCGGTCTTTTTGGAAGGAAAAGAGGTAGCCAGCCCTACTTTCCAAACATGGCCGCGACCTCTTTTCGTAGTTTTGATATCTTTGCTATATTATTCTAAAATGTGAAATTTGTAATAAATAAAGATTAATTATTGTACACAGGAGATGTTTTGGTTATCGTGCAGTGCCTGCGTGTGCGTGTGCGTGTGCGCGCATGTGCATGTGAGTAGGCGCATTCACTTGTTACACACTGCCAATGTGTGTACTGTATGTGTATGTGTATGTGTATGTATGCGTGCGCAAATAAGCTCGTTGTTGTACGATAAAAGGAGATGTAAATGTGTACAGTGCAAGTGGCTTTTCATTCTTGCTTTAATTATGCCTAAATAAAAACAATCCACGGGAGAGTTATCTTAGCGTTGTGAGGCTATAGGTCCCCGCAGCCAGACAAGCCCTCATAGTCTCGCTATTGTGGGGAGGCCTCCCATTTCCCGTAAAGTCAAGGGGTGGGCTCTCTGTTCTCTCGCCCCCCAGCCCTGTCCTAAACGTCTACATGTCCCGCACCATCTAATTCACAGGCAAATTAGGAAGATGATTTATGAGATTCAGGGATCAAAAAAGCAGACAATGTGGAAGGCTGAGCACACCACAAGTTTTATCCAGAACATATGCCGAGAAGATGAGAGAGGAGCGAGAGAGAGAGAGAAAGAGAGAAGTGGAGAGAGAGAGAGAGAGAGGGAAGGGGAGAGGGGGGTGAGATCAGAAGGTACGAAAAGACATCTGAGCGTGGGACAAGATACAGGATGGGAAGTGTAGTTCCTGCTGTGCGTCTGAGCGTTTATCCTGTCAAGTCAGAAGATAAAGCAGGAACGGGAATCACATAAACGCCAGTGCTCGAAGTCTGCTGCTAAACGCTTCACCTTTAGGTAGCGTTCAAACAGAAACGCTGGTGTCAACAGCTAAAGCCATTATGGCCTTCACACACGCAGGGTGTACTTGCATATGTGGCCTCCTGGGAACTTCTGCACAATATGATCCACCAACTGACAGTTAGCAGATGAAAGATTTACAGAAGAGCCCGGGGGGAAACAAGCGAACGGAACAATCACAAGAGCAGTCCTAACATAATCCTTCCAGACCTGCCACCACTTTCACCCTCGCACTGCTACAGCTTTCAGATCCACTCTGTCCATATCTCTAATGCGGATGAACATGCACAACTACCGCAAGCAAAACCGCCGCCTCGCGAGACAGTTACGTGTCAGCGAGAGAACACAGCGAAGAATCTGGAAGCACTTGAGCCTGCTTTTTATACTCGTGACATTAAAAACGAGTGTGGCCGAAGGCCAAACACACCCTGGGACGTTTTGGACTAATTGTTTCCTTCAGTCTCAACCACTCCCCCTTCAATCCATCCAAAACTCCCTTCCCTTCTCACCATGCACGCACCCCCTCCCTCCCCCCCCCATCTCCCTGCGTCTACTAATAGGTTTAAATAAAAACTCCAATTGGTCCAGTAAACCCCTCATTACGGTGTTTTAATAGAATGAATTTAGGGGAGTGCGGGGTCAGGGGTCAATGGGAGGTCCTAACACACAGCAGCTGTCATGGGGGTTGGACTGTGATTAGAAGCAGTAGAGTCAAACATCCCCGGGTCCTCGACCTCACTAAGTAGACAACCTGGAAAATACATTTGGCCACGGCCCAAAGTGGAAAACATCCAGCGTCCAAGTTCCAGTGGGGGTGGGATGAGCCGAGGGGAAGAACGGAGGAGATGGAACAGAGAGGAGGACGAGGCATCCATCATCCAGAGGGTTTGCCTTAATGTGTGTGTGAACCTGGCTGGAGGATCCTCTGAGTCTTTTAATCTGAGGTGTAGCAGCCAGACAGTGTCAGTTCTGTCTGGGGCTTTGGTTTCTATCTGTGACCTGCTCCCGAGTAACATGTCGTCATACCGAAACGAGAGAATCGGCCTATTTCCACTGACTTCCAAAACGACACGCAGCCTGCCTACGCAGCCCGGCTACTTCCTGGTTACAAACGCAGGGGAGACTCTGAGCACCGAGCACCGACTCTCCCCCGCTCGTGCCGGTCCACCCGGGGCTTAAGGGCTGCACAATATTGGAAAATTCTGACGTTGCAATATATTTTTTTCTGAGATATAGGCTATGTTACGATATAAAACTAGAAGTGCACTCGGAGAGTGCAGACCTCCGCCAATACTCCAGTTTGCTATGATATGCAAATTTTGTGAGTCGATCAGAACCCTGAGGGAATGGGTCTCGCGCTACTTTTGCATGCTAAAATAAAGCTGATTATGTACAATTTGATTCAAGGAAGAAAAAAAACTTTCAAAGGACAACACAAACTGTCCATTTTGCTGCAACTCGACACTGCTGCTTAATCCAGGACCTTACTTCCTGGAACTCTAAAAAGGTAAAAAATACAGGACTTTTCACCAAATTACTTAAATAACTATCACGCCTTGCCCCTTTAAGAAGGTGGCCTAGTGGGTAACCTGCGTGGGTGATGTAGTAGGAAGTGTGTTTTTAACAACAGCCAGAGTGAGTTGCAGGATGCTAATTGAGCAAGTTACCATCGTTAAAAAAAGGGCTTAGAATGCCAACGAGGAAAAAAAAGAATGCCAAAGAGAGAGGGCATTTGCATTATGTTCAATGCTGTACAGAAATAAAGTGCCAGTTCTCCACTGCAGAGTTGGTCCGGACTCACCAGCTACGAGCCAGGCTGAGCTAAAGTAGACTGGCACAACACTACAGTTTGAAGCCGCAAAAGCTGAAAGGTAACATACGCTACTCTTAAACCCTTCATTTGTAGTCTATTATGTTAAACTGTATCAGACAGACTTCTCTTGTACATTAGTCAAGGAAAATGAGGACTGTTTTACATTTGTATCAAGCAGCAAAAAAGTTGTAGCATGACATGTTTGAGGTCATTTGTCTTACATTGCACCATGTCTTGCACGTCCTGTGATGTGACTATTGCGCATCCGCACATTGCGATGAGGAAACTGAAACTCCCAAAACTACTCAGGCTCAAGCTCAACTTGCACCAGCCCGTCCGAGTGGGTTCGAGCCACGGCTCGACTCGCCACTGCTCATCAGTGAGTTGTTGAGGTTAGGCAACTAAAACAACTTGGTTAAGGTTAGGCAACTAAAACAACTTGGTTAAGGTTAGGCAACTAAAACAACTTGGTTGAGGTTAGGCAACTAAAACAACTTGGTTGAGGTTAGGCAACTAAAACAACTTGGTTAAGGTTAGGCAACTAAAACAACTTGGTTGAGGTTAGGCAACTAAAACAACTTGGTTAAGGTTAGGCAACTAAAACAACTTGGTTGAGGTTAGGCAACTAAAACAACTTGGTTGAGGTTAGGCAACTAAAACAACTTGGTTGAGGTTAGGCAACTAAAACAACTTGGTTAAGGTTAGGCAACTAAAACAACTTGGTTGAGGTTAGGCAACTAAAACAACTTGGTTGAGGTTAGGCAACTAAAACAACTTGGTTGAGGTTAGGCAACTAAAACAACTTGGTTAAGGTTAGGCAACTAAAACAACTTGGTTGAGGTTAGGCAACTAAAACAACTTGGTTGAGGTTAGGCAACTAAAACAACTTGGTTGAGGTTAGGCAACTAAAACAACTTGGTTGAGGTTAGGCAACTAAAACAACTTGGTTGAGGTTAGGGTTATGGTTTTGGTCGGGGTTAAAAATGGAACACACCGGGAGGCGAACCCACTTCTCTCGCTTGCTCTCTCAAGTGAAAGACGAGCACGCTAGCGCAGGGTCATTACGTTAAAGACTGCTAGCGGTCGCCGCTACTTCCTGGTTACCGCTCCCAACTCTGCCGTATCCACTGCATGCACGCAGTTACTCACATGAGGGCAAGAGGTCGCAAATGACAACATTGGCCGTTTTTAACACCCCGGGAAAATAGGTCTATGTCGTCGTTTTCATGATGAGGATGGTCTGCCCCGACGCGTCCAGACACATTAGCTGCGGCTGTGAATTTTGCGCTAATTGCCGTCTTTGTGAGTGTGTGAAACCACAGATATACGTGGTCTGGTTGATGTGGCGCTGGGGCATGTTAGCAGCCCAGGAGCTTGTTACACATTGTGGTTAGGCAGCGGTCGGGACAGTCTGAGTGAGGCAGAGGCCATGCCAGGCCCCCACAGTTCACCAAGTGAACTCTCACTCAGATACACAGTCAGTGGGACGGCTGAGCAGCGTGAAGGCCTCTCGTCTTTGCTGCGGTGACTGCACAGAGAGAGAGAGCATGGGGCTTTTTGTGGAAAATTGTCTTTGAATTCCATTAGGATTCTTGTGATGTCAAATTTATACGTCATGCACCATGAACAGATTAAATGGTGAGTATGCCGTTGGAAAGCCATTTGATATTGGGGGCGAGCTGAAATGGATAGTGTAAAGCATACAGAATGTATAATGTGAATATGAATATGAAAAGTCAACACAACATGACATAAAAGGAACCACATTTATGTATTACCTTTCAAGACATGTTTTCATGAGTTATTCTCTTTAACTTGGCGATCACAAGTTGTAAAAAAAAAAAAAGGGGGGGGGGGGTGAATCAAGCAAATTCACACCATCATGGCATACCTATTCCTTCAAAACTCGTTTCTGCGCATGCCAATTTAACCGCTGGGTGCAGTTCTTCAAATAAATTGCTTTCGAGCGATGAGATGTGCCTAAGTATATTAAAACACAGAGGCAGAGACTAAAGGGTGCAAGATTCCTGTGGGTGACTGTGTAATTTAATTTAGTATGCGCATTACTTAAGCTGGAGAGTATAATTTACGCGTGGGGTGACCCGGGCCCAGGAGAGATGGTGTAACAGCCTCTGCTGAGGGCCAGGAAAATCTGAAAATCTTTACCCGGCTCTTTCCCCTTTGAGATACATCTCGCAGAGGGAAAAAAGAGGGAAATTAAAACCTTCCTTGGCTCTCTGGGACAGTGAAGGTTCATGCGCGGTTACCTCTCCTCTGTTCATGCTCCTTCCTTTTATAATCAACAGCCCGGAGCCCACAAACTCTGGCCAGAGTTCTCCCCACAATACAGGGAGCCATGAAGGGGAGAGGCTGGAGTCTGTTTAGGCCTGTCTATTCCCCTCGTTCTGTCTGTCTCTGTGTCTCTGCATCTCTCTCTCCCCAGATAAACCAGAGTGCTGTCTCTGTGTCTCTGCATCTCTCTCTCCCCAGATAAACCAGAGTGCTGTCTCTGTGTCTCTGCATCTCTCTCTCCCCAGAGAAACCAGAGTGCTGTCTCTGTGTCTCTGCATCTCTCTCTCCAGATAAACCAGAGTGCTGTCTCTGTGTCTCTGCATCTCTCTCTCCCCAGAGAAACCAGAGTGCTGTCTCTGTGTCTCTGCATCTCTCTCTCCCCAGAGAAACCAGAGTGCTGTCTCTGTGTCTCTGCATCTCTCTCTCCAGATAAACCGGAGTGCTGTCTCTGTGTCTCTGCATCTCTCTCTCCCCAGATAAACCAGAGTGCTGTCTCTGTGTCTCTGCATCTCTCTCTCCCCAGAGAAACCAGAGTGCTGTCTCTGTGTCTCTGCATCTCTCTCTCCCCAGAGAAACCAGAGTGCTGTCTCTGTGTCTCTGCATCTCTCTCTCCAGATAAACCAGAGTGCTGTCTCTGTGTCTCTGCATCTCTCTCTCCCCAGAGAAACCAGAGTGATGTCTCTGTGTCTCTGCATCTCTCTCTCCCCAGAGAAACCAGAGTGCTGTCTCTGTGTCTCTGCATCTCTCTCTCCAGATAAACCGGAGTGC
>NC_139644.1:14855894-15238394 GCF_964638095.1 Poromitra crassiceps
AGAATAATGCTGAACAGCAATTTTCTTCTTCTCCTTCTTCTTTGTTTAGTTCTGATTGTCGATTTCTTTGAATGTATTTGTTTATTTGGAAAGCCATTTTAACATGTTCAACTCCAATATCAATCTCAGAACGGACAAACAACTTAATATGTCTAGTTATATTTTAAATAAGATCAACAAGTAGATTATGTTTGTTTGTGTGTTTGTTTGTTTGTTTGTTTGTTTGTTTGTTTGTTTGTTTGTATGTATGTATGTATGTATGTATGTATGTATGTATGATTGTATGTATGTATGTATGTATGTATGTATGTATGTATGTATGTATGTATGTATGTATGTATGTATGTTTTTGTTGGACAGTCAAATGTCATAATTAGTTGCTTTATTTCTTGATAATACATTACTTATAAACATCAAAATGAATACATTTGTTCAATTTAAGGTGACATTGATGGGCAGTACAATGGTATTTTAATTGTGATAAACACAGCCAGCAGCAATGGATATTTCAATAATAATTTTACTGAAAACTATCTTAATTTAAATGTGGCTCTGATTGTGACTATAATATTGTCAGATATTTAATTCACGTTTATTGTATGATGATAAACAGCTTTGGAGATATTCAAAATAGTATTTTTAAATGTCTATATTTCTAATGCATTTCTCAACTGATTGCATTTCTAAACCGCTTTTGAAGTTGTGGCACATGATAGTAGCCTACACATACACAACTTGTACAACTTTGATAAAACAGAAGTGTGTCACTGCTGAAAAAAAGAAAATCGTCATCATAATAATGAAGTCCATAAAACCTAAAGTCCTAAACCAATGGGAAGCAAGTGGTGATTTGTGCCAGCCAATCCCAGGCAGAAGGTGGAGTGAGGATTTTAAAACGCCAAGTGAAGTTCCTCTATCGTCCAGGTCCTAAGCTCACATTCAGGACTTCTACTTCGATGACTGAACCTCCCATGACAGCCTAGGAAAACAACTCGCACGAAGAAAAACAAATAAAGGACAATAAGGAAAACAGCGGACGAGTATTTACTGAAATTGTTTGGAATCTACCATGGCGCGCTGTGCGTAAAAAGCGCACTGGCCGTTCTGCTTCCAGCCTGAATTTAACGGGTGTCTTATTTAATTGAAGATCCCAGAATCGTTATTTTTCGGATTTTCATCCTCAAGACGTCGACCAAATCATGTTAAAAATGACAGAGGAGCATGACAAGTGTGTCAGCGACCCACCGTGCAGTCCCTCGGGCACCAACAGCTCCATGTCCCAGGACGAATCCGACTCGGACGCTCCGTCCTCACCGACCGGCTCCGACGGCCAAGGGTCCCTGCTCGCCGGGTTGGGCAAGAAACTGGACCCCGAGGAAGACGACCGCTTCCCAGCTTGCATACGGGACGCCGTCTCTCAGGTCCTTAAGGGATACGACTGGTCCTTGGTGCCCATGCCCGTGAGAGGGAACGGGTCACTGAAAAGCAAACCGCACGTCAAGAGACCCATGAACGCATTCATGGTGTGGGCGCAAGCGGCCCGTAGAAAGCTGGCAGATCAGTATCCACACCTGCACAACGCCGAGCTGAGCAAGACCCTGGGCAAACTGTGGCGGTAAGGACATAATATTGTTTACAAAGATAAATGTAGGCTAATAAACAGGTTGCAAATAAATATGACAAAGAAAATCAGTCGAGGGCATTAGAGCTTGTAATTGGTCACTATAGTACTTCAAATTCGGAAACAGATACAACTTTATGTATTATTATGAATTATGTAGATGTAAATTATGTATTTCAGTCTCACGTTTAGGCTACTGAATTGTAAAACTTTATACATGTAAATCATTTCAGAAAAAATACATTAAAATTAGTCAATTTGCTGCTAATAGCCTACATACTGACAAAATTATGAAGTAACTTATAGCTGTAATTTCTGTAACTATGCATGTATGGATTTATATATTTACACTTGAACTATTTTACAAATATTTTTTATTTTACTGTAGCTTGCTCTCGGAGACTGAAAAGAGGCCATTTGTAGAAGAAGCAGAGAGGCTTCGCGTTCAGCACAAGAAAGACCATCCAGACTATAAGTACCAGCCTCGGCGGAGGAAGAATGTGAAGCCAGGCCAGAGCGACTCGGACTCGGGAGCCGAGCTGGCACACCACATGTACAAAGCTGAACCAGGCATGGGAGGACTAGGGATGGCTGACGGGCACCACCATCCTGAACATGCAGGTGTGCTGCTGAATATAATACTGTGCAAGACATCTAAAATACAGCTGTGTGGATGAGTGGGCTCTGTGCTGGATTTTGGAAGTTTTTGATGCATCATGTTACATTTTAGTCTGTTGTTGCATAATTTGTTCTGTATTTTCTCTTGGGAGTGATTCAGTCATTAATTCAAGCTGTATATTATCCTCTTTCCAGGCCAACCCCACGGTCCCCCTACGCCACCCACTACTCCCAAAACAGAGCTGCACCACGGGGTGAAGCAGGACCTGAAGCACGAGGGCCGTCGTCTCCTGGACAGCGGCAGGCAGAACATCGACTTCAGCAACGTGGACATCTCTGAGCTCAGCACCGACGTCATCAGCAACATGGAGGCCTTCGACGTGCACGAGTTCGACCAGTACCTCCCGCTCAACGGCCACGCCTCCGCCTCCTCCGCCCTGCCCTCAGACGGCCACGGCCACGGGCCGGCTCCCACGGCCGGCGGCTCCTACCCCTCCTCCTACAGCCACGCCGCCGCCGCCAACGGGTCGGCTTGGAGCCGCAAGAGCGCCATCTCCTCCTCCTCCTCTCCCTCCACGGGCGAGGGCCACCGGCCCCACATCAAGACGGAGCAGCTGAGTCCCAGCCACTACAGCGAGCACTCCCACGGCTCGCCCTCCCACTCCGACTACGGCTCCTACAGCAGCCAGGCCGCCTGCGTCACCTCCGCTGCGTCGGCTGCCTCGGCCGCAGCCTCGTTCTCCAGCTCCCAGTGTGACTATACTGACCTCCAGAGCTCCAACTATTACAACCCCTACTCGGGCTACCCCTCCAGCCTGTACCAGTACCCCTACTTCCACTCCTCCAGGCGGCCCTATGGCAGCCCCATCCTCAACAGTCTGTCAATGGCTCCCGCCCACAGCCCCACTGCCTCCAGCTGGGACCAGCCGGTCTACACCACTCTGTCTAGACCTTAGGGGGGCTAGAGACAGTCACGTCGCACCAGGTCCTATAGAGCACTGAGACTCAATCAGATTGATGCACTACTATGAAGGAAGTAAGGAGGAGGAGAGCGGTAGGGGGGGTTGTAGGCTACCTGTGCCCATTTGAACATGAAACAAACAACTAAAATAAAAAGTGCCTGCTGATTTTATACAAAGTTATATCATTGCGATGAAAACACACTTGTACAGACTTTTTCAACTTGATTGTGTTGTTGGTGAGCCAGACTCCTCCGTGAGGACATATCGCCTACGCCTACATCCTGTACATCCCCCTTCTTTCCAGTTTAGGATTGCACGTGCGTGCACGCTTGAGGTAACGCAAAGCCCGGCCACTGAGTTGCGTAGGAGAGACACAGTTTGGCCCA
Organism: Poromitra crassiceps; assembly: GCF_964638095.1. Classification (NCBI taxonomy): domain Eukaryota; kingdom Metazoa; phylum Chordata; class Actinopteri; order Beryciformes; family Melamphaidae; genus Poromitra; species Poromitra crassiceps. The sequence goes on from NC_139644.1 coordinate 14,859,482, forward strand.
ATTCTTCTGAAGCAGATGGGGAACCAGATACATTTGGTAGAATGTACCCGGGACCAATTAAGTGAATCTGCAGTAAGATTTACAATACGAGCTATATCTCAGAATATTTGGCCATTTGCGTCAGTGGATCAGTCTTAACTCAATGGCTCATATGAATCTTAAAAGTGTCACTCTGGCATAGAAGTCTTATATGTATTTATGTTCATACATTATTTGTTTATTTTTATTATTTTTGTTCTTAAGTAGTTATACACATGTAATGTGGGTTTGGTTATTTACATTGCTGTTTTGTCTTTCATAAAAAAAGGTAAATCAAGTACATTTGAGATCATTCCGTTGAAGACCAATTACCAATAACATCTCCATTCCAAGTTGCGAGCGAACAGAGCAGGACCAACAGACGAGCACATGACAGAACAGGTCACATGACAAAACAGGGCACATGACAAAACAGGTGTCTGAGAGCTATGCTTGGCAAATTGCGATTAGTCATGATCTAGGGTTAAAGGAAATGGGGTAAGATAACACCCCACTCACTGAGTGACATGTCAGCTGGCCCTACTGTATACGTGGTGTGTGTGCGTGTGTGTGTGTGTGTGTGTGTGTTTGTGTGTGTGTGTGTGTGTGTGTGTGCGTGCGTGCGTGTGTGTGTGTGTGCGTGTGTGTCATTTCCTCGGGCAAGAAAAACTCATAACATGACCCTAACACATCCCCGTTTCCACAGATAAAACCACGACTCTTCAGTGATCAGTTAGTTTTGAACTTCAGGCCATCAGTTACTTATTGAAGGAACAGTACTTAAGGATTTTGTCATGAAAACACGTGGAGAGAAAAGAAAGAGAGAGGCTACTGTATGTGCGAGTACTTGCCCATGTTCATCTCGTCCGCCATCAAGTGCCAACTCACTGTCGCAGTCTCGCGCAAAATGCATTTTGTGCCTTCTAATGCTTCTTTTCAGTATTTCAATATGAAATTGAATTATTAACAAACGCCAAGCAGCACACAATCGTAATCCACACCAGGAACTCAGACAGTTAACTGACTCTTGATTATATTCTTAATTTGATATCATTCCTATACAGGTTCAAATTCCATTTCTGTGAGATTCTGTCCAAGAACGGTACGGAGCGTCATGCTCAAAGTTTTATTCACAGAACAGTGTTTTTGTATATTATTACGGTGTATAATTTTGACAGGCTGTGAAAAATATTGTTGTACTATTAACTAGAGATTCATTCACACATGCACAGCTAACCCGTTCGCTGGCCATTTTTTTTGTGGAAAAAAAATAAAAGATACTTTTTTCTTGATATTTGTGCTTGTCATTTTTGTTTCTGCAATGGGATTGGATTTACTACTTGGTCATATTTCTTCTTAAAATAATTGGCAACAAATGTATTGGTTCAGTGGGGGGGGATGTATTTTTATTATTATTTATTTTTTTACTTTGAAGGGAGCAATGTTTATTGCTATGCCTTTTTTCGAAATACCAGCTGTTCATACTTGCCTCCATCTGTCTACAGCTGTCTAGCTGCTGTGAGACCTTTAGGAAATGATTCTCTGCTCTCATTCCTCTAAACAAGCCAATATCTATAATAATGGCAGTTAATCACTCAGACCTTAACAGTCAATTGAATTGGATAGAGGCCACATCTGGTGCAACAGTGACTTTATCACCTACTGTTGGCAAATGCAATTATATGTGTAATGGATATTTCGCTAATGGGCTTGTACTGTACATCTTTAGTCAGTCCATTTTCAGACACAGGTGTTGGAAAATAAAGCTGTGACATATTGCATTGAACAGAACTTCTACCATCTCTTGTTTTACTCTGGGACCCCTCTGGCCCGACGGAGCGCCCAGGCGGGCCTGACTCTTTGCAACAGGCTGAAATGGGACAGTTCAACATTTTTTTCCCGTTAAACAACCGGACCAGGGAGGGACTGAAGAGGGTGTCCCACACCTCCTCTGGTCCAGTGGGTAGAGTGTTCCAGTCGGCCCCTGGCACGCATGCCAAAGCAGCCGTCCCCGACCGGCCCAGGGAGAGCGCCAAGTGCCAGGGCCGCGCTGCTGAATTTGAATGATGCATTATGCAGTGGAGGCCGGGGCCCCCATTGTGTCCCTTTATCCGGAGAGCTAGAAAAGAATTAATTGGACAGAAAATGGAAGGGCAGGGGGAACTGACAAGTCATTAAGAGGCTCCTGAATGGACGATTAGATGCACATGGGGGAGGATCCCCCCCCCCCTCGCTGTCTCATATTGCAACGCTCCACAAACAAAAAACAACAAGAACAACAAGCACAATGAGCAGCAGCCCCAAACTGCAGAAATCATATCAGCGCACATAATGTGTCGATAATAAAAGGAGATAATACCACAGCAGATGGGGTGTGGGTGGCTCACGGAACGACTTGTTGTTTTTCCTCCCTCAAAGTCTTGTTTTTTTTTCACCAGTGTTTGCCAAATACTTTCAGGAGGAACTCTTGAGAAAGAACAGGAGTGAATAAAAGTGAGGCAGAAAGCCTCTTCGGGGTGCTCGGGTCCTGTTTCACTGGAACTGCTCCACCACTCTTTCTGCTCGGGCCTCTTCAAAGCCCGACTGTAAATAGCAAAGAAAAAAGAGGGACTTCACTAGGCTGAATGAGGTGAACAGGAAGACATATTTGTCTATATGGAGAAATGATTCGCAGCAGTTGTAACGCACTGTAACGGTACGCAATAACAGGTGAATGAGCACACCTACGAACTAGAGCTAGGAAATGTATTGATATTATATCGATATTGTGCTATGAGACTGGACACATTATCGCCTTCGATTTCGGATATCGTAATATCATGATATGGCATGAGTGTTGTATTTTCATGGTTTGAAAGGCTGCATTACAGTAAAGTGATGTAATTATCAGAACATATACCAGACTTTTCTAGCTGTTATATTATTTGCCTTTACTCACTTAGTCATTATATCCACATTCTGATTATTGATAAAAAAAAATATTTGTTGTATTTGTTGCCGTTTTTTTGGGTCCATATCGCCCTACTACAAACCCCTGCCAACCTCACCTCACCTCCCCTCCCTGCCACACACGCAAGCACGCGCGCACGCACGCGCGCACACACACACACACACACACACACACACACACACACACACACACACACACACACACACACACACACACACACATACCACACACACACACACACACACACATAATATGGTAATAAAATATCATCTCTAGTGATGCTGGCATTCGAGTTTGTGCATAAGCAGAAGAGCCTGAGGCTGTACTACATTCCAACTGTCACAGTCATTGTTGATAGAGGAAGGGCGTTATTGGCTGAGGAGGGAGACGTGTGGTCTTGGACTGGGAGCACAGCACAGGGAAAGCTATAGTGGAACCCAGAGAGACTGGTGCTTCCACCACCTGACCACATCCCATTGTCAGGAGTGGGATAAGCCCGCCTGGTAATAGTCTCATCCTGTCTAATGAGCCTGGCTCACTCAGGGCATGTTTCGGGGAAAAGAGGGAGCTGGGAACTGTGAAAACTCGGAGAATGCAAGGCTGATTTGCAAGGGAAATGAAGTGGACATAAAGCATAGTTATTGCCTGCCATTGAACTGGCCCAGCCCGACTCCACTTGAGTCCACACTCGTCTCTTCCGAGTTCTCGGAATCATCGTGCTGCTTGCAGCTAATCAGATGTCTCATTATTGTTATGCGGGTTTATAGTGACTGATTACCGTCATGTGATTTATACACTTCCTCTATCAAGAAAATTTGCCACAATTTTTTTTTCTTGTAAAGCAATTATGCATTGCCATGTTTTTACTCATGTTGTTTTTTACTCGTATTTGATTGAAAAGTTAGATGAAATACTGCCTATATTCTATTCGTTCATATTTCACCATTCTACAGTATACTGGAGTTTGGTGGTACTTTTCAGCAAGAGCCATTTTACTTAAAGAAGTTTATTTTGCTCGTAAATCTCTGACATATGAGTATACAGATGGCGCCATGACTAGGAGGTTTGCGTCTGGAACTATAGCGTAGTGTAAAATCAGTATTGCATAGATTCCTGTTCAACTTTTTAAAAAAAAGCTCTCTGACCCCTGGCACCTCGTGTTTGCTATCTCATGCTGCCTCCAAAGCAAACAGGTTCAACTGCATTTTCTTTCGTTCCGCCCAAGTTAATGACTTCCTGAATACATCAGACTTATGTTGCCCTGTCTTCCTGTTCTTCTCGCTAAATAAAAGAGTCCATTTTGCTATTGGTGTCTCCTGTGTTTGCTGGTGTGACCGGGCCAAGCAAAATAGGGTGGCAGACAGAACCAACATTGACTTCCCCGGTTCCACACGGATGGGTCTGTACAGAGGAGAGGGGAGGGAGTTACTGTGCCAGCACTCTGGCTCTCCAAACGCCACTAAATTGAGGCTGGCTCCACCAAGGTCACCTACATTTGGCCAGCTCGCACATCGAGCGGTTCCCGTGCAGGACCTCAACACTAACGTCAACCCCTCAAATGGAAAGTAAGATGTTAGAGAAGAAAGAAAGCAGAGAGCTTCAGGGGAAACATACCCAGGGGCGCCGCAAACCATTTCGTCTGAATGCCAAACGAAAAGGTTCACAAGTTAAAGATGCCGTTTGTAAGAGTCGTGAAATATCTCTTCGTGAATCAAGAGGCAGCTGATTATGGTTGTTTACTTATAAGATAATCAGCCGAAAAGTAATTATTGTTTTGTTTCAACCTGCTTGAAGCACCAAATGAGAAATTACTGCACCAGGGAAAGTCAGGCAGTGTCAGGTAAATGGTCACTCACAGAAACGTGTATTACTTTCCAGAGATTGGCTAAACTTTCTGATATACAATGTAAATGTTACATGGCAAAATGTTTTTTAATACTCCAAGTATCAGTGTAGGTATAGGCAGGTTGGCAATAGTGGCAACTAGACCATCGTAGGTGAAGTGTTGTAAATACTGTGTGCCAACAACAACCACTTGACATCGGGTCATTTTCTGTTCTCTGAACAGTTGTTCTTTTTTCATTTGTTCTCTCCTTTTCACTGCTCATGTTCTCCTCCCATGTTAAGCCTTGTTGATGATATTGAAGTGTTTTCATTGTCACAGCTTTGGGCTTTTGCTAAATTATGGCACAATCATGGATTTTTACTGTTAAACGTATTGATGCAAAGCATCTCTCCTCAACCTCTCTCCTCCTGCTCCCCCGCCTCCCTATACTCATCACCCAATCAGTCTAAATTATATTAATTTGGTTCTATGTCCGTAAAACGTGGCGGACTGTTTAAAAAAACGACCAGGATCATCAAGAAGTTTAATATGCCCACATTGTTTACATCCGAGCAGGGAGAAAGGGGCCTTTGTGCGGGTTATTGAGACCCACGGTCATTACTTTTAAAAAGGTTAGGTGAATGAGACAAGCTCTCTGCTGGCCAGTTTCACATGTGATTAAGGGGGAAGAATGGTGGCTATATAGCTTTGGGTTGTTAGCATTATACCACCCCCAGCTGACCCCCGCCCGACCCCCACCCAGCGCAGCACCCACGCACACTGCACTCCTCCTCTGTCTCGCCGGAGAGCCACCGGCAGCACGTGGGATCCTTCAAGACGCTGGAATGCCGAGTGTGGGAGGAACATTTGCCGCAAAATTTCTCATGCTACTACTGATGCACAGAGGTACGAGAGGTAGAGAGACAAAGCAAAGCAACAGAAGAGAGAGCGGGAGAGGGAGAGGAAGTCACCAAAGCATGATGGAGAGGGAGAAAAGAAAGAGCGTGAGTGGGAGAAAGCAGCCTAGTCGCCAGAATAAAACAAAAGCAGATTTCTGGAATCCACGGAAATGTACAATATGAACATTTCTCAACCAAAATGCGTTGCATATAACGTCTCTAGATACAGTACGTGAATATTAAAGCGATAGTTCACATTTTTCATAGCTTTCTCAGCACAATCCATCGTGTTCCTCATGGAACGTTGGGGAAAAAACAAATGCAAGGTCAACGGGGTCACGCTCCTGTAATGACTGAAGCTCACTGAAATGTACTTTGTGTGCACTGTGTGCGTGTGTGTGTGTGTGTGTGTGTATGTGTTTGTGTGTGCACTGTGGATGACATTTTAGTGAGCCTCAGTCAGGTTGTACATACAGGTGCGTGACCCCGTTGACCTTGAATTCGTTTTTGCCCAACCCCCCCCCCCCCCCCCCTTCCTTTCCTTTTGTTGTTTGTCTGTGTTTTATGTCTGTCTCTGTTATGTTTTATGTTTGACCCATGTATTCTGTAAAGCGACTTTGAGTTCTTGAAAAGCGCTATATAAAATAAATGTATTATTATTATTATTATTATTAACTTTCCGGAGCTACTACGAGGAACAGCATGGATTGTGCTGAGAAAGAACTCTAGCAATCCACATCGTTATTGGTAAGTAGCAAATAGGGCTAGACTTTAAAAAAAAAGTGAACTATCCCTTTAATGTTATACATGTCATAGTGTATTGACTGTCTCATGTTGAAATGTGTTGCTGACGCCTAAGGGCATATGTATAGGGCGGGATTGGCCGACTTGTAGCGTCCCCATTTTACAAGTGAGAGAGGGCATGTTCGACCCCCGAGCGATGCACGTCATGTTTTTTACTTTCAGATTTAACCCCAAACCATAACCCTATGACCTTAAAGAAGTTGCCCTAACCTAACCAAGCTGCGTTGTTTGTTGCCTAAAACCTAACCAAGTTGTTTTAACATTGGAACGGCAGCGATGTTTTCAATTTAACCGGCGCTTTGTTTAAAATTGACGTTGAAATTGTAGACGTAAAACACCACGTTATAGAAACGCATTTTTCCCACATTTGTTTCAAATTTACGTTGATATTGTACATATCCCCTGGTTCTCAGACATGTGAAAATGCCAAAGTTGTATTCTGGTGATTGGGTTGGAGAAAGACAGAAGGCTGGAAAAGGTCCGATAGATAGTAAGAAAGAAAGAAAGAAAGAAAGAAAGAAAGAAAGAAAGAAAGAAAGAAAGAAAGAAAGAAAGAAAGAAAGAAAGGAAAAGAAAGAGAAGTATCTCTGTCTGATTTCTCTTGTTAGTTTGGTGAGCTGCTTGGCAGAGAGTGGGGCGAGGACAGCAGGGCCACAATTTTAAATGTAGCCCGGTGTTGGCAGAGCTGTGTGTGAGCGCACTCTGTGGGAGCTCCCAAATCTCCTCGCCCGGCGCAACATGGCGATTGTGACAAAATAGCAGAGCCCATCAAAACCTATTTACCCTGGTAATACGCATATACCCCACAAGCCTGCGGTGGGGTTCTCTATATCCACACTGGCTCAATTCTCACAAACCTATAGAGAGAGGGCCATGAGGAATGTATTTCAAAACCATGTCTGGGATGCCACACTTTCTCTGGTTCCTGGGCTCTGCTCAGAACGGACAGTACACCACAACATATTAGGTGACCATTGCAATATTTGTTTAATATGCATATGATCAGCAACACATGTCCATCCTCTCACACTTGATATCTTTTGTGGTATGACAAAGAGCAGGATAGAGGGGGATAGGAAAAAAGAATGGGGAAGAGTTTCTTCTCCCATGTGGTTTTGGCCCGTTCTGAAGGGCTTGGAGCGCCGCCAGTCTTTCCCCCGGTCCACCCTTTGATATGGATTGGGTTCATTATGTAAGTGAATCTATTGTCAAAGAATAAAACAATGTGGAGCCGGCAGGAGAGGTGTGTGTGTGTGTGTGTGTGTGTGTTCTCGTGTGCGTGTGTGTGTGCGTGTGTGTGTGTGTGTGTGTGTGTGTGTGTGAGTGAGTGTGTGTGCTTGTGCGTGCGTGTGTGTGTGTGCGTGTGTGTGTGTTCTCGTGTGTGTGTGTGTGCGCGTGTGTGTTCTCATGTGCGTGTGTGCGTGTGCGTGCGTGTGTGTGTGTGTGTGTGGACAGTGGAAGATCCCAAATGCAAGTAGCTGAGGGGGCATTTAGGCTTTTCAAGACACCTTATCATCACTCTGACACAGTGAAGCACCCCCGCTCTCTCTTTGACAGAAGTGAGCTTCATCAGTATCATAACAGGTTTCTCACTTTGCAGCTGTAGTAAAAGTGTGTTTTTAGCAGCACATCTTTTGAGAATTAATAATTTTTATTATATTTGTTTCCCCCCAGCACTCGCACAACTGAACATTATAAATTATAAGATGACTTGTGGCTATCCTCGGTACCTTCCAAGTACTACAAATGGCTACCATCAAAACAGATTCCCTCTGATATATGAACCCTCTTACCTCCTCCCTGCTGTTTCCTCTTACGCAACGCCAAACGACTAACATCTCAAACTAAACACAGACTCAGCACCAAAACCCAAGAACTTGATCAGTCCCATTCAGTCCGTGGACGATCTCCGCGAGACCACAACAAACAGACAGAGGGGTAAGGCAACCCCCATGACATTGGCTTGCACTGCTCCAGACCTCCACCCGCACACCCCTCTTGTCTTGCCCTTGCAGCGCTGCAGCGGGACCCCCCTCTCGCCTGCGAGCGTAACCTCAGTGAGGCTGGGGAGCTGGGACCCGAGCAGGGTTGAGGAAGCCTTTAGCCTGTTAGCGGTCTGCTGACTTCATTACGGAGCTGGAGCTATGGTGAGGAGCGGCTAACCTCAGCATGGTTCCAGAGGTCACCCTGCGTCACAGTGCTCCCGGCGCCGCCAAACCCGACACCGGGTCCCTGACCATCGCCTGAGCTGGCGGGACAAGGGGACAAGAGGAGGACATGCGGCCAGGCCCTGAACTGTGGCTTTAGGGCCTTTTGAAAACACTGATCATCCACGTACTGAAGACCAGCAGTTTGACTCGACTTGCATCTAAAGGCTACGCGATGCAAATTGATGCGCCGAGTTCAATTTGGCTCAGCCTGCTGACGATTTGAATAAATGAAAATGAGAATGGCGATTTTGGAGTTTATGGAGCAGATAGTCGGTATTATAGGAGCTAAAGTACACACGTATTTTGGACCTAGCTAGTTTGTTGCCAGCATGCCACTCCAAACATGGTGCTGTATGGGAATGATGTAAGTATGGAAGGGATGACTCACGGTAGGAAACGGGTCAAAGGTGGAGTGTGTGAGACCGGGAGGGTCAACCTTGACCACAACCAGGCGGTAACAGAAGACCGGGGTAAGACTGGAGTCTGCGGTTTCCTGCCCCCTCTCTCCCGAATCCCCCCGTTCCTTAAGGTAATGTTTGGCTTGGTGCAGCGCCATCGTTTTCTCCCATGTGGAGACTCGGGGATGACAACAGTCAGTGCTCAGGGACAATTATATTCATGATATTTCATAGAAAAACAACAACCATGTTTGACAGCAGCGTGTTGACTTTTGTGGAAGGCCAGGAATAAGCATTATGCTAGCACTCAGTAAGGACACACACGGCCAGAAATGCGGAAAAATAACACCCTGGTCCCGGTTCAAGATCAACAAAAACCGGAGATCAGATGTCTGCCTGTTTAAACAGTCATTAAGAAGCTCACTGGTTGTGTACTCGCCGTAAAAAGCGCTCAACGAGAAGATTCAATCAAACAATCAAATTCTCGTCACATGGCTGCCGCATGCTGGATCGCTATGACTTTTCCATGTCAAATCCCCCCGTAACTAAAGATAAAAGTGTCCCTCACAAGTCTGCCCTCAGTTCTTCAGCCAAGTCTAAAAGAAGGGACCCTTCTTCTCGAACTGCTGCGCTGTTCAATCTTTGCCCTACATCGCACTTCCAAAAAAGATGTGTGCGACCCGGCTATAGCGACATCACTCTTCAATAAGACAAGTGAAAGGACTGAAAGTCACCATTTTGTCTTATAGTGACAGAGGCATGATGTCACATGCTACCAAGTCATGCCAGTGTCGGATTTTAAAGGTCTCAGACATGCAGATGAGAAGAGAGAGAGACACAGACACAGAGAGAGAGAGAGAGAGAGAGGGAAGGGGGGGGGGGACCAAGTTGAGTCCAGACAGGCTGGGAAGGGTGACGTCGTCGGCTCTGTCTGCGCCAGCCCGACTACCCATTCACTGCTAATGAGCTTGACCTCTGACCCCTAGGCAGGGGGCCTGGTGCTAGACTGCCCCTGGTACTGCCTGATCTGCTTTTATGATTTCATGAAGGAGGAGTGGGCTGCGCAGTGGAAATGGAGGAACGAGGTCCAAAGACCAGGAGGATTACGGGGTGAAAGAAACCAATTTCAAACTCTATTTAGTTGCAGGACGTGCGGTGCAGCCTGGCATCACCCGACAACAGAACCCTTAGCCCAGTAGTTTCTCTCCACTATGTTCAAATGATCCGAGTAGAGAGAAACATTCCTCCTTAAATCAGGTTTGGACAAGCTACGGTTTAGCTATAGCTACTGGTGCTTAGCTAAGCTAATTTGACTTGGAACTCCTTTCATTAAGTTACAAAAGCTATCGGTATCCCTCGTCTCCTATGTTAAGCCACAGATGCCAAAGTTTTTGTACAAAGTTACACATAGGAAATGCAACACACACACACACACACACACACACACACAGGTAGCTAGCGTTTCACTTCCTGGCAGTGGGGTGGGACGGTGTGCAGGGATTATATGATTGAATGTGAAAAGCGATCTGTAGTTTGGGAGGGTGGCTTTTTTAATAAAACAGACCTTTCACTGGTCGGCGGGGTGATATCCCTGAGAAGAGCTGCTCGCTCTCTTGCTGCAGGGGGAGGCAGCACGGGGCAACCCGGTGGGCGGACTAACCGCTGGGGGTTACTAGAGGTTACAAAGCCGCAAATCATGAATGGAATCATTGGTATGGCCAGATAGCTGAAAGGCACGTCGTCTACTGACTGGACCAGGTTTCTCTCGGAAGCGGGTGAACGAGTCTATTTTAGAGCTTAAGGTTCCTTTGAGAAACACTGGGTGAATCAAAGGATGCACCTGCAGTAGCCTAAATAAAGCATGTCTCTTGGAGGGATTTTTAAGCAGTGCAGCCACTTCTATACATGACATGACGTGTGTGTGTGCGTTTGTAGCACGATGTCCGTTTCTGGCATGAGAGGATAGACCAATCAGGACAGGATAGACCAATCAGGAGAGGATAGAACAATCGGGAGTAGCCTATGGAGAGGGGGCGTGGGCGGGGAAGATGGGGCAGGCCTGCACAACATGGGGCTCGAGGCCTGGCCTGCAACGCCGACCTCAACACCTGGGTGTGATTGAAGTGTGACTGCACACCAATACAATGATGATGCCATGAGAGCCAGCAATTCTGTCTCTCATGTCTGCATGCAGTACAGTGTGGAGATCAGTTTAGTGAGAGAACATGGGTGTGTGGACTTTATTATGGTATGCTCAATAATATGGTCAAGTTTGACATTGGCTTCCAGAGCAGCCAATGTGTTGGTGTCAACTAAAATGAAGCGTCAAATTCTCTGGGTCTGGTTTCCCCCTCCAAAAAGTTGATGTAGCACCAAGCAATTCATGGGAAATGTTTATCTCTAGGCCAGCGTGTTTGATTCTAGTCTAGCATAGCTCACACCTCTTTCTTTCTTTGTCATTTATTTATTTTTCTTTTCACATCACTCTTGAAACAACCTTCTCTATCTGGTCTTCCTTTTCCTTCCTTCTCTCAGGTGTGTGTGTGTATTATGCGTGTGTGTGTGTGTGTGTGTGTGTGTGTGTGTGTGTGTGTGTGTGTGTGTGTGCGTGCGTGCGTGCGTGCGTGCATGTGTGTGTGTGTGTGTGTGTGTGTGTGCATGTGTGTGCATGTGCATGCCTGTGCACATGTAAATGTAGCCGTTCTCCCAGGATTGGGCTAATCCCCGGGTGGCAGGAGTGGAGGGGGGCGAGGGGGGGGCAGCACATGTGCGGATCTCTCAACTGCGGTTTGCGATGTTTAGTCTTGCTTCGTCAGCACTTCTTGAACCCGGTCCAGAAAAGCTTTCAATCGGCCATAATTCTAGACTCCCTCTGCATCCCGAAGCCCAATCACCCTCTCTGCCCAGAGGACTTCCCCATTACAAGATGATAATATATCTAAAAAAATGAAAATGAAAATGAATATAACATCATCGTCAAAATGTGATAGTGATTTCTTCCAAGGTGCCTATAGACTGAGCGCCTTCACTCTATTGTCAACGAAGCTATTTGCCCCGTGGGGACTTTCCAAATTTCATTCATTCTTTCATCACAGGCAGGTTGGCACCAAGGTATGATGATTTTCCATCACTCGTCTCCCCTGTCTCCCCTGCACCTGTCTCCCCTGTCCCTGTCCCTGTCTGCCCTGCCCCTGTCTCCCCTGTCCCTGTCTGCCCTGCCCCTGTCTCCACTGTCCCTGCCTCCCCTGTCCCTGTCTCCCCTGTCTCCCCTGTCCCTGTCTCCCCTGTCCCTGCCTTCCCTGTCTCCTCTGTCCCTGTCTCCCCTGTCCCTGCCTTCCCTGTCTCCTCTGTCCCTGTCTCCCCTGCTCATGTCTCCCCTGCCCCTGTCCCCCCTATTCCTGTCTCCCCTAGCTGTCCCTGCCTTCCCTGTCCCTGTCTCCTCTGTCCCTGCCTTCCCTGTCCCTGTCTCCTCTGTCCCTGTATCCCCTGCTCATGTCTCCCCTGCCCCTGTCCCCCCTATTCCTGTCTCCCCTGTCTCCCCTGTCCCACCTCCCTCTCTCTTGCTCCCGCTCCGTCTCCCTTGCCCCCGCTTCTCTTCTTAGCTATCTCCAGGGCTGCTGATTTGCCTAGAAAAACTATTTGCCTAGAAAAACAAGCGCTGTTCTGGAAGGAAGGTGGAGGGGTTTCTCCTGGTCTTGTGGGCTGGGACTCTGTCAAAATATAAGTCCACAGTCACGTAGTAACATCAAATTACATCTCAGAGGATGGGAAGGTGCATGCATGTCACATGTTGGTTTCATCACAGATTTAAAGCAAGTAGCCAACGTTTTGCTCAGCAATATAAATTGAATTTCACTGACCTTCAGCATCAGCATCATTCTGTGTGTATTAATAGTGTGTTTGGTTTGATCCATCAGTTACAAAACAAAAATAGTTTTTAGACACAACAAGCAACGGTCATGTTTGGCACAAAGGCCTTCTTCGCTCTTGATCTCAGTTTTATCCTAACTTTTTTTCTCTTTCTGCTATTTGTGTTTATTCATACATGTGTGAGCGTGAGTGAGAGAGACAGAGAAAGAGAGAGACAGAGAGAGACAGAGAGAGAGAGAGAGAGACAGAGAGAGAGAGAGACAGTAAGAGAGAGAGAGACAGAGACAGAGACAGAGACAGAGACAGAGACAGAGACAGAGACAGAGAGAGAGAGAGAGATTGAGAGATCATAAGGGACCTGTGGTATCAAAAGGACATATAATCTCTCTGCCCTCACTCCCTTTCTGTTCTCGGCACCTTCAGCTACAATAACAGCGCACGGCCCAGTGCAGGACAACTGCTTTAGCACAGTAATAACTTTTGCTTTCTTGCAGCTGTCCGGTCACCAAGGTCTTCAGTCCATAACAACAGCTGAGGCTCACAACCTCCACGTTACAACTGGCTCCACAACCTCCTCCACTAAAACCCCGTGCAAAGCTGTCCTGTTTTTTAACTCAGCCTGCTTTTTAAAGATGGTTTTCCACTAAAAAAGAAAGAACATTTCTCAAATCCATGTAAATCACATTGTCAAGCATGTTCAGTGTCTCTCTGTCATTCCCCAAACCCCCCAAAAGGATTCATATTCATATCTGCAGGTTTCTCATTGACAAAACTGAAGAAACTCAACCAATTCTCTTGAGCAGGAGCAGCAGGGCCTCTTGTAGCAGCTAGCACACACAACACCCAGTGTATCTGTTACATCTCATGACCCGCCCCCCCCCAATACACACACCTACACACACACCTACACACGGGCACACACACACACACACGCACACACACACACACACACACACACACACACACCTACACACACACATACACACACACACACACACACACACACACACACACACACCCACACACACACACCTACACACACACACACACACACACACACCTACACACACACACATACACACACACACACACACACACACACACACACATACACACACACACACACACACATACACACACACACACACACACACACACACACACGCACGCACGCACGCACGCACACACACACACACACACACACACACACACACCTACACACGTGCACACACACACACGTGCACACACACACACACACACACACACACACACACCTACACACACACACATACACACACCTACACACACACACACACACACACACACACACACACACACACACACACACACAACTTACAACTAAAAGTGGGAAATCCGTGTGTCATCCTCACCCTCTCCTGGAGAACATGATGCCCCACAGGTGGAAAGGCTGCAGTGGAAAATGAGAATTCCCCAAAGAGCAGGTCAAGTTCCACCTGCTCTCCTGGTTACTGTGGCAACCAGCCACAGCCAGGTAGTGACCACAGAACTAGAGTGGATAGAAAGGACACAGCTTGGTGTACCATGGCTATGTCCTTTGGTAGGCAGCATAGATACATACATACCCTTAATTCGGCTTCCAACCCACACACACCACGCCAATAGACCCTTTTCAGAGCAACCGTTTTGAGGTGGTAAAGCAGGAAGTAAAGCCGGTGTAACCAATACCTTTAATGATGTTCCATTCCATTTAGGTGTTCCAGTGCCAGGATCCTAATTAATTTTACTGGTTACACTTGCTTTACTTCCTGTCTTACCACCTCAAGACGGTTGGTGTGAAAAGGGCCTATGGTGCCGGAGGCAATTACACAGGGCACGAACCTGCAACCCTCATTTTGGTAGGCAGGGAATCTACCGCTGCACCCGGGCACCCAAATATTTTTTGTGAATTCTGACAATGTTGTCAGTCATGTAAATGAACCATTTCCTGTACAGATAGAACATGACACTCAGCAAGCATCACACCTGCTGCTGCAACGTTCATCCAAATGATGCCGTTGCCTTGGTAACGCATCAGCTTTAAGAGTCTTAATCAACAGTGATTTCTATGACAGCATCATCAAATATTCTGTAGCAACCTTTGTACGGGTACTAGCCAAATGAATGTAGGTTTTAACAGGAGTGACCATTCTATCAATTCAAATTCTACAATTGTGACACTGTTAAACATGTTCAGCAGAACTGTTTATGGTTTTGGTTCATGCAAATTAGTAGCTCAGTTTGAACACAGACAAAGAATAAACTGAAAAACACATAGTATGGTTATTTTATGATGGTGATGTGTGAAGCTGAGCAGCTCTGGCATGCACATGGTCTGATGGCTGTATGTGGAAACACATTGGAAGAGTTTACCACAAGATGGCACTGCAACACTTCAAATCAATTCAAGGTCAGCCTAGGAATTGCTGCTCCACCCTGTGTTTATAAGAACACACTACACACATGTGGTCTGTTAATCCTGTCATAAACATCCATACTTTGGGAGATTTTATATGCAAGTGCATTTGTCAGGTTAAACATGATTAATGGTGTGTACTTTATACTTATACTTATAATGTACTTATGTATTTTAGTTATGGTGCTGGAGTGTGTCACATGCAGCCACCAGCAACCGGCCATCTGCTCATTGCAGCGAGGCAGACATACTGTAGTTGCAACAACAAACTAATGGTATAGACCCATTTCACAGGGGCCATTTTGTGCCGAAAAGGCAGGGTAAACACAGGTGCAAGCAACACACTAACGAGGGTTTCCAAATCATTCCAATCATTCGTGTTTTGCTTGCACCGTGTGTTTACCCTGCCTTTTCGGCACAAAATGGCCCCCGTGAAAAGGGTCTATTGGCCTGTGAAATGGCCTGCCATTAGTTCAGTCTTTTTGCCATTTGTTCAGAGTTCATTCAAAGGTGTTTGCTCTCATTTTCCCCTAATGCAGTGGAAATCATGTCGGGGAAAGAAATCATTTTAAAACGGGGTCACAGTCAGAGTCACTACTTCTCCTCGGATAAGAATACCAGCTCAGATTTGACAGCAAATTGCTGCCTGTTGTAAATCTAATAAGGATCAAATTGTGACTGGCTCTTTAAATGGAAGCCTGATATCAGAGTGAATTGTCAGCTCGTTACACTCCATCTCCTTTGGGCTGATTGGAAGGAAAAGTTATTTTTATTCTGTCAAACTCAGACATGCTCTCTCAAGTTCTCTGTGTTATGGATTTAACCCCTTTTTTTGGGGGGGGGGGGGGGGGGGGGATTGATGTCTATAATGTTTTGTCAATGTTTTGTCAAATTGGTTATTTGTCATTTGAATTCGTTATTTGCTTTTAGTGTTGTTGCTCTTTAGTGTTGTTGCTCTCTGTCTATTCCACTTATTATGTAAATAGGTAAAAATAACAAATAAATCGTATTCTGGTCAACACTATTTTCCCGAAGCAGGAAAATGCCATCAACTCCCTTTCTGTCCTACGGCTGACTGTCCCCTGCTTGTGTTTTGTTTCACATGTCTTATATTGATTAGTCAACTTTGATAACTGTGTGTGCGTGCGGATATCCTTCAGTTGTGCTGTCTTCCAGCTCCAGCGCATTACTGAAAACTGCTGACACACGAGTTAAATTGGCCAGCCCTGCTCTCTCTAACCTGGTCCTGGTGCATCATCATCATCATCATCATCATCACGCCCATTCACATCCTAAAGCCTGTCTGCTTTCAGTTATGAGGCCAAGAAAAAAAGATGTGTCTTAGCATGAGGTCTGGCAGTGAGAATAATCCACTCAGACAGTCCGACCAAAGGACAAAGACAAAATCCTCAAAAAATATAGCTATGGTTTTGGATGTTTTTAGAGTTATTATTGTTGTTGTTGTTGTTGTGGGAACACAGGCATTCTATTGACTTAGAATGATTCAAATATATTGTTTTTTAATATAGTTATTGCTCTAGATGTGAAGAGTAAAAGACTTGTTGTCTTCCAGAGCAGGCTAGGAGCACACTGATCCCTGTTTGGACATGCCCTGCTTATTGAGGGCATATTGTACTGGACTCACTGTTCACATTTCTGACACAACTTGTGGGACAAAGGAACAAAGTCCCAGCATCCCTGAAGCTCCTTGAGGCACAGAGCAGTTTTACGACAGCAATTACAAAAAAATGGCTTGCTTCCAGTCTCTTAGAATATAGGTCCCTAGCACTGCATCAGGGCTTGTGTATTTTGTACTTACCTATATATTTCTGTATTGTGAGTGTGTGATTATTGTATTTGCACCTGACAATCTTGTCAGCCACGCCCCCCTCCCTTTCCTCAGAGGACCACAATGGAAATAAGCCTGTGGCTTTGTTGGGTTTTAATCCTCTGCAGTTTTTTACGTTTCATAATGTCTGTCTTCTGTGAAGCAGTATTATGTGTTTTAAATTGTCAAATAAAACTTACTTACTTAACTTAATAGACTTGGCAGATCTTAGTTATATTCTCTTGAATTTGAAAAACGATTAAGAGATTCCAACTATCCAGTTCACTGTGACAAAAAAGGTACATTCAATCCAGTGATTGGATGGCTTCAGAAGTACATTCTAACATACATTTACATTACATTACATTACATTACATTATGTCATTTGGCAGATGCTTTTATCCAAAGCGACTTACAATAACACATTTTTGTCAACAACAGAGCAATCAACTATGCAACACAGTCTATGACAACTACAACTTCTGAAGGAATAGTGGTAAAGTTTAGTTAGTTTTTTTTTTTTATATATATAAGAGAGAGAGAAATGTTAGTTCAAAAAGGGCCCACAATCTAACAATATTGTATCAGATTCTGGGGTTATGAAGGGTACTCACTCAGATATGAGGGGGAGTCTGGGGACCTGGACGAAGCAGAGGCACAGGTTAAATTATGAAAGGATACATTCATGGATGAAACTATTTCAAAGCACACATTGAAAAACAATTGCAGCAGAGGGTCATTTCTGTTTTTCACCAATAAGTGGCGCCTTTGCTTTAGAAACGCACACAACTGATGCCTATAGCAGGAGATCCCTGCATACAGATACAGTTCAAATCGACACAACAAAATACATCAAGTAAAGGTTTTACAGTGCAAAAGCAAAGACAGGATAAACACACACAAACACATACACACAAGATTGAATGCTCATATTATTGATGAATGCAGTGAGATGCAACTATGAGAACTAATTCTTAATTAAAGGTTTTAGGTCACATTTATTTACACAAAAATGATCAAACAAACACCAAAAGAGGGGGGCAAATAAACACAATTGTGCATAATGATATTTCACTTGATGTGGTTGAGATTGTTGAGGGGTAGGGATTCTTTGACAATGCAAATCTAATTATTTCATAAATCTGATTTTGCAAAAGAAAATGACCAGCAGACAAATTTGTAAAGATGACATTATATAGCCGGGAACAACAAACAGGGACAGAATATGAAGCCTTATAGATCATTTACAACAGGCAACAGCCATTTTTTGGTACAACTGAATGACCATATTACGATATAGTATAAACCTTGTGAATAAAGTATATTTGTGTCAAGTGAACCAGAGGTTTTCTGTATACTGTGTAATATTGGGATGGTTGATAAACATAAAACGTCTGCATGAGGACTACAGCACAAGTGTTGTTTCAATCATGAGAGACCAGTGGGTAAAATTTGACAAGCAAGCTTTATTCACAAATATCATGGCAACTAGTTTTGGTGTAATGACTCCGTGGTAAGATGCCCCTCTTCTTGTGGTGAGAGAGGAGGGCATCTGCTCAGACTAGAATAGAGAATAACCCCAAAAGAAAGAACTAGATTTTGGAGAATCCGGGCTCCCGGGCTTTCAGCGACTTACAAAAACCACCGACCGGCTTGGCCTCAGTGCGCAGGCGCTGGATAGAACGCTTGTTCGCCAACCGGCTTAATTCGGCGCGCTCAGTCTTTTCAGCATCTTACGAAATCACTGACCGGGCTTAGCCTCAGGGCACAACGGCCTCTGGACAACCGGCTTACTTCGGCGCGCTGTATTCACATTTGGCCTGATTACTTCAGCAAAACACGGGCCTCGCGCCACAGCGGGCGCAACCGCTTTCTAATTACTTCAGACGGGCCACCAGGCCTTGGCACCACAGCGGGCGCTACCGGTTTTAAATACTTCAGCAAAGCACGGGCCGCTGGGCCTCAGCGCCACAGCGGGCGCAACCGGTTTTAAAGCCCCCCAAAAGGAAGGAAGAACAAACAATTTTGAGACTTCGGGCTTTCTGAGCTTTCGGCGACTTACGAAAACCACCGACCGCTCGGCCTCAGCGCGCAGGCGCTGGATAGAACGCTTGTTCAGCCAACCGCTTACTTCGGCGCGCTCAATCTCGTCAGCGACTTACGAAACCGACCGGGTGCCGCTGAGCACCCGGCTTACTTCGGTGCGCTGTATTCACATCTGACCTAATTACTTCGCACGCCACAGCAGGCACAACCGGTTACGTCAGCAAAGCACGGCCGCTGGGCCCCGGTTTTAGAGCGCCCATCAGCACAAAGGTGCTATTCAGTATTACCAGGTAGATTATTGAGAACAAATTCTCTTTTCAAATAATGACCTGGCCAAGAGGGGGGCTATTATTTAACACTTTACAGAGTAAGAAGTCTTTTATGTGATACGTAATCCATCACAGCTAAGATGACACCAATTATATGAATAGATATGCATATAATTACCCTACATTTCACTATAGGAAAAACCTTTATATGCAAACACGGAGCAATCGTCTGATTCCCTGAAGCTCTTGTCGTGAAAATAAAATGATAAATATATATTCATGACCATTTCGAAGGAATTCAAGGGGAGAAGATTATATAGTAAATGCTCGCTTAACACGGCCACTCACAATCACACACAATCACTGGAGCCTGATTGCTTTCCAGGCCAATCTTTAAGAGCTTCGTCACAGCGCATTACTTTGACCTACAGCGGTGGTTCTCAACGTGAGGTCCGGGGACCACCAGGGGTCTTTGAGGGGGTTCCAGGGTGACCCCAGCAAACTGATGAATTGTTAAACTTAAGCATCATTTCATTACAAGATGTCAATTAGAGAATGTGAAAGAATTACTTTTCCCCCCCCCGATTTTTTATCCCATTTTTATCCCCCGTTTAGTGCTCATTTGAATTACTCAATCCTGGTTGCTACTCCATCCTCTGCCGATCTGGGGAGAGCCGAGACTGATTCCATGCATCCTCCGAGACATGGGCAGTCAAGTCAGCCGCTTCTTTTCACCTGCCCGAGGAAGCTTCACCGGTAGGACATAGCACGTGGAAGGTTCACGCTATTCCAACCAGTTCCCCTCCCTCTGAACAGGCGCCCTTAACGATCAGAGGAGGAACCATATAAGCAACCAGGATGTTGCATGTTTTTGTGAAGGGGGTTCCTATATGAAGGAGACCCCCGGGAGGCACGGGGAGAACATGCAAACTCCACACAGAAAGGCCATTTTGCCGACCCCACCCGGGTGGTGGGCACTCGAGGACATGCGGACGGGCACGCATTCCTTCAGCGTTCACATCGGCCCAGGTGGGAATCGAACCCACGACCTTCGAGCTGTGAGGCGATAGTGCTTACCACTGCACCACCGTACCTCCAAGAATGACTATTTTTGATCATAGTTGTTATCTCTCTGTACCTCAATACCGAATTCTGGACGAAGTAATATCTAAAATATTCTCAGATTTGGGTCCAAGAGACAAAATACACTTGTGGTAATACCAATAAATGGTGGGACGAGCAACTACTGTACCGACTCTAATTCGTTATTTCTAAGAGACTGAATGCCTTATTTACCAGCCGTGACGGCGTCGGCTGGTATTGTTTCCGACTGTGTGTGTGTGTGTGTGTGTGTGTGTGTGTGTGTGGGTGTGGGTGTGGGTGGGGACTGATTTTGTGAACGTGATAGCATCAAAGCTGTTCAAGATGCAATCATGAAACTTTACACAGGTGTGTACTGTGTATAGTTAGGCTAGTTGACATACAAATGAAGGTCGAGTTTGAAAATGGACGTGATCTGAGCAAGGCCCCACCCACTTTACGCACGCCCCTGGCCCACATTCAAGTTGCAGGCATCATGGCTGGTGTGATCCCATCACAATATGTTCTCTAGTTACAATTGTATCCAAATTGTGTCCACAATGAGCCCACTGCAGAATCTGCCAGCGTTATGTTTGCATGCACAGCAATGGGTGGGACAAAAAATATTGCAATACTGTATCGATATATCGTGATACTTCCTCTTGCGATACATTATCGATACATCTGGCGTCGTATCGTGATACCATATCGTGATGTCATATCGTGACATTTATTCTGAAATGTGATTTTTTTTTGCATTCTTTTTCTCTGTAAACTTAATTTACACAGATTGACAAGACTTTAGTGAAGCATTTTGTATCCTTCCTTTAAACATTGTTAACTTCACACGTGGAGTCGTGGATAAGTTGCAGTCAGTGCGTGTTAAATAGGCACTATGCAGTTTGCACTGTGTTGTACATTGTTTCATATCAATTCTGTGAATAAATGATGTCTTAGACTGTTTTCAATAATGAAGACTACTTCACTAGTCAATGATTGTTTATCCATCCCATTCACTAATCCATGGTTCCTTTCCATTCATCTCTCTCTCCCCTGCAGCAACGCCCTCAGGTTACATCAGCCATTCATAAATATGCACGCCCTCTTTATCCCTGTCCAATCAATGTCTCCCACGCTTTCCCTCTCTTCGGCCGTTGGCCAATCACCTAAATGAAGTTCTATTTAAGACTCTTGCAAGTTGTAACTCACCCTGTTTGTTCACCCATAGCTGCTGTTCCTGTGTAGCTGCTGCTTCGCCCCTCCTCCTCCCCTGAACACCACCAATGTCATGACTCCAGTAGAACTCCCTATGGGGGTTCTCTATCCTATAAATCACTGACGTCCTCCTCTTGGCTCAGAGGAGCGTCATCATACCATGGAGTCATTCGCCAAATCTAAGTGTTGTTTGTTCATCATTAAAGTTTATCGTACTTTCCTTCTAGTCTCTCATGATTGAAATACATATTTCCTGCTTTTTGCCTTTTTAGGGGTATTTTTTCCTCTTCAGATATCGTGATGTATCGGATCGTGCATGGAATTTCTTGCAATGTATCGATTACATGACACTACAGAAGTGTTGTATCATGGTACCATCGTTATCGAGGGCCAAGTATCGTGACAGTATCGTATTGTGAGTTACTCTGCAATTCCCACCCCTACACAGCAACATTGATCCTACTCCAAAACACAATCAATTTCAACTATACTTAATGGATTCAGATGCAATACCTTCAAATAATTGTGAATGCATACAGAAGAGGATGAATGGCACGTGTAAAAAGTAATTTGAGACTAACCCTCTAACTTTATTCTTAGAATTCTGACTTTATACAAAGAACTCATAATAATAAGTTGTTCACATCTGGCCCCAATCCTAGGCTCTTCCATAAATGCTCGGTGGCTAAATAAAACATTAAGTAGCCCCAAGTTAGCTGCAATCACTTTTCTTGTGAGAATAAGAAAATAAAAAGTGAAAAGTTGGGACAAAGAAGGAAAAAGAGTATGGTTGACTCAGACCGGTCATCTATTTACAGGAAATGTTGTTATGTCTGAAAATGTTATTGTATTGCATAACGTTTTATTGCGTAATATTTCAGACGCAGGCCTGAAAGTCAGGGTGCTCTTGATGTGGACAAATGTCTTAAAACAGCTCTTCTTGGAATAAGATCCACTTTAGAAGGTTATAGTGACACAACAGCAACACACAACTCTCTTCAGGCCAATGGTGTTGGGCAATGACACGTAATTGCATCCCAATCGATCCTCCCATTATCCCATAAGTGGGTTAAAATGATACCAATTACCAGACATAGTGGCAAATGTGATTTAAGGTCATTTCAAGGAAATGGTCCAAGCACTATTATGTGGGCTAATGTGGTGATGTTGATTGAGACCTACCTTGCACTCCAGGTCATTAGATCATTGTGTGATAATCTGTGACAACATCTCAAATGTGGCTCAAGAGTATGCTGCCAAAATGTTGGTCAGTAGGACAGTTTGTCTGTATTTTTAACGTTTTGTGTTTTTCGACTTCATCCTGACTGCCGTTTGTTTTAGCAAAGGAGTTTCATGATGGACCTAAAGTTGAGTGCAAATTAAATATTTTGTTCTATTTTTTCCACGGGCAAAGTGTTGCCAACTTGGTTTGCTTGTTTACAAGACTAGTATCCTTCATCTCAACTCTTGAATCAAAATGGCTGTTCACTTTAGCACACCATGTAAAGCTCAAATCGGGGCGGGGGGGGGGGGGGGGGGCAAGGGAAACTGATTAAGGGTAGTAAGCTACCACTTGTCGCAACTGCCCCAGTAAGGTAACCCGCACCAATCTGGTTACAGTTTATCACAAATTAGCTACTTATTTTTGACCATAATCTAAAGGTTGAAGAGAGCTCAATCGTTGTAATTGTGTCAGCTGTGGCTGTTGCCACCTGCTGCCGCAGCCACAAAACGAGGCATTCTGCCAGGAGCCTTTAATCACTGTTGTAACTAATAGTCATGAATTAATGATGCCCAATGAGTACCCAGTGAGAGCCCATCGCCCAACCTGACAACACATGCACATAATGTGACAAAACACCTTTGAAACCATTGAATCAAAATTAAAAATGCACAAAACAATCTAATCTAATCTAATCTAATATTGTTGTTGGTGTCTGGAGCAAGTCTGGGACAATTGGAATATGCAAAGCATGTGTTGTCAGAGATGTTTTTTCACAATTTGCAGAGCATTTTTGAAGTCGCAGCGGCCAACGTACAAAAGGCTTTGGCAGCAAACACGATGGGCTGCATTGAGCACTGGATTGTCTTGACAGTTGTTTTTAAATTGCCTGCACTTGCTTTAGAGTAGAGTAGAGTAGAGTAGAGTAGAGTAGAGTAGAGTAGAGTAGAGTAGAGTAGAGTAGAGTAGAGTAGAGTAGAGTAGAGTAGAGGGGAGTAGAGAGAGTACTCAGTGTCGTTATTTATTTATCTATCCCCACTGAGGCAGCACAGCCATTTAAAAACAAGACAATAAAATTGGGTCCTAAACACATACAGCTATAGGGAGATAAAAGAAGCATAATATTTGGTCCTAAAACACAGATTTAAAGGACATACAGTTCAAAGATTGCTGAAATATAGGCATTCTACATACTGTATTTTGTACATAGTGATTTGTCTACATTAAAACTGCTACGCTTTCCTACAAAGAATAAGCGTGTGTGACTTTTCTTTAAGATTGCCTTCAGGTACTATAGCCTACTGTAGTCAAATTATGAAATGATTACATTTCCTTGGGGTTTTGTATATGTGGCAATTGAATTGTATTTTTGTTATTGAGTCCTAGGGTTGGACTATTGTTCAAGGCAGGCAGTTACATTTGCAGATGTTTCTGAGGAGATCAACATGGCGATTTCCACTAATGTGTACATGTAAGTATTCTGCTGGCCCCATCAAAACCCACATTCACATCTCTCTATTCACAGTCACTTCCTCTTTCATTGTAACTGTCTTTGTCTTCAGGATCCTGTATTTTGTTTGGAAACGTGGGTAGTTGGAATTAGCCAATTAGAGGAAGGTCTGGCATATGTGGAGACAAAAGAATCAAGGGGCTCTTGATGCTCCATCCATGAGTCTGCCTTTATGCTCGTCTATTCTGGGACTCCGGTCCTGAACAACACAAAGAGGAAATCTACTGATATAATTTTTTTGTGCAATTTTGCATTGAATTCCTTTCTCTCTCTCTCTCTCTCTGTCTCTCTCTCTCTCTCTCTCTCTCTCTCTCTCTCTCTCTCTGTCTCTCTCCCGCAACATACTGTAATACTGGTGATATATTTGCATATAGTAAACAGTCATTCCTAAACATGTGCAAATATTGATGTGTGCCAAATGTAGAAATGAGTCCAAGAAAAGTCAATTAGGTAAACCCATTACCCTTAAATAAGTAAACAAGGAGATTTCATTTCTGGTCATAATTCATTACTATAATTTATTAATGCTATATCAAACAAAGAAATGAATGACCCCCATATCGTTTTGCTGCAGAGAGAAGCTGGGTCATTTTTTTTCTTTTTTTAATAACAGTGAAGATAATGGGTCACGAGCGCCACCATGTTCATGTGTTATAGCACCATTAGTGTATAATAGGCCATCTATTTGGAGCAGATGACTGTTGTTAGGCACTGGGGTTTCTGGAACCTATAGGCCATTATGCTATAACTGAAGTTAAAGGGGCAGCAGTAGCTCAGGAGGTAGAGGTGCCATCTGAGAATCGAAAGGTTCCCGGTTCGAGGCTCGCTCCTCCGGGGCTGCATGTCGAAGTGTCCTTGAGCAAGACATTAAAACACGAACTGCTCAGGAGAGAGTGAAACAAAGGAATTTGATTGGTTGCTGACATCATTTGAATTAAGGAGAAAGTGAAACAAAGGAATTTGATTGGCTGCTGACAGAATTTGAATTAAGGAGAGAGGAGAGAGCTCGAGTTAAACAAAGGAATTCCATTGGCTGCTGACAGAATTCGAATTAAGGAGAGAGTGAAACAAAGGAATTTCATTGGCATGCTGACACACACTGATGACATCACTGATTACATCACAATTGCTCAAGTGACATCACTGATGACATCACAATCGTGACTGACACTGCCACAGACACCGCTGCCACGGACACCGCCACCCACTTAGCCGATTTTAACTAAGAAGAAGATTGGCATGAACACAAACACACACACACACCTTCAAACAGACACACACACACACACACACACACACACACACACACACACACACACACACACACACACACACACACACACACACACACACAAAAACTCTTGACCTTCATTCCAAATTTCAGCCTCCTAGGGTGAAAACTGTGCCACCAATCGGTGGGGAAATTTGTGTGGACTAATTATAATCAAGTCCCCTCTCAGGTCATTTAAAAGGTTGTCACAAATCTGGGTGACTACAGGTTTCATTCAGCGGTTATGCCCCAGCAACAGCCACCATCCAAGTCACTGTTGTCATGGAGACAGGCACAAGATCTAGAAATTTGAGCATTTATCAATACTGGGAATTCAAACTCAACATTTTAAAAGAGAAAAAATGAGCGTGTGAAGCACGCTAGGAATGAGCGCGCAATATTTCTAGTCAAGCTAATCACAAACCCACTAGCCCTATTCTATTTATCCTACACTATTCTTTTTCTTGTGCCCAAGCTTTAATTGCTTTTCTTTGGATATTGTGTTCAATATGTTTACAAATTCTAACAATTGTTGACAATGTTCTCAAAATTATTCTCATCACGTTCGAAGCTAATTTGTTAATTTTTGAAAGTTGAAGTGAGGAGTGCCATACATTGTGTACATAATGTAACCACAAAGACAGTTGCTATACAGATAAAGGACACAGCAGTGTCTAGAGTAGGGGTGGCCAAACTACGGCCCGCGGGCCAACTGCGGACTGTGGGCCGTTTTTAAGTGGCCCTCCATGAATTTGCGGGGGGGATGCGAAATTCATGGCGGGCCACATAAAAACAGGGGTCGGGGTACTAAAGTATAATACGTTTTCCCATTTTAAACCAAAAAGGAGAAAACGGGCCCATTTTTCATTTTGCCCTTTCAAACCAAACCAAGGACGGAAAAAAAAGAAAAGAACATGGGCCCGTTTCCTATTATTTGTCGCATTTTTTCTTTAAGGCCCGGCCTATTTTGTACTGTGTGGCATCTCTGGTCTAGAACAAAATAATAACAATTAAAGGAGAAGAAACAACTTGTCCATAGATAACTGTCTCTCACTTAAGGAGTAGGCCTCTTTGTGCTGGAATGGTGAGATTGCATAGAAGGTAATGAGTGGGTGGCTGGCCTTTTGCAGACACAAGGCAGCAGAGAACAGGATGACATTTAGCTGTGGGAACATCTCTGATACCTGGCAGGTCGCAGGTGCTAATGGGAGCTGGAGAATGGCATGTCCTGACAGCGGCCATGCCTGAAATTTGATTGGCCACACCATACATGCAGAGTTATGATTAATGAATTTCCATTTCCTTGGCTATTCACAGAATTCTGATGTCACAAGTTTTCCGGTAATTTTTTTGACAGGATTTTGTGTCAGCGCCGGCGAAAAGGTACAGTTAGATCCATGTAAGTGTCTTTAGTAAATCAAGTGCCATGGGATTTATTAAAGAAACTTGCATGAATCTAAGTGTGCAGAACATTTTCCCCTGATACTTCTCTTTGGTATTCTGGCACCTTAGCACACTCAATATTCGTGAGTGCTGTCATCTTCTCAAAGTAGGCTACAGTATAATGTTTGTGTAAAACCAAGTAATGTGGAAAACATGAATAGACATATTTGGCCCCTATCGTTGCATCGGCGCAGTTTCTAGGCCGAGCGGCAGGCGCAGATCAAAGCAGTGGGCGTGGAAAGGCGCACTTGATATCGTCGTGCTGGCGCTAGATGCAGCCCAAAGCATTACAACCACGCCTTTTAGGCGTAAAATTATGCACCGTCATGCTCATTGGATAAGTGCAATAAACGAATCGCACGCTTGCCTTTTTAGCTCCAATTCCAGTGATCCCGCAAAACCAGACGAAAGCCAAACGCTCTGCCCCCCCCCCCCCCTCCCTTCATCCAGCCTGTCTGTCTGCATTATAGGCTATTATTCCATATTATTATGCTTCTCAAACCAATCTAACTGCAGTTTCAATACTGCAAGCATGTAAATATGCTACACTATAGCAAGATCAAAGTGAAAATAATGTTCTATGCATCAGCTAGAAAAATATAGCCTATTAGATTGGTGAAAGTTTGTCCAGAAAGATATCATTTTCTCTCGCCTGCTGCAGGAAGGATGATGCACATAAATATACCCTACATTATGTCAAGTCATTGCATAAATGTGTTTTTATTGTAAAACTAAATGTGAAATAGGGCCAAGTTATTGGACGGACATCACAGTATAGCAGATGCCATTAGAAGCGCGTTCCGAAGCGCGTTCCGCTGTTACTTCTCTAAATCACGTTAACTCGACAAGGGGTATATATATGCCCAGGAGGACATATATGTTTCACATAGGGTGGTGTTTTCATTTCGAGGTTTTATTTGGTCCAATATTGAAATGTTGACAATGGCAGGCTGTGTTACCATTACACATTAATTTAGAACTACCTTTTATATCTATTTTGGCTCATTTGGTGGCTATTTAGTAGCGAAATGAAGAAACACAATGCATGCTGGGAACTCAGAGAGAGAGAGAGAGAAGGGTGACAGAGAAGAAGCAGTGAAGGCAAAGAATAGGCCTGCTTTTGAAAAGCGCAAAGCGCTAAATGTAGGCCAGCTCCCAAGATATGACTAGGCTGGTATTTAGCGCCGACACGCCCACTTTGGGACTGCGCCACGCCCATTCGGCCTAAAGCGCATTTGGCAGCCTAAAGCCTATTGCTATCTTGCCGAAACAGGCGCAAGGCACGTTTTTTTGCGGTTAAGGCCCGTAATAGCGCCGATGGCCTGTGGGAGAATAGAGCCCATTTTTCCATAAATGGGAGTTTACGGAAGTTCTACCAAGAGACGGAACTAGTTACGTCATCACATTCAATTATCCAATAACAGCCTGCCATTCGTCCAAGCGGTCCGGTTAAAAGGAGTGCCCCTCCTACCTGTCTATTGCTCTTGTCTCCTATGCATTGCAGCATCAACCCACCACCTCCCCGGCTTCCACCCCAGTACCACCAGGTGAAGGCTCCTTTCCTAGAGGGGGAGGGTTCCGACGCCCCTGCCAATCCATGGCAGGTCCGCCGTCACGTGGCTGATCATCCGTCACGTGGCCGATTCCCGGTCACGTGGCTGATCCCCCTTTTGGCCAAGGAGCTCTCCGCCAAAGACAATCTTACATTCAATAAATCTTGTTAAATCTTACATTCAATAAATATTGTTAAAGCTTGGTCGGCGTTGTGTAGTCTCTTAAGGTAGAACTAGTATACCGGAGATGCACGCGCCACACCCATACCTCTGCGCAGACTTGCCTATGCACTTTCAGATTGATTGGCCAACCTGTTGAGGAGAAAAATGGAAAGGGTGGGGGGGAGGGAATGCGGGCTATTGATCTAAACAAATGAGTGGGAATATGAAAATGTAATTCTCCCTGTAATATGTTGATAAACATGTACTTAATAAATAAATGAATACAAAAAAAACGCAGTTATGATGGTCAGGCACAAATCATTCAGACATCATAAAAAGCTTTCCCAATCTAGAAAAGGTAGGTAAAGTACTGGACATCTGTCTAGAAAAACCTCTCCAGCAGGTTAGCACAAAAATCAAAGGAATTTCATAATGGAGAGAGAGGGCTGTCTGGAAAATTAGTTTAGCATTTACCATGGCTGGATTACCCTTTAGTGCCACACAAACAAGCCAAGAGCCATCTGGAAAAATGATGCTAATAACAACATCAAGGGTACATTTGACGCATGGTCTTGTTCCCGAACATTAGTTGTAATAATAATAACTTCATGTGAGAGTTATGGCACAATCTGTAAAAATTGAAAAACAAAACTATTATGCCTATGTTTATCGTGTCATTAATCATAATTACTAGAAATCTCAAACGCTCGATTACTAGGATGGAGATGATTTGATTGTGACGTGCATGGGCGCAACATTTTTATGGAAAGTTTTGAGTACAGCAGGATTACAGCACCTCATAGATAGACGATGTTGTCTGTTATTCCCTCCTCATCACCTTCAATAAGTACTTTGACGCTGCTGGCTCGCTTTCCCCTGGCGAAGGCTGTGTAGAGCTGGCCATGAGCAAACACTGGCTGAGCCGAGGTAGCTGGATGCCAAGTCGATCATTCTCTTGCCCTTGGCCTTTGTTGATGGTAACAGAGAAAGCCAATCTGATTGCGAACTGCTGTCTGACAAAGGTGAAGAAGAGAAGCTCTGTCATGGTGAGGAATTCTTGGCAGGAAGATCCTTTCGCCTTGTTTGTCCCTACAGAAATCTCACATTCAACCACTTTGTCGGAGGAGGCAATCAGAGCAACGGTGCGTGTGCCTTGCAACTCCGGACAGACAGACAGACAGACAGACAGACAGGCAGACAGACAGACAGACAGACAGACAGACAGACAGACAGACAGACAGACAGACAGACAGACAGGCAGACAGACAGACAGACAGACAGTCGAGACAGACAGACAGACAGACAGACAGACAGACAGGCAGACAGACAGACAGACAGACAGTCGAGACAGACAGACAGACAGACAGACAGACAGACAGACAGACAGACAGCTCTCCAATTATAGTAGTATAGGATGCAGGTAACAGGGGATGGGTTTTGCTCTTGAAACCTCAACTGGCCTTTAGATCTAAAATCCTCTATGTCCATAGCTTAGAAACCCTGTCACACATTCAGGACATCACTGTGGACACCCTAAGTTAGCTAAACGTGAGTGACCTAGATATGAGAAAGAGAATCCCGATGATAAAAGGCACCACTTGACCACATCCTCAACACAGCCTCAACTTCTGTTTACAGTAAATGTAAGTGAGCTCTTACAGCTTTGTCTCGCTTGGTGAACGTGACTGATCAGTGACAAGATTAGACAAAAATAGAGACATGAATGTAATCATTCTGCCAGAGGTGTCATGTGGGGTAGCCCTGTTATATATAGTCAGTTAGTTTTATATATATATATATATATATATATATATATATATATATATATATATATATATATATATATATATATATATACTGTCTTAGATATAAGACAGTAGAAGAAGTCACGTCGTCAAGTGTGTCCGCATGCTGAAAGGAAAGAAGGAATAACGGGAAAATTATAAGCTATTTTGGTTTAGCACCTGGCTGATAAGGGCATGTTTTCATTTCATGTAGTGTTTCATCTGCAGCCATGTTTTGAAGCCGTTCTATTCTGTTGGGCTTTATTATATATATATATATATATATATATATATATATATATATATATATATATATATATATATATATGTATATATATATATATATGTATATATATATATATAATAACTGTGGTCACACCCCTGGGGTTCCTCCATACATCGGTATGGACCCCCACTAAAAACATGCAGAAGAGCATCACCTGCCCAGTGACGACAACGTTTGAAGATGGTCCCCGGGCGCTGCCCACTTCTCCTGGCCTGCCCACCAGTGCAAGATTAAGAAAGATAAGATTAGGCTCATAGGGTGATGTCACTCAAGCAATTGTGATGTCATCAGTGAATGATGTCATCAGTGATTATGTCATCAGTGTGTCACTCAAGCAATTGAACCTCAACTGGCCTTTCTATAGCTTAGACCCCTGTCACACATTCAGGACATCACTGTGGACACCCTAATCTAGCAAAACGTGAGTGACCTAGATAGGACAAGAGAATCCCCGATGATAAAAGGCACCACTTGACTGCATCCTCAACACAGCCTCAACTTCTGTTTACAGTAAATGCAAGTGAGCTTTTACAACTCACGTGATACGTCTCACTTCAGTGAACGTGACTGATCAGTGACAAGATTAGACAAAAATAGAGACATGAATGTAATCATTCTGCCAACAAGCGGGTATTCAATGGTGAGGAAACACTACAACAATATTGAATGTTTTGCAATTTGAATAATGAATACTAGACATTAGCTGTCGAAGAATAGTCTATTCTATATATATTCTAAATTAAAATATTAAAATCATTTTTGAATATGAAAATGTATACTGTATGAAAATGTATATGAAAATGTATATGAAAATGTATTATTATTATTATTATTGTTGTTATTGTTATTGTTATTATTATTATTATTATTATTATTATTATTATTATTATTATTATTATTATTATTATTATTATTATTATTATTTTACATTTAACCAGGTAAAAAACCTGGCCAAGAGGGCAACATAAAAACATATATCGTTTGCCTGGTTATTTAAAAACATTACAAAAGTGTAGGCTACTATTGTATTAGTACTGACAAAAAAATAAAATAATAATAATATATATATATATATATATGTTGGAATAAACATACCAAGGAGTTATATAAACTGGTTGTATTCGTTTGCCTTGCCACGCACACACAAAAGTGCTTTCCATGTATTCCGTGTGTGTGTGTGTGTGTGTGTGTGTGTGTGTGTGTGTGTGTGTGTGTGTGTGTGTGTGTGTGTGTGTGTGTGTGTGTGTGTATATGGCTGGGTGGGATGTTATGTGTGTGGTATTTGTATGTCAGTGAGATCAGGATTCTCACGTGCCTGTGATGAGTAGCACAGTCCGCACTGTCCTCACTGGAACAATATGAACTAGATTGGAAAGGAGGGTGTGCCAGATGTTTGATGGCCCCTCCAAGTTGATTATGGACCATAGAAAGTCGGAGATATATATAATTTAAATATCTCCAACTTTGTATATATATATATATATATATATATATATATATATATATATATATATATATATATATATATATATATATATATATATATATAACCCTAACCCTAACCCTGTATATATATAGTATTTTAATATATTCAAACGAATATATTTAGTTTAGAGGGAATATTCGAATATGATTTTGGGCCAATTTTGACAGCCCTACTGGACATAGTAAGCTTTTAAAATGTGTTTTTAGTGACAATTGCAGATTTTTCTAACCCTAACCCTAACCCTGCAAAATTTTGCTCTTGAGGCTTTCAGGGGGTATCAACAAGTATCAATCGGGTCTCAGACCCCCCATGATACTGACATCATCAATGACATCATCGGTGACATCATCAGTAGGAAGCAGGGTGATGATGTCACAATGGCTCTGTGAGTATGAAGGCCACATAAAATATCGCTGTAGTTGGACGGATTCCCCCAACAGATTCATTTCACATCCTGAAAATGTTTTGGCAAATTTTGGAGTCAATCGGAGCAACGGTGTGCCTTGCCTTGCAACTCCGGACAAACAAACAGATAGACAGCTCTCCAATTATAGGATAGCATGTGTATAATGTCCTTCTTGTCTGTTTGTTCATGCATCTTTCTTGGTATGATGCAAACAGTTGGATAAGCTCTGCACAAATGAGCTGAAGACAGAGAGAACAACAACTGAGCGAGCAATGGCTGTACCCTGTATTCCCTGTCTACTCTGCCACATCAATTGGTCCCTAAAGCCACACCTGAAATGAATGGCATCTCATTTTGTATCCTTTCCTTTGTATGACTTCTAGGTGTCAGTGGCCTAATTCCCTCAGAGACAGAGTTAGTTAAAAGAGCAATGAGTCAGCCTTGACTTGGTTTCTGAAGAACAGGCAGGCATTTAGAGTTCTATTTCGGGAGTTTGATCTGTCTTGGTTCAGCCCACATGTTCAAATCCACAGGCGCAGTGGAACGGGAAGCGGCTGAGATTATCTCCTTTGCATCGCCTGAATAATTGACTTACTCCACTCAGAGGGGCTCGTCGGCACGTGCCACATGTGCAGAGGCTTGATTTGTGATCTGTTGGAACAGTTCTCACAGCCATATCACTCTTGTACTGCCACCCCCCCCTCTCCATATTTCCCTCTTGGCTATGAACATAACTCATTAATGTGCTCTGCTGATATTGTATTGGCTTTTTTTCTTTCATCACGTTCTTTGAAAGTCAATTTAGAAAGAGCTGTTAATCCATCAATTTGGCACAAATGATCAGCTGTTTTCTACAGTATATTTCTGAAGAAATATTGGTGAATGAAGTGAACGAAAGTCATGAATAATGAGAAACCTAAATATTTAAGACAACATATTTCTTGTATTTCCCTCCTTATAGCCGAGGTCATATTATTCTACACAGACTCATTGTCAGCCAGCAACATGTCACAAAACAAGATACAGGTGGGATATAATTTCATACCGTATATATTCAGAGGGCCGCATGGGGGAAACAATTAAGCTTGGGGGAAACAATTAAGCTTAGCCCAAAATCACAAATCAGAATGGGGGGGGTCCCCGGTATGTTTTCTATCTTGTAAGGTGTCCTTGGCTGA
Organism: Poromitra crassiceps; assembly: GCF_964638095.1. NCBI lineage: Eukaryota > Metazoa > Chordata > Actinopteri > Beryciformes > Melamphaidae > Poromitra > Poromitra crassiceps. The sequence continues at coordinate 14,893,628 of NC_139644.1, forward strand.
AAAACATTTGAGAACCTCTGGCATAAGTGACGTCTCTCGCGTCAGGCCATGTTGTTGTTGTTGGTGTGACGTATATTGTGTATAAGTATACATACTTATCCATCATATATCCATCATACTTCAGGTCAATTCTCCAGTCAATGAGCACAAGAAGACAGGATAAGGACACAGGTTTTTATAGTATTGATATTCGTTCGCATGTACAGAGCATAATGAGGGAGTGAAGGAGAGAAAGAGAGAGGACATGACTCAGTCTTCCAGCCACGGGACACTACCCAAGAGGCCACTTTCTAACCTGCATGTACAGATATCTCGTCTCCATGGTGAATGGGCCTGTTTATACCAGTAGCACTCTGTTGGTCTCAGGTGGACAAGAGATAAGCAACACTTCAACAGGTTCCATCCCTCTCTGAAGTAAAGTTTCAAACTTCTCTGCACTTAAAAGTGACTCACTTCCCACTCTCTTGCCTCAGAGAACTAAGGTGAGGTGCTTTGAGTGTCTGACTTGTGCCAGATACCAACAGAGCCAGTGGGCCTCAGAGGGTGTAGTGAGGGTTCAGTGCCAGTGGGCGTAGCAGAGGCTGTAGTGAGGGTTGTATACACTCTAATAGGGGGGGGGAAGAAAAGCACTTAAGGCTCCCAGTGCGTAATGGAGGGAAGGACAAACAATGTGGCTTTATGTGGTGTCCAGCTCTCCGAGACGTCAGCAAGGGAACTCAATGGGACTGCTGTACATTTCAGACCCATAAACTAGGAAAGACGAGCTCCACAGCAGCGCGAGAGGTATGCTCGTGAACATTTAATGGCGTACTTTGCAGTCGTTTTGAAAAAGAGCCATTGGTCCAAGACGAACACAAGGAATGAGCTTTTTACCTGCCCCCCTTTTGCTCATTATCTCCGCCAGACAGTGTGTGTGTGTGTGAGAGTGTGTGTGTGTGTGTGTGTGTGTGTGTGTGTGTGTGTGTGTGTGTGTGTGTATTTCCATGTCCCTTTGCAGTGCACTTGCAGTGTCACTTCCCCCAAACAAGACAATTAGCAGGCACAAGATGCAATTAGCATTTGATGTTGAGGGGAAAGCATGCGTAGAAATGATGGACTCCGTCTAGCCGTGTCAGGAATGCTTTGTGAGAGTGAAGTGTAGAAATTAGTGTCTGAAAGCTCTGATTGCAGCCTCTGTTCACTCTCAGTTTTTCCATGAATTGGAGGTCAAAATAGCATGTGTAATTTACTCATCAAATTTAAAAGCCAACAGGCTAGTAATATGGGTACAGTCAGTTCTCTCTCTCTATCAGACACACTTTACAGTGCAAAATGGGGAAAAAAATTATAACCTACTATGAAAATGTGCACTTTCGTTTCTGACATTTATTTTGTGTCCCTGTCACCATCAGAATCAGCCAAACTTTATTGATCCCGGGGGGAAATTGCATCATTGAGTCGTAGATACAGTCAATGTCTCGTCATAGACGTTGGGGTATAGCTGGCTGGGGGCGTGGTCAGGGTGGGGTAAATCTTCCCGTTCTCCCCATTCAGCATAGTTAGCGTTTAGCTGCCCAGCCCAGGCAGACAGGATCGGTGATTCAACCACCGCAGTAAACGCACATCTGAACAGACATCTATGTACCTGCTCTAGAATCCCCAAATCCTGTAGGGTAGAGCCGCAGCACCGTCCTTTGGTGAGTTAGCCCATTGAGATATATGTTTTATTTTACCCCACTCGCACACCAGCCATAGTAACATTTTGTGGACGTTCCCACACAGACCGACTGTATCTATGTTACAGCTGTTAATAAGTTAAGTTAGGTATCCTATAATATCAAAAAAGCGTCACAAATATGTGCCTTCTCCCCACAATCCTTATCAAGTACCGTTGAGTAAAACGTGAAATATGTGAGGTACATAATATTATATACAGCAGTATGAGTAATACTAATAGTAATAATACTGTAATAAACACATTGCCAATTGCTAAATACGAAAATAAGAAAAACAACACAGTATGAGCTAAATATGTGAGAATACAGCCCGGCAAAACGTCATACTACCTTTGTATCTCCTCGGTTTACTGTGTTTTGTTTTGTGCGTGTACCAGTGCGTTCCATTGACACTCTGTCCCACTGTGTCCCAGCATGCCACTGTTTTGTTTGCGTGTGTCTGTCAGACATGAAATGCTTGGCGCACAGCAGCACACTGTACTGCTCGTCTCTGGTGTGTTTGCTCCACCATCCACTGTTCCTGTGATGTTCCCTCCGAGTCAAACAGTCATCGCATTAAAGTTCCAGCCGAATGACGGAGAAATAACAATCTGTGACATAAATGCTATTTCCATCGACACAGTGTACCGAAGCTTTTCCTGAAATCTCAGCGTTCTGTCCGCTTTGGCACGTGATCGCTTTGAAATGGGATGCACACATCACATGCATTAACTCTCTTTGCACGTGCAACTCCTATTAGGACTTCCATTATTTTTCGCCCGCCTCGTAATGTGTCTGTACTTTTAGTCGGCAGTCTGAAATACAACGTCCGCTTTGAAATTATCAGCCTGTTTCCTTTGAACAATCTGCTTGACTTATTATGTGATGATTGAGAGGCTAGATATGGCGTGCGTGTTCTGGGGTTTGACCACGTTGTTAGCGGGTCACTTCTTGATGTTAAATGTGCATAATGTGCACAGAAACATGCTTGCAACTACAGTATTTTTTATAATCGATTAATCATTTAGAGACCGATTGTAAGGGAAAAAAACACAAATATATAGGCCTACAGCTTCTTAAATGTGAATATATTCTGGTTGCTTTTAGTCTTCTATGACTGGGCTTTGGGGGAAAAGTGATCGTAATTTTTCACCATTTGGTGACATTTTGATAGACCAAACGACTAATTGAATCGTCATATGAATCGATAATGAAAATAATCGTTAGTTGCAGCCCTATATAGTCTGCAATTCTCGCTCTCTGTCTCTCTCTCTCTCATACACCCCCCCCCCCACACACACACACACACACGGATTTGCAGGCCTAAGCAAATGATCATGTGACAATTACATACACACAAACACACACACACACAAATACACACACTGGACTAAATAGATGACGTGAATGTGACAGGGATGCACACCACACACAGATCCGTACCCACACTCTACATATCTTAGTATCCTAAGTCTCGTGATGATCATCATCATCTCGACACGTGCACAGCACGTCTCCTCATGTTACGCTGTGCCCGTTGTTTACTGACTGCTTGAGCTAGTGACTTGACCCGGGATCCACATATTTGTGTGTGTGTGTGTGTGTGTGTGTGTGTGTGTGTGTGTGTGTGTTTGTGTGTGAGTCAGTGCTCGCAAGCATTTGTGAAAGCATGCACGTGATATGTGCTTTCCATGTATTCCCTGTCTGCAGGGGTGTGTGTGTGTGTATGGCTCATCGACATAAATAAGAGGTATGGCTGGGTGGGAGTTTTGTGTGTGGCTGTATTTGTATGTCAGTGAGATCAGGTGTCTCACGTGCCTGTGATGAGTAGCACAGTCCACACTGTCCTCACTGGAACAATATGAACTAGATTGGAAAGGAGGGTGGGCTTGTGCCAGATGTTTGATCCAAGTTGATTATGGATCATAGAAAGCCGGAGTGCAACGAAGCAAATCAGAGCAAAATTTGAATATTTTATGTGGGCCAGTGCATCTAAAATACATTAAATACATTCCCATGTATATATATATATATATATATATATATATATATATATATATATATATATATATATATATATATATATATATATATAGTATATATATCCTCACTGGAACAATATGAACGAGATTGGAAAGGAGGGTGTGCTTGTGTTGTGCCAGATGTTTGATGGCACCTCCAAGTTGATTATGGATCATAGAAAGCCGGAGTGCAACAAAGCAAATCAGAGCACAATTTGAATATTTTATGTGGGCCAGTGCATCTAAAATACATTAAATACATTCATATATATATACAAAAATACATCTCAAATACATTAAATGCATTCCCATATATATATATATATATATATATATATATATATATATATATGGGAATGTATTTACTGTATTTTAGATGCACTGGTCCACATAAAATATTTTGCTCTGACTTGCTTTGTTGCACTCCAGCTTTCTATGATCCATAATCAACTTGGAGGGGCCATCAAACATCTGGCACACAAGCACACCCTCCTTTCCAATCTCGTTCATATTGTTCCAGTGAGGACAGTGCAGACTGTGCTACTCCTCACAGGCACGTGAGACTCCTGATGCCAGAGATGGAGCTGTTCTCCACTCAGCTGAAACTCTAACCTCTTGATTTAAATGAGGATGTGTTGTGGTATAAATAAATTACAATACATTCAGTTATATGATGGCTACTGCCTGATGTTTGCATAGTCGGCCACGTTACTTCCGGCAACGTGTGTGTGTGTGTGTGTGTATGTGAGTGGGTGTGTGTGTGTGTGTGTGTGTGTGTGTGTGTGTGTGTGTGTGTGTGTGTGTGTGTGTGTGTGTGTGCGTGCGTGCGTGCGTGCGTGCGTGCGTGCGTGCGTGCGTGTGTGTGTGCGTGGCCGTGGGGGGAAATGGGAGGCTTTCCACCACACTGACCCATTGACTAGGCTATGCATCTATGACGAGACACCGCCTGAATATATAGCATTTTCTCAATTGTTTTTTGTTATCTTTCAGGTTCGACGTTACCTCTCCATTCATTGTTATATGAATATGGGAATAGATGCTCCTGCGTCCTGCGTCCTGCGTCCTGCGTCCTGCGTGGATATTTCTTTAGGACACTCCGAGCCTGCCCAGCCACACCCCAATCCTTGTCAAAAACCCTGAGTGGTGTATTTCGTAAGTTAGGCTACCAGACATCAGTTCTGACTATAGCCTAGCAGGGGTTTTCAATGTCTGAGATAGACATGCACGCAACAAGTGACACAATAGCCTGATATTGCTGTTTGACATACTTCAGACTATAAAAAGGGACCAGTCTGACTCTGGGAAAGTGGGGGAAACAGTAAAATGTCCACAAAACTACTGTATCTCTGAACTATCTCTTTAAACAAATCATACTAGGCTATTCTATGTGCTCTCCTTTTGATAATTAAATGTCATATTTTTTCACTTCCATTCACTGAGCCTCCTCTGAAACTGTTTGGAGGCCCACCTCCCACTTTGAAAACCTCTGTCCTAACAGTATATAAACAGATGCTCCCAATCAACCAGGGGAAAGAGGGTGTGAAACATCCAGGTTTGATCAGAATTGATCATTATGATGGCAAAAAAAATAAGCCCCATTGTAGCATTAATTAGCATCCCTGCTGGATATACCTGCTTCTACATTCACATCTTCTGACCTTGCCCCTTCTCACCAGCTGAATAGAGCCATCAAATGCACATGGCAACAATACAAGTGCTACATTAGTGTGTGGCTACAAGGTAGCACTAGTCTATCACCATGGCCACGTCTGTTACGAGAGTTGCTCTAAACTCTCTGTTGTCATTAAAGGCAGCAGCCTGACGTCAATAATGTCACTGGAGGAAGAAACATCATGAATATCATGTGTCATCAGGAATTGCTCATATAGGCTTCTGGTTATCAGGCTAGACACTCCATTATTTACAATTAATAACAAGCAGTCTGTGTGTGTGTGTGTGTGTGTGTGTGTGTGTGTGTGTGTGTGTGTGTGTGTGTGTGTGTGTGTGTGTGTGTGTGTGTGTGTGTGTGACGTGTGCGTGTGTGCGTGTGTGCGTGTTTGCGTGTGTGTGTGTGTGTGTGTGTGTGTGTGTGTGTGTGTGCGTGTGCGTGTGCGTGTGTGTGACGTGTGCGTGTGTGCGTGTGTGCGTGTTTGCGTGTGTGTGTGTGTGTGTGTGTGTGTGTGTGAATTGCGTGGATTTCTCCAAGCCCATAAGAAGTGCCATTTCTTCTCTCTTATCTTCTCCATCTGTGTTAATTGAAAGAGAGCGGGAATAGTCATTTAAAGATGTGACGTAAATATTTGTTCATCACTGAGGAAGAGACCCACACCCTGCTTCCGTTGAGTCGGACTAATGCAAGTGTATCAGATATCAAATTTGAAGTTTGGCTATTTTTGTAAAAAATACATTTTTGAAAACCTGTAAAATCATGTTCAAGGTCAGACAGAACCTTCCATGCCTGGAGTGAGAAGGGGCTGGTTTCCATCAAAGACCTATATAGAGATGGTCATTTTGCATCCTTTGATCAACTGAAGAGGAAGTTGGGTTGCCCGGGACGCAATGGCTCAGATACCTGCAAGTCAGGAATTATATTCGATCCAAGAATATTTTTGCTTTGAAGCACTCCCAAATGAGCATGTTTTTTTCGATGTTTTGCTGAGCCCTCCTCACTCCAAGCATCTAATTTCTAGATTTGTATGTTTGTTTGACAACTGCATCATGGCCTCTACTGACACCAGCTGATCCAATTTAAAGTCACCCATCGTCTTCACTATTCTAAGCATAAGTTGCACAAGATCTTCCCCTCTGTCTCTCCACTGTGTGACAGGTGTCAGGTGTCGGAGGGCACTCTGTCTCATGCCTTCTGGTTCTGCCCTTCACTGACGGAATTCTGGGCCAGGGTGTTTGACTGGTACTCTAAGGCCTACAAAATAACCCTTCAACCGGAGGCAGAACTTGCCATCTTCGGCTGTTCAGAGTCCTCTCTGAACTTCCTTACAGCTGTGCAACAGTCTCTGACACTGGGGACTACTGTTGCCAAAAAACTCATTCTAAATGAATGGAAGTCCCCTTCTTCACCCTCTTTTCAATTGTGGTTGACGGACATGATCTCTGTTATACGGATTGAAAGACTCTAGAAGAAGCTAGCTCACTTAGAACATTTCTAACTATCTGGGACCCGTTTCTAGCCTACCTTGATGAGGTTAGGGGCGATGGGTGACTCGCCTGGTTGATTTCTCATGTACCCATTGCGCGAGATCCCATGTACATCTCTAACAGGTGTATAAGCATCTTATGTGGCTGGTACCGCGTTGCAATATTGAATGTTGGTGATTTTTGTATGTTCTTTTCTTTTCTCATTTTCCTGTGTCTGAGCCTGTTTGTCTGTTTTGTTTCGATTGTGTTCTGTTCTATAAAAAAATGAAAATAAAATATTTAAACAAAAATCATGTTCAAGGCCCCTATATCCCTGAAATGTGACCATATACTTCTCCTGACTTTGCTTTTTAGGTTGGGTTGTTTCAGGTTCGCTACACTAGCCCTCGTGTTCAGGCCATGAGTGTCCCGAACAAACTGAAAAAACTGAAAAATCTTATAGACCATGATAAGTTTTAACTGTTGAACTCTTCAACAGGGAGCCAATTCGGCTCTTTAAAATGGTTATGCCAGAGAGAGCTGTTTTGGATCCACTCTCTAGGAACTCTACACCCACTGGGTTTAAATGGATATTTCGACATGAGTGTTGTGCTATGAATAAATTATAATAGACACTATAATATATTCTATGTTATGTAATGGCTACTTCCTCATGTTTGCATAGCATTTTCTCTATAGTTTTTTATTCTGTTCTATATATTGTAAATTATGTATATTTGATGTATTTAGTGTGTCTTGGATGTCTCATTGGACCCTTGTTTTGTAGTCCACTAAACCCTAGGACTACAATTCCCTTGATGTTGTGCTGTCTAGCACTAGGTCAAATGTTTGACACAGGAGTTGTGCATTGGCTAATCAAGTGATGTTGTCACAACCCTTTATACTGTTGAAGGCCTGGAATTCATTTTCTGGAAAGTCATTTTAGGGCAAGGCGATTTGGTCTATGCTTGAAGGTATATGCCTGAAAAAGGTCTATGCCTGAAGAAGGTCTATGCCTGAAGAAGGTCTATGCTTGAAGAAGGTCTATGCCTGAAGAAGGTCTATGCCTGAAGAAGGTATATGCTTGAAGGTCTATGCTTGCTTGAAGAAGGTCTATGCTTGAAGAAGGTCTATGCTTGAAGGTCTATGCTTGCTTGAAGAAGGTATATGCTTGAAGAAGGTCTAAGCTTGAAGAAGGTCTAAGCTTGAAGAAGGTCTATGCTTGAAGAAGGTCTAAGCTTGAAGAAGGTCTATGCTTGAAGAAGGTCTATGCTTGCTTGAAGAAGGTCTATGCTTGAAGAAGGTCTATGCTTGCAAGAAGGTCTAGCTTGAAGAAGGTCTATGCTTGAAGAAGGTCTATGCTTGAAGAAGGTCTATGCTTGAAGAAGGTCTATGCTTGCTTGAAGAAGGTCTATGCTTGCATGCATCAAATACGATTTTTGCACAGACTTGAGTGTGCAGTGTTTTTCCCTCATGCATAAATACTGTACAATGAACACAGTTTGAAGCCTGGATTTATGTCAGCAGGACATGGACACATTCATAAATCTCATTAAGCCACTGTGTTTACGTGTTACTATGGTGTGTGTGTGTGTGTGTGTGTGTGTGTGTGTGTGTGTGTGTGTGTGTGTGTGTGTGTGTGTGTGTGTGTGTGTGCGTGCGTGCGTGTGTGCCTCAGTGCGTCTAGCAAGTGTATCTCTAAGTGTGCATCTCAATGTGTAGCGGGCACGTGTCTCTGTGTGTGAGCCGCCAAGAGAACAACATCGACGTCAGCAGCTCGATATGGCTCCGACATCTCTCATGTGCTCGACAACAATATGTTATAGTGTACTCTGCTCTGTGCAGTGAAGCACCCCGCCAGCTAGACGGTTACTCTTCCGTTTTCCTGCTCTACCATACGAGGATCACAAGCACTACTTCTAACTAACCACCTAATCTTCATCTCCCATCAGGGTTGAATGTGTGTGTCCATCACGTGGCCCACAACACCCCAAAATCTGCTCTCAACACAAAAGATAAGTATAAATAGAGAGGCAAAGTGACCGCCTACTTCCTGCTTCAGCACTGTACCAGACCAAAACATAAAAGAATTGCAGATTTAAAGATAATATTTTTTCGATGTAGTTCTTTTAAGTTTTGGTCCGAGTGAAATGTTCTATGGTCTCTCCCGATTCTAAATATAGCTGAACCGTTTGGCTTGACGAAGTAAAACAATTTGTATAAGCATTTTACTAAATGTCTATGGGAAAATAAATGGCGGATGAAAATCTCTGGTACAGGGCTGAAGCAGGAAGTAGGCGGTCACCTTGCCTCTCTATTCATCTTATGCAGAAGAGACCATCTGGCTTGAGAGACTAACAGGAAGTCTAAATACAATCGGAAGTTCCGATTGTATTTAAACTTCCTGTGACTCATAAACATAGTCTGATTTATAATGTGATTCAAATGAGGTTTGACCAGGTGAGTCAGACTAGTTTGAGCAGGTAAAACAGCCAGCGTTTTCAACAGGAAGTCGTGATACAACGGGTCAAGTGGGCGGGGCTGCATAAGGTGAATACAGCGATGTACCTAGCCTGCTACCCTGGTTAAAACCATTCTTACGTGATCTCACATTATGTTTGGCTCTCTACATCTGGACTCCAATCCGTCCACAGTGATTTCAGTCAGTGGGAGTGCACCTTGATAGGCAACTCCTGCAGCCAATCAGCATCATTAAATCCAGTCCTTCAGCCAATCAGCGTCGCCGGATCCATTAAAATCCAATCTACTCGGAAGAACGGCGAAAACGTCTTCTCCCCTGAGAAACTCCGCTGATGCATAGTCTTGTTGTTTAATTGTGGTTATTGAGTCTATTTCCGCACTAACTTCACTTACGTAAACTACCAATGTTAGCGTTACCTCTCGTTGCTTCGGGAGCCGCCATTACTGTTTTGCCAGCGTCGTCCGTGATTGGCCAGTTACTTTGTTGACTATAGAGGGTATGCACACCCACTGGAACACGCCCCCTCAATCGGGAATGGGTGTCAAAACGAGTGTCAAATTCCTCCCTGAGCACCAGGTGTCAGTTATCTAGGCTGATTACTGCATTCAAGCTCAGTCTTGCTGTGACTCAGTGGGCGTGACCCCACAGTGACTTCTGCCTCTGTGACATCACATGCATACCCTCTATACGGGGCAGGCCACTGATTGGCCTGTGGACTTTGTAATTTCTGAAAATCACTGGGGGGCCGGGAGTCCAGACTGAGCCGCATAACAAAACAGAATGTGAGTTCATGTGATGATCAGGATGGTTTACCTAGGCTATAGGCTATATACTATATAGCCTAGGTACTGTAAACCATCCTGATCATCAGGCTAGGTATAAGCCTAGGCTATATAGTATATAGCCTAGGCTTATACCTAGGCTATATGGCCTAGGCTTATACCTAGATAACAGCTTTAGCTGATAATGCTCTAGACAGCTGACAGTAAACTTAATTGAGAGACAGTTACATCAAGAGCTGAAAACAGTGCCGTTCTCTTCAATTAATCTGGTGATTTCTCATTCAATCCCAATGCATCGTACAGTGTAGTGCAGATGTACTCTTCATTCTCTGAAATGCTCCTCATCTGCTTGTCATCCATGTCTACATCAACCCACAGACAGAGAAACAGGCAGCCATGTATTCTTATGGACCCAGGTCAAACTTGCGGTGGCTGCAGGCTGTGACCTGGCCAGGGTGACCCGCACATCTTCAGCCTAAAGAAGCCACCGTGCCCTGCATGTCATCCTGTCACCCACACTGTCTGACACAATACAACCTGACATCTTCCCTCTGTCTGCTCTCAGCGACAGAGGGAACCATTTCATGTTGGTGTCCACTCAACAACACAACAACAACAACAACAAAAGAAATGTTACAATTGGAGGCCAAGCCTTTGTGCCCAGCTGTGAGCAGAACACTGTCTGTCTACGTTGTGAAATGAGCTACTATTGTAATCCATGCCACCCACCAGCAGCCCATCTGCACGCAATAGGCTTAAGTAGTGTGTCTGGGTCCGGAGCACTGGAATAGCATGTTCTCATTACTAGACGCCGTGAGGTTTTATCATCTTTCCAGCAGATTCTCTCCCTCTCCCACACAGACATCATATGGTACAAGGTGTTACTTGTCCTATGACTGATGATGGAGATTACAAAGGACCTGAGCGTGGAGGTGGATTAAGCAGCGAGTGGCAAAGAGATGACAGTTTTCCAAACTCCTGTCCAAATCATGGAAAAAGGGATTCGGATTCTCAGACTGTTCTGCTTTGAATGCTGAGTGAGGAGAGAAAGTGATAGAACAGCTTGTCCTGTGTGTGTGTGTGTGTGTGTGTGTGTGTGTGTGTGTGTGTGTGTGTGTGTGTGTGTGTGTGTGTGTGTGTGTGTGTGTGTGTGTGTATGTATATGTGTGTGTGTGTGTGTGTGTGTGTGTGTGTGTGTGTGTGTGTGTGTGTGTGTGTGTGTGTGTGTGTGTGTGTGTGTGTGTGTGTGTGTGTGTGTGTGTGGGTGGGTGGGTGTGGGTGGGTGGGTGCGTGTGTTTATATGCCCTTGTGAGGGTTAGCTTGTGTCCTCCCCTGTTCCAACCTTTTCCACTGCTGCCTCCACTTTGAGCCCAGGCATTGCTAAGCGCCAGGCGATAAATGTTCTGCTCGTTTAATTATGCCTTGACTGCAATGGCCTTAGCATGAAGGTCTTGTGATAGTCTACTGTAGGGGTTCCCAAACTGGGGTATGCGTACCCTTAGGGGTATGTGGCGGTACTACAGGGGGTACTTGAGAGAGGAGGGGAAATGGAAAGATGAAAGAATAATTCTTGAAAATAAATGGAAGATTAAAAAATGCACAGGAGGCAATAATTGTAACTCTTTCACTCAATTTCTTACTTTGTAATGTTATATCCTTCAAAAGGTTGGTTATCATTCATTCATTGCATCATATGCTGTAGTTTTCTCTTGCAGTTTTCTAAGCAAAATGTTGTAGTTGGGTAAAGGGGGTACTTGGCTTCAGAAATCAGGGAAAGCGGGTACTGAAGCCAAAAAAGTTTGAGAACCACTGGTCTACTGCCATTGAGCCTACTGTATGTGGCAACGCATTTAAAATTTTGCTAAACCCCATGTGTCTTTTCTCCCCCTTCAAAGAACATACAGTGAGGATCATTGCACTGGTTAATAAAAGAGATGACTTTCTTAAGTGTGTCTGGCTCATTCTGTGAGAGTTTGATATAAATAACCTGCTCCATTTAAGGAGGCAGGCAGGGGGAACGTTCTGTTTCTGCTTGATTTGATTAAAAGGATTTCCAGAGATGAGCATTCAGGTCAACCCCGTAAACACAGTGACACAGACTATTGTTTCATTTCTTTCCCTTCATTCTTCTTCTAATGGCCCTGCAGATGTCTTCTTTTTAATGGTTAGGTTGGTAAGAGTTTAATGCTGTTCCTGATGCAGAGAGGGAATTTAAGGGCAAAACTCCCACGAAAAATACAACACAAGAAAAGATTCAAGTGAAACCAGATCCTCGCTGTCCTCTAAGCTGTTTTTCTTGGTATGGAGGGTTCATGTTATGTTATATAAGTGGATACTGCCAGTAGCTGATATAAACATTCTATTCAATTATCATGTTCTTGTAAGTGGGAGTTGAATGACGTATTGGCATTGATCGAGAATATGCGTACGGCTACTAATACCCTATAGGGAGCTTGCAGTATACACACTTGTTATGGGTCACTGGGTGCAAGGACAAGAAATAATAGGATGTATCTCTATGAGGACAGGTGTGTTCTGTCTCTTTGTCTGCTCAGGCAGGACGGACAGGACACATCTTGGATAACAGTCAGCAGTACATGTCAACTCTACTCACCTTTCCACCCGTAGCTCCTCCCTCCCAGCTGCTGCAGTGGCTGAAACTCAGTGTTCAGCGCTGTCCACTTCCTACGTATGTTCCAGCCCCTGCGTCCAATGTCGTGTTCCTGTGTTGTGCATATTAATAGCCTGAAACGGTGAGATATAGTTTTACGGGCTAAATGGAACACAATGGATCTGATACAATAACCTGACGCTGCCGGGTGGTTTGTTTTCACAGAACCATCTGGGAACGCGCTCAGCAAACCTTTGAAAGGGCCAGGCACTTTTCCAAAAGCTACGTGGCAGGTGAATGGATGAACCATCTGTCATCACGTCTATCATAGGCTCGCTTTTCGCTGTTGTCACATCTCAAGCCCGCCCGTACAGTAGCTGCTCATAGCTGATTGGTGGGAACCACTGGCGGTTCGGAGTCAAACCAAGAGATCGGAGCGTGGCAAGATATAGATTTATGGCGTTATCGTGACCTCATGCGAATCCAACTGCCTTGCAAGGTGACTGATACAAACCCCCGATGCAGAGTGGAGAAAACAGACTGTAGCCTGCTACATTACCTCCCTGCCCTGTAGGCTGATGTTTTGCTCTTATGACCAATGTTCTTATTGAAATGAAACATCTACCCTCCACCAATACCCTTGTACTTTTATATATCAGCAATTGATGAAGCTCAATGTGATGGGATGTTGTAAGTCACTTCTTCAACCTGCCATCTTCTACTTCAGCTAGTCACTTCTTCTACTCCATGTCTCCCAGAAGGACCACGGACATGTCCTGTGGCTCCATTGCGTGATAGTCAATTGAGGCTACAATCAGTGGGGAAATTGGTATCGCTGCCTCTTCAGTGTTGGATTTAACCTTGTATGATTAATGTCAGTGCAAAATGGTGTTCCTAGAAACAAGCCCTTGTCCTTTGGTTCTGAAGGATTTAACAACTAAACCTGACGTTAGCATCCATATGTTTTGGCCAGTACAACAAAACGGGCCCAGAAATGCAAGATACATACTGTAACGTATCGGTGATACGCCAAAGAACGGAGAGTTGTAGTTGGTACAGGTTCTTTATTCACAGGCTTCTTTAGCTCCTAGCAGCTAGCTTCACAGAGCTAGCTCTACACACAACACCCGGTCTCGCTCACTCCATAGCTTGACTGCCATCCGGCACCCCGGCCGCTGGTCATATATACCCCGTTTCCCCTAGGAGCACACCCACACACATTAGTTCCTAGCTACCGTTGAGACACTTATGTTGCACATCACATTACAGGTAATACTTGGATTACCCGACACGTTACATACTCCTCACCCAACATTTGTTAACGCCCACGTTAACACCCACAACCCACACATATCCCCCTGTACCAAAACACACCACCCCACAACATTTTGTATTCCCCCAATTTCCCCACATAGTCTCTTATCTTTTTAGCGCACTTCTTAATTTTCGTTCCACCACCACTATTTGCATTTCTTTTCATTTCTTCCCTCTTTTCCCATTCCTTTAAATTCAACCCACATTTCTGTTCACATTCCCATTCCAATAGCCCTTCTCTTTAACACCACTTATTTTGCATTCACTCCCACCATCATTTAGTTACTTCCCATTAGCACCCTTTTCCCCAACATTTTCACTTAACACAAGCCCCAACATTTACATTCCCTCTTTTCTCTTTACAACTCATCACATTGACATCATTCTTTTTTCCCATTACCTTCATTTAAACCTTTTTTTTCTTATTCACATTATCCCACTTCACTTCAACCACTATTTCCATCCCCCCTTTTAAAGCTTATGTCCCACCTAAAGCATGCTAGTCCCGCTCAACCCCCAGTGGGGTTAGTCCTCTGCAGTGTAACTCTTTTCGGTCCCCCCTTTGTGCCCCACAGACCTCACACTCCCTGCAGTATCTCCGCACGTCCTCCTTTTGTTTGCCCCAATAGAAATGTCCACGGATGAGGCTGAGTGTCTCTTCGGGCCCACGATCACCGTATGGGCCCTTGTGCATCCACTTCAGTGCCAATTCTCGCAGGCAACCGGGTACCACCCACTGGGTCCCGCTTTTCCCGTGCCCCTTTCTCTCTAAAACCCCAGCTCCACCCAGTTGCAGGTCCGAAAACATGTTCCACAATCCTTTCGTGGCACCGGAAAACATGTGAATCTCCTCCACAGGGGGCCGGCGTCCGGCCGCCACCCACGCATACACCGGACCGATATCCGCATCCTCCATCTGTCTGCGTCTCCGCTCATGCCCGTCGACCTCCCAGATGGCCCTGTCTTCGTCTGTCTGCTCCACCTCTTGCACTCGCTCGTCCTCCCGTCCCGCTCCCCCAGGGGGCGGCGTGTTGAGGACAGCAGGGCGGACACCATCGGCGTCGATCTCCACCTCGACTTTCTGCAGCGCAGCCGTGGGGGCTGTGCAGCGGCTTGGCTGGGCCGGCTCCTCCAGCGTTGACCCCTCTCGCTCCCCCGGGGACACGAGCGCCGCTCCCCCGACTGTAACAGCTCTGCAGATGATGTCGCTCACCTCCCTCTGGCTGTTCAAAACGATTCCCATTATCCTGATGGTCTCGTCGCTGATGGCGATCTCCCCCACCACTGGCTGGCATGCAGAGCAGCTAGCCTGGGCCGGCTCAACAGTCACTCTCCTGCCCAGAACAATCGGCTCTGTACTGCTCCGCTGCTCCGCCGCTTGTTGCTCAGGCTGCTCCACTGCTTGTTGCTCGGGCTGCTCCCCCGGCTGTGTGTCTCTTCCAGCGTTCACACTCTTAGTGCAGTCTCTAGCTAAATGTTCAGGCGACTGGCAAGCCCAACAAAGCCTCACCTGTCTCTCCTCTCTCGCTGTCCTCCAATCCCCGACAGCTTCTTGACATTCTCTGGCTAAATGTCCGATCGCGCCGCATGCCCAGCAGGCTCCCTGCTGTCCATGTCGTTGTCCCGCATACCCGGTCCGTCTCCCGGGTCCGCCTCTGCACCACCTCGCCACATGGCCCGGTTCTCCACAGCTCCAACACAGTCTATTTTGTGGTTCCTCCAGCCGTTCTCCACACTGCGCTCCCTCTGCGCTCATCAAATCCACCCGCTGCATGACTTCTCGCAGCGTCCGCATCACCTCTACTGCCCAGGCAGGAGTTTCTTCCACCAGCCGTCTGACTTCTTTCAACACACGGGCTTCCATGCCCGCCAGCATCGAGCTGATCTCTGTCGTCAGCCCCTCTTTTCTCCCGTTCGCCGACAGGCTTTCTTCTAGGCGCACCATCACACGTGGCGCTCGTAGCAGCTAGCTCACACAGCTAGCTCGCTACCGCTAGGTCGCTCGAGCCTTTGATCTCTAACTTTTCTCCGCTGTTCCTCCTCACTCTCTCCCCTCTCGACCGAATCAGAGGCGCTACCGCTTTACTGTCTGACACCAATGTAACGTATCGGTGATACGCCAAAGAACGGAGAGTTGTAGTTGGTACAGGTTCTTTATTCACAGGCTTCTTTAGCTCCTAGCAGCTAGCTTCACAGAGCTAGCTCTACACACAACACCCGGTCTCGCTCACTCCATAGCTTGACTGCCATCCGGCACCCCGGCCGCTGGTCATATATACCCCGTTTCCCCTAGGAGCACACCCACACACATTAGTTCCTAGCTACCGTTGAGACACTTATGTTGCACATCACATTACAGGTAATACTTGGATTACCCGACACGTTACAATACCGATAGCTGTGGTGGCTTCTTAACAAATTCTGGCTCAATATTATATATATATATATATAATATAATTCTGCCTTTGACGCGGTTGTGGGTTTTGGACATCCCTTTGTTTCCAAACAATCACGGAGGTCGTTGTTACTGTTGCATAAAATCACATTTATTTTGCAATCCAGGCGTGCAGCAATCAACATTCATGAACTTCACCTTTCTCAAAATAAGAAAAACGTATAACAAAGAGCTTGCTGCTTGCGGTCAAAAGACTGTACCGCTCCCCCGTCTCACCATCAACACACCTGCCTGTCAAACACACCTGTCTGTCAATTACTCTGACCTATATTCTCTTAGGTGTCCGCAATACATATTAAATGGCAGCAGGGGGAGATCCTCTTATGGTTCTCAAATTCATTTTGTATTATACCCCAGTAAATAAACCAAATTAATTAGGCAAATAATTCACACCCAATAGAACAATTAATCATAATCATCCAACAATAATAATATAATTCAATTCAAGAGAAATTGGAAACTGGCTGTAACAGTAGCTGTTTCTAAATTTGAAGTTTTTAAGATCAATTATATCTCTGTCTTCATTGTCAATGTTCCAAGTCTCTGCTACACCCAAAAAAAAGCCTTATAAGTAATATTATAAAATATACTTGTACTAAGTGGTTTTGAAAGTAGATTAACCTTTCTGAAATCTTAAGCACCGAGCTCAGATTTTCCTTGATTATGTGCATCGTTATTTTTCTTTTAATTACTTATCACGAAAAATCAGAGTCTAAATCTCAATAGTCCCACATAGTGGCTCATTCACTGTGAACTGATGCATAGCATAGCACAGTGACCTACTCTTCCTTTCTTTGCCTCTAGATTCAAACAGAAGAATGATACATTCTCATTTCAACTGTGTCCCTTCATTCAGCCCTGGACTTCTGAAAAGTGCTATATAAAATAAATGAATTATTATTTTTATTATGATTATTCTGTCATCACCAAGTAAAGCTACGTATATTAGCAGAAGTGTTACAATACGCAATTAAAGCCTTCGATAATTTCAGCGAAACACTCACGAGATCCACAGATGTGCTAAAACATGCAGTTTGTGCGGTGGGTGCTTGTGCATGTCATTAGGATGATTAAAACAAGATCTCATTGCATGTGCTGTTTTCCAATTATGGTGTGCACTCATCAGTGCACGCCCGAGCTAATAATTGCGCTGGTACATCTTGTGCCGACCTAAAAGAACATATTGAATTTGTGGCATGCATGTGATGAGGGCAGTAGGTGGATGGATGGTGGTTTTAAGTGTGTCTCTCATCTTTGGAGGGTCTCTAGAGTAATGTTTGTATTCATGTTTGTTCTGGTCTCTGTGTATGCCTATGTGTGGGTGTACATGCACACTTGCTGGTATACCTCCGTGAACGTGTGTACCGGTTGGGCAGTGTTGGTAAATGTAATATATTGCATGTAATATGTTACTTTTGTAATGAGTTACCCCCAACAATGGTACCGGTATGTGGATTAACCGAACTGCTTCAAAAAAATAATTGTGAGGCTGGTCTGCCAGCAGTGCAGATACATCAACATTGCCCTTCTAGTCCAGTCAATCTAACTCAAAAAAGGGCCCAACATAGAAGTAATTGCAATAGTAATGTTTCATAATTTTTATTGGTCCTAATACCCACCTACATCATATAGTAAAAGTATAACTTCATGGATTTAGTGGAACATACTTTTTTCCAAGGTCAAAAGCAAATTTTCCATGTTTTAGAGTGACGCAGTCTGGGTAAAATGGTGTTAATATTAGAGGGTCTATGTACACCTATCCAACATGTTTGGTGTCTTTTTCTAGGTTTTTGGGGTCAATCTTTCCAATAAAATACTTTTTCAGAGGATATTCTAATGTATTATACCTGTATTTGAGGTACTACTACCTTTTTTAAATCAGAATTGAGTCAAAATCAAATATTTAATCTGCAATCTCTCAATGTTTTCAATCTAATATTTAATTAAAGACTAAGTAAAAAATATCTGCTCTGTCTGCATAGTTGCATTTGGATTGTGTGCCCAAGTAGTATATTCCAACCTGCCAGCATGCACTACATACCACAGTCTGTGGGACGATGCGATTGGGAATGGTGCGATGTCCAGCTTGACACATGGATAATCTATGGACCATGCCAAAGACTTAGAGGAACTAGCAAAAGCCTCAGATCTGTATGACAGTGTAATGGCTGTCACTGCAACCGGGACAAATGAAAGTGAACTACTCCAGATCATAGCCCACCGTTTGGAGGCACAGAAAACAACCATGGTAGATGACCGAACAGCAGCACTCTGGCTACAGTACATGGAGATGATCGATCTAGTCCATGCATTCATCAGATCGGAGAGAACTGGAAATTGGGTTCAGCCCCTTGATACCCTGACAGACATGATGCCATTCATGGCCGCCTCTGGACATAACTTGTATGTCAAATCATTGAGCATATACCTCCAGAAAACGCGGCAACTAGAAAACACGCACCCCCAAGTTTACCAAAGATTTCAGGAAGATGGTCTACAAGTTGTCCGTAGGTCAGATAAATACTGGGCTGGACTCTCCCCGGACCTTGTGATAGAACAAGCCCTCATGCGAAGTATGAAAACGACCGGAGGACTGACACGGGGAAGGGGTATGTCTGAAACACAATGTTTGGTGTGGGTTCTTTCCAACCCTACAACATCTGAAATCAACAATGTCATGCAAGAACTGACAGGGGTAAATTACAAAACTAGTGAACAGCACAAGGACCTTTCTGCATCAAGACAGGCAAGAGACAACGTGGACACTATCAAAATTCTTAGTTTGTTAGCGTTGCAAAATCCATTTGCCGGGTATGACCACCTTCAACATTTAATCACTGGTGTGACAGCCCATAATACGGTGAATGTGGACCATTCAAAAGAGGTTGGTAGAATGGTTCTAAAGGACATGGTAGGGAAAAAGGTGACCCTAACCCTAACCCACGTTCAAGAGGAAAGCACATGCAGTCACCATGGACTCCAAATCCACAGTCAAACTGAACAAAGAAGAAGTTGTCAATATCGATCCGCAGCTCTTGTTTCAGAGACTAGTGATTGCTGGGACACAGGCAGACAAGTTGGCTGAAGCCTTCAAGTACGAACTTTATGGGTATCCACCTGCCCTCTTTGAAACGAAAACGGTGTTTCTCCGAGCGAACAAACGGCAAATTGCAAGAGATATGGAATGCTGTGCCTCATGATGATGTGCCAGAAAGAGACATCCTGTATGTCTTAGATGGAGGGGCCCTCCTCCATCGACTACCCTGGGAGATAGGAAAGACATACGGGGAAATAGTGGAAATTTACAGTGGTTATGTTCGAAAACATTATGGCCAATCAGTGGTGATCGTGTTTGATGGGTACAGTAGCCAGCCATCTACGAGGGATGGTGCCCATAAAAGGAGGAATGCAAAAACTGGCCGGAAGGTTTCATTCACGCCAACCATGTCACTGACGTTGAGAAAACAGGAATTTCTGCCAAACAATGAAAACAAACAACGCTTCATAAACCTGTTGGGGGAAGGGCTACAACTTGCAGGGTTTGACGTTCAAAATGCTCAGGGAGATGCAGATGTGCTCATAGTTCAGACAGCAGTGACAGCAACATTGAAACAAAGAACTGTCCTTGTTGGAGATTACACTGACCTCCTCATTCTTCTGTTACACCTCTATCAGCAAGGAGAGCTGTATTTCATGTCTGAGCCCAAGAAGTCGTCTTTGTCATGTCGCAGTTTTTTGAACATTGGGCATGCAAGAGATGTGTTGGGTGAGGATGTTAGCAACAACATCTTATTCGCGCATGCCTTGCTTGGCTGTGATACAACATCCAGAGTGTTTGGAGTTGGGAAAGGGGTATCTCTGCGTCTGCTTCAAGAAAGCGACTCATTCAGAGTGCAGGCCAGCATTTTTCAAAAACAATCTGCTACCAAGGATGAAATTGCTGCTGCAGGGGAAAGGGCAATGATACTAATCTACAAAGGCGGAGAAACAGATTCTCTCAATGACCTCAGGCTGAAACGTTTCTATGCTAAGGTGACTGAAAGCAAAACGGCTATCCACCCTCGCAACTTGCCACCAACATCTTCGTCTGCCATGTTTCACAGCTTCAGAGTGTACCATCAGGTTCAGGATTGGAGGGGAAACTTGCTACCACCGGAGGAATGGGGCTGGAGGATCCAAGACTCATGTCTTATTCCCATCCATTCCGACCAGAACCCTGCTCCTCAGTCCTTGTTGGAGCTTGTGCGCTGCAGATGCAAGTCAGGTTGCAGCACTATGCGCTGCAAATGCCGTCGTCAAGGACTTGATTGCTCCCGAGCCTGTTCAGAGTGCAGAGGTGTGTGCGCCAATATGTCGGCACATCATTTGGATGAGGACATGGAGTGAAGATTACATGTTGGCCTCCAGTCAAGGCATGTTTCAAGCTTACCAAGACAAATTTGTATGTACAGAAAATTCAATGATAATAAAACGTTTATAACCTGATTTTATTGACTTTGTTTGGATTTTTTTGAAGGTAATTTTGGGGTAAGGATACTAATACATTCAGAACAGGTCATATCTGATGGTTTTATGTGAAAGAACACCCTAAAAAACATGTTCAGAAGCAGAGGTATTCACTTCTTTATGTGAGACAGTGACAAGAAGGCCCCAGATATCAACCCCTGAATTTACATTGATCCACTAAATATATAATCTTATACTTTTAATATGTTATTTATATGACCCTAGGGATCACATAAAACCTTGAATGATTACTATTGCAATTTGTTCTATCTCAAACCACAGATTGACTGGACTATTCTGAGAATGGAGATATTTTGAATTGATCCTTAACACATTTTCAGGGCTCAGGGTTATTTACACCACAACCAAAAGTATGTTGTTGCCTATAGACCTTTTCAAACCCAGATCAAATTAAAGGTTAAGACCAATATAACTACTTACTTAGGCCTTTGTATTCCTTGCAGAACATATAGGCCATTGAGTTTCCGCCCTTGTCTGTGTTCGGCCATCTTCTCCAGCCGTTGCAATCAGTCATAACTGACGTGACATCCTTCCTGCTGTGTGGCCTACATCCTGACGTTCCACGTTGTGATGGTGGGAGATTGCCTAAGATTCTGACGCACCCTCTCAGTGTGGTTTTCCATTATGCGTCTTCATTGTCTCTTTGATTAGCATGTGCTGTATGCTTGAAGAGTCTTCTGCTCCTAGGTTATGTGATTTCTTTATTTTCATCAATGTTTCTGTCATCGTTTGTATCCCCTTCACAGGTGATTGGACTGTGAGTTTCACCACAGCTCTCTTGGTCAGCTTTACCTGCTTCCAGCTTTCACG
Source organism: Poromitra crassiceps (assembly GCF_964638095.1). Taxonomy (NCBI): domain Eukaryota; kingdom Metazoa; phylum Chordata; class Actinopteri; order Beryciformes; family Melamphaidae; genus Poromitra; species Poromitra crassiceps. The sequence continues at coordinate 14,915,459 of NC_139644.1, forward strand.
ACCGGGACGTAGGAATGGGTTTTGAGATGGCAAAGGTCAATAAAATGCTGTTTATATTCAGATGTACTTGATTTAATTCTAATGCTCATTTCCCTTCTCTGAGGAGTGAAAGGCACATTTATAGAAAAGGAAGATTTTATTGTTTTATTAGGCTACCACCAAATGTTAAACCAGGTCTCTCAATATGTGACCCTGCTACAATCTTAATCAAACCTACACAAGGACATACTTACAGTAGCCTACCCTATGTGACACTGAACCGTCCGGCTTAAATCTATACCTTCTTGATGTCTGGATGGTGGCCGGGTTACTTGGCTCACGTGACATTTTAATGATTCTTTCACCTGATGTTTTCTCATTGTAATCGATGTACATTCTGTGTAGTGTCTTGCCTTTGTAGATATTTGTAATGTGTGTGTTAGATCATGTATTTTTAGTGAATGCCTATCTAGGCTTAGGTGAAAGGTCACAACGATCTTGTCTTTCACGGGTATTGTTGAGTACTGAGAGCAGTGATACTCAACCCGAGGCTCTAGAGCCACATGCGGCTCTTTTATGGGTAGTTGTCCTACTTAAAATAAATAAACAAATAAATAAAAATCTAATAAAATAATGGGAGGAAAGGGACTTTTTTGGATTGTGGCTGTTTCAAACCTTGAAAAAAGAGATGGCACATTTGGAGGGGACTCAGGAGAGTGCAGGTTGTGCAGACGCGGGCACCATGCATTCTGCACGGAGCCTTGCTGCATTGTTTTGTAGTTTTCACCATTCACTATTCTTAAAACCTGTCTTTAGATATCTCACCCTACAAGGGTGTTGCAGATTTGGCTGACAAAATCAAACCATGTGTCAAAATGTCAGGATGTGTAAGCTGGGCAGCCTCCCCATCTCAACCATGTTGGCTCCGACATGGGGATTTTGCTAAAGCTCTCAAAAACGTGTCCGAGGCAAATTGCACTTATGTCTTATAATGTGTGCCTAGCCTTATATATAGCCAGTTATCTAAGACATGTCCAAAGTAACAGTGTCTTTATTAACAGCCAGACTGCACAGACCAACATGCAGGCCCAGAGGGGAGAGAGTAGAAAAATCGGTAACACTTCATAATACTGTAACACAAAAAATGGGTAGTTACTGAGGAACGAGTAAGGAACGAACCATTAGTTCATGAATAGTTAATGATTAGTTAATGAGTAGTTGATAGGTAGTTCCTTAAGGGTAGTTACTTAAGAACTGACCATTAGTTACCATGTTAACGAACCAGTAAGTAATGATTACTTCCCTAAAAAAAACTTTTTTTTCATTTGTTTTCATTCACTAGTTCATTAATAGTTAATCGGTAGTTCCTTAAAGATCCTTAATGGTAGTTACTTAAGAACTGACCATTAGTTCCCATGGTAGTTACTTAAGAACTGACCATTAATTACCATGTTAACGAACCAGTAAGTAATGATTACTTCCTTATATTTTTTTAAACATTTCACTAGTTGTTAAGTAATGGTAAAGTAAGCAGGAAGTAATGGTGTATTCCTTAGTAACTACTCAGTAAGATGTACTGCTTTACTTGAGGGGGCACAAACATGTTAAGTAATGGTAAAGTAAGCAGGAAGTAATGGTGCATTCCTTACTAACAACTCGGTAAGATGTACTGCTTTACTTGAGGGGGCACAAACATGGGAACTAATGGTAAAGTAAGCAGGAAGTAATGGTGTATCCCTTAGTAACAACTCAGGAAGATGTACTGCTTACTTTACCATTACTTAACATGTTTGTGCCCCCTCAAGTAAAGCAGTACATCTTACTGAGTAGTTACTAAGGAATACACCATTACTTCCTGCTTACTTTACCATTACTTAACAACTAGTGAAATATTAAAAAAGAATTAAGGAAGTAATCATTAATTACTGGTTTGTTAACATGGTAACTAATGGTCAGTTCTTAAGTAACTACCATTAAGGATCTTTAAGGAACTACCGATTAACTATTAATGAACTAGTGAATGAAAACAAATGAAAAAGTTTTTTTTAGGGAAGTAATCATTACTTACTGGTTCGTTAACATGGTAACTAATGGTCAGTTCTTAAGTAACTACCATGGGAACTAATGGTCAGTTCTTAAATAACTACCATTAAGGATCTTTAAGGAACTACCGATTAACTATTAATGAACTAGTGAATGAAAACAAATTAAAAACATTTTTTTTAGGGAAGTAATCATTACTTACTGGTTTGTTAACATGGTAACTAATGGTCAGTTCTTAAGTAACTACCATTAAGGAACTACCTATCAACTACTCATTAACTAATCATTAACTATTCATGAACTAATGGTTCGTTCCTTACTCGTTCCTCAGTAACTACCCATTTTTTGTGTTACAGTATTATGAAGTGTTACCGAAAAATCACAGACAGCTGTTCGTGATGTGCATTGCATTTATGGTTCGATTTGGTTGTTTAGTGGTGTATTCTTCTTACTCCTGCAGATAACTGGTCAAGCATAGACAATGTGACATGATGACACCATATCAAGATATTTCCAGCACACTAACAAATTCAGTTTTTGACAGCAGAAAACAAAAAAGTTTACTATCTAAAAGATAAGGGGTAAATGTCAGGTTTTGATGTTGGCCCCTCTAGATCACCATTTATGAGATTTTCCCCCTGTTAAATTCACGATTGCCTGTCCTGACACATTAAAAAGGACATGCTATTTAAGGAGCAACACAGCAATTATTAAATGCTCATGACTTAAAATAGCTTATTACATAACAGATTGAGACGGATTCTTAAAAATATGAGTACCGTAATCTTCAAAACCCATTGAACTGGACAGATTACCTCTTCTATTGATGAAGTAGGTCTATTCACAAAGGCAATGTTTGATGAAGGTGCCCTGATGCCCAGGTTTGATGAAGATGCCCTGATGTCGAGGTTTTCATGTGCTGCTAAAGCCCCATGATGTGCTAAAGGCAACTGTGAGGGTTTGGGACAGCAAAGACAAAAATATACTGAGAGAAAGAGAGCGCTAGATAGACACTCCAACTCCAAACTTTTGCAGAGTTGGAGCAGTCTAACTTGGATGAGTTGTATTTTGTGGATTTTGACCATTTGAAAAAAACTGAATAGAGGTCATAAACAAGGTGATTACTGTTCAGTCAATCCAAGAAATGGCGTGCTCAACTCCAGTCTTCTTTTCTTTGGGTGCCAGCCCAGTGGAACATGAGAAAAATAGATGTTATACTGCTGTGCGTCATTAAATGAACTCTAAACTAGATTGTGAGTGCTGCCATTCTATGCAATTGCTGTATAGACCGTTTAATGAGTCAGCGATGTTTCTCTTTAATTGGCTACCTTGAATGAAGACAAGAAATAATGAATTAGATGACTGCACAATGTCTGTTGTGTGACGTAAAGTTTCTCTTCAAGGGCAAATAGGCATCATAGGCCTTTTAAAGTAAGAGCACTCTGCCTCCCATGCTGGACACATCTTCTGAGTCACTCTCTAAAAGGACTCCTAAGGATTGGGGTTGGAGGAAATTATTAAGTCTTCCTGGTAAAAGGGGGCGGTGGGGGTGGAGAGTGGCAGATTGGGATGATATCTGATCGATAGCATAACATTAAAAGCGAAGATATTGAGACCATGACTGCACAGACGCACACATGCACACATCCACACACACACACACACACACACACACACACACACACACACACACACACAAACACACACACACACACACACACACACGCACACACACACACACACACACACACACCTCTGTCTGTCTTTTTACGGGGTCTTCCCGTCCACTGTCAGTACGAACAGTTCCAATAATCCCACTCCCCAGTGGGCACTGCTCTGCTCACTGTACTACTCATACAGTACAGTCTGCTTTGGTACACTACACGACGCTTGCATGACGGGGTTTGGCTACAATGGACACTGCCTGGATAGATATTAACGGCATACAACTATAGAATTTCAGATAAACCCCCCAAAATTTCCCACAACAAAAATATACTCTGAAGATGTGTTATTATTATTGTTGTTGTTATTTATTAATTTATTGTATCAAGGTCTTGGAGGTAACAGTTTGTAATTCTGGGGAGGGTATGTCTCTGTATTGAATCGTTATGTAATGACCAGATCTTCCCAAGCTGTCACTAATAAAATCCGCTACAAAATGACAAAGAGGTTGCTCTTCCTTGATCTTCAAAGACACAGAGAAAATGATTGAAAAATGAAAGAGGATGGAGGCGATACACAGCTAGATTTGATTAACCATTACATCTGTTTTACATGATAGCCACGCAAATCTCATCTTGTCTCCTGTCTCATCTCCACGCAGCATCTATCCTCTCTCTCTCTCTCTCTCTCTCTCTCTCTCTCTCTCTCTCTCTCTCTCTCTCTCTCTATATATATATATATATATATATATATATATATATACATATGTGTGTGTGTGTGTGTGTGTGTGTGTGTGTGTGTGTGTGTGTGTGTGTGTGTGTGTGTGTGTGTGTGTGTGTGTGCGTGTGTCACTCTCCCCTAATCCAGGAAAATGTTTTTCCCCACTGCTAAGCAAACCCAACTGCTACCATGGTTACACAAAAATGGTTGGTGTATAGTTAGTTTCCGCCTTCCATTCTCCAGTTAGCCGTCATAACATTAGAAGTGGAATAGTAAGTCAGTACATGGAATAGAAAAGTCATTACATTTTGAAACAGGGACTAGATTGACTGTGGGAGGTGAGTTTCTTGTCATAATTAGCATCCCATTCATGGTGTACTTCTTGACCATAAACCCAGCCACCGGACCATGCGTGATGCATGCATGCATGAGACAAGAAAACAACCTCCTTGTTGCATGTTTAAATGCCCTCCCCCTTCTCCTTTTCATAAAGCGAGATAATCCTCTCTTTAAAATGCAGCCTGTTAAGTGATTCACCTATAACCATTGCAACTTTTGTCACAAATTCATTATTGTAACTCAGTCTTTCATAAATTAGTTTTTGACCATGAACCGAGCTACTGACCATGCATACATAGTGTGCAAAAAATGTGTTCTAGGTGTTAAGTGCTTTGAGTTTTTGAGAAAGCACTATATAAACCTTATGTATTATTATTATTATTATAAAAGTGCTGGCCAACAAGGTCAAGGCTAAAACATTGTTTTGGGGTGCTGTGCAGCTACTAGGTGTTGACTAACTCTCTGCCTGATGGCCATCTATTCAAGCAACAACAACAACAAAAAGGCTTTTAGAAACGACAAGAACATTCATAGATAGGAACAAGGTTTCAGTCAATCTCCAGCCATTGCCCATTAGATTGCTCATCTGGGCCAACCAGGGGGAAAACGTAATTAGGTCAAACCACCAGTGGTCACAGAAGACTCTGGATGTCTCTTTGGCCACGATTGAGGTGGCCGTCCAGCTGCTCTAACTCAATCATAAGGTTCTCAGCTCTAGCATTTCATCTCCCCTTCCCCTTTTATCATATATAGTGAGCTGATCCTCTTTAAAATGTTACCTGTTAGATTAAGTGATTCACCTCACTATTGCAACTTTTGTGACAAGTTCATTATTGTAACTCAGCCTTTTCATACATTATGTTCTTGACCATGAACCCAACCACCCGACGATGACCTATTCACCTTATGGTCCAACACAGGGGTCAGCCAATTACTTCCTGTTGTGTTGACACTTCCTGTGACAGTAGGCTACAGAATTATATTGTGTTCATTGTGTTAACTGTGGCCAACACTGCTGAGGGGAATTAAGGTGTGTGCAGACCCCTAAGAGCCCTAGGTTTGACCAGGTAAAATAGACCAGGAAGTTGTAACACAACTGGGTCAAGTGGGCAGGCTACATAAGGTGAATACACATGCAAAAGTGTCAACAGGGTGGTCGCTCTCAAGGCAGTAATAGAACACTGGAATATTTAGCATCATGCATGGTGTACTTCTTGACCATAAACCCAGTCACCTAAACCATACATACATGGTACATGCAGAAGTGTCAACAAGGTGGCCCATCTCAAGGCAGTATACATTTAGCATCCCATTCATGGTTTACTTCTTGACCATAGACCCAGCCATCAGTAAACAACTTTTGCCCCCACATGGATGACAAGCCTGACAAGCCTGCCCACTCCACAGTTGTGGATCTGGCTGTTGTAATGGGTTTACGAGTTGACAATTCAGTCTGAATATCAGGCTAGAAAATTACGTCTTTCTCCTCAAATCAAAAGTCTACAAAATTGCTACGACAGTGTTGTGACGCTAAGTGTTGACTATGAAGTGATTCTGCCCGACCATCTATTCAAGCTTCATCTATTCAAAGAATTGCTTTCATAAACTACTGGGAAGAATATTAGATAGCAACAATGTTTCAGTCAATCTCCAGCCATTGCAGATTGTTTATTTGGGCCAACCAGGGGGGAGAAAGTAATGACGTAAAACCAGTGGTCACAGAAAACTGAATATTGAGATGGCCTCTTTGGTGTAACTCTAATATGCAGACACTTGATAGAGAGCGTCCAGGTGCTGTAAATCAACTATAAGCTCCTCAACTCACATTGTTGCATGCTTACATTTCCTCTCCCCTTCTCCTTTTTATAAAGTGAGATCATCCTGTTTAAATGTAATTAATTAATTAATTAATTAATTAATTAATTAATGTAACTCAGTCTTTCATACATTGTTCTTGATCATGAACCCAACCACCTGACCATGCATAATTATAGAGAGCCAAAGTGAAAGGTCACTTCCTGCTTTCTCCCTGTACCAGCGCTGCGAAAAATATGAATGGCGGTGGACGGAGAATAAGGTTACTTTTTTGATCCCGTTTGAATTGTGCCACGGGGTGCCAAAGCCAATTTGGTCAATTTAAAACATAACTTTGCATGTCAAGAAAGTCACAATTTGTTGTCAAACTGAAACGTAGGGTTTAGTTTCGTATAAAAACTACATAGCTCGTGGAAGCTCGTGGCATGTCGCCGGTCTTCAGCTTTGCCGGTAGAGAAAGTGACGTCACTTAGGCGACAGTGTATGTAGTCTTTCTGATTTATAACTTCTAGTGCAACAGTTTGGCGACAAACTGCGACTTTCTTGACATGCAAAGCTACATTTTAAATTGACAAAATTAGCATTGGCACGCCGTGGCACAATTCAAACGGGAGAAAAAAGTAACCTTATCCTCCTATCCGTCTACCGCCATTCATATTTTTCGCAGCGCTGGTACAGGGAGAAAGCAGGAGGTGATGTTTCACTTTGGCTCTCTATAGTAGATGCCAAAGGTGGTGGACAACAGGGTGGCCCTTCTCAAGGCGGTAATAGAACACTGGAATATTCCAATTGCTTGTCATATTTTGCATCCCATGCATGGTGTACTTCTTGACCATAAACCCAGCCATCAGTAAACAACTTTTGCCCCCACATGGAAATGTGAGAGAACCAATGAACCTCTTTCTCCTCAAATCAAAAGTCTAACGGCGCAAGGCAGTTTAATTTCCGGGCCCTTGTTAACAGATTAGACTTCATGGTGACACCGGGGTGCGGTTCAGGCGCCTCGCGACCTGCAGTTAGTTTCCGCATCTGGTCTATATTTTGAGCGATTCTGTGCAGCCAAGCAGGAGGAGGTCACTACAACTTGCAACTTTTGTGACAAGTTCATTATTGTAACTCAGTCTTTCATACATTTGTTCTTGATCATGAACACTGGAATATTCACATTTCTTGTCATATTTTGCATCCCATGCATGGTGTACTTCTTGACCATAAACCCAGTCACCAGAGCATGCAGTATGCAAAAGTGTCAACAAGGTGGCTGCTCTCAAGGCAGTATACACTTAGCATCCAATTCATGGTGTACTGCTTGACCATAAACCCAACCACCTGATCATGCATAGGTAAAATCAGCACCCCCCTCGGAAATGTAGTGAGACAAGAAAATAACCTCTTTCTTTTCTCCTCAAATCAAAAGTCTAACGGTGCAAACACACTGGAAACGGAAGCAACGCGGAAGTGAGGCAAAGCGTCTGGAAGCGCAGGCAGTTTAATTTCTGTGACCTTGATTGATTACACCGGTCACAACGGCCGCGGGGCCGTGCGGGCGGTTCGCGACCTGCACTTAGTTTAAGCGTCTGGTCTAATTTTTGGGCGATTGTGTGCAGCCAAGCAGGAGGTCAGTACAACTTGTAACTGGTGTGGGGCAAAACAGAACCGCAATAAAAAAAAAGCACGGAGAGATTATGGAAAGCAGCTGGAGTCAAAATTGGACACTAACAACCCCAGACACCTGTGGAGTGGACTCCATGCTGCCACAGACTTCAAAGGGGTGAAACGACAGAACCCCAGCACGTCACCCACCCTGCCGGACAAACTCAACGCGTTCTACGCTAGGTTCGACCCCTCTGCCAGATCGCCCCCCCCCCCCCCCCCCACCACCCCTCCCCCTCACCCCCCATCACCCCACAACCCCTCCTCCTCTCCCCTCCCTCTCCCCCCCCCACCACCCCTCCTCCCCTCACCCCCCACTGCCCCACAACCTACCCTCCACTCCTATCTAACCCAGTGCCCTCCTCCCTTACCCACCCCTCAGTGCCCCCCCACTTCTCACAGGCCACGAGACTCCTTAACATATACAAATAGTGTAGTAGCCGTACTGTACCGCACTGTAGATGCTACCATTATGTATGACTAATGTTCAATAGTATGTTTAATTAGGTACACGCTATTTGCACCTAACAGAATGTTATTATGTTTAATTATGTTTAAAGTATGTTCATGCCATTTGCACTATGGGCAGTGAATACGCCACTGTCTGTGGCGTGTCTTACTGCTTTATTGCTTGTTGCCTCTTGTTTTTTATTTATATATCTTTTATTTTTTGCACTATGTTGTAACGGAGCCTACAGCACAAGAATTTCACACGTGATACTTGTACTGCGGAGTGACAATAAAAATCTTGAATCTTGAATCTTGAGAACTGCAAAACTTCTGCTGTGAATGGCCAGGCCCCTGCTCGAGCTGAATTCACACACGGCACGACTTTCGGATCATCCAGTGTGTTTGCACCATAAAAAGTGTGTTTTGCTTCGAGTGCTGTGCAGCTACTAAGTGACTCTGCCTGGCCATCTATTTCAAGCTAAAATAGCTTTCAGAAACTAATGGAAGAATATTTTCTCCCTCTTCAGTATTTTCTCTCTCTCTCTCCACTCTCTCGTTTCTCCTCTCCCCCTTTCTCCCTCATCCGTCTTCTATTCTTGTTCTGTTCTCTCTCCTCTTGTCTCTCTTCTCCTGTCTCCCTCTCCTCTCTGCTCTCTCACCTCATCCCTCTTTTCTCTTGCTATGCTTGTTTATAATATAATTTGAATAAGTTGTTTGATTCTGTTCATTGATTGTGGTTAGCTAGACCAAGCTAGACACATTCTCTGTAAGGTCCTCTGAGACATGCTTGTGAATTAGGGCTGCAAATAAACTTGACTTGTAATAGGGTCCTCGGCTCTAGCACTGTTGCATGTTTACATTTCCTCTCTCTTTCTCCTTTTTATAATATAAAGCGAGATAATCATCTTTAAAATGTAATTTGTTAAGCCTAACCTCTTTCATACATGTTCTTGAATCTTGACCATAAACCCAGCCACCTGACCCTGTCCTATACATATTACAGTAGTACGTATGCAAAATGGCCGACAAGGTGGCCACTCTCAAGGCAGTAATAGAACACTGGAATATTCTCTATTCACCATCTGCCGTCACCTGGCTGTCTATCAACATGTATTCACCACACATACAGGGAGGAAGCGTATGCATTGCACACATTTTGTAAAGACGTACTATTCCTTCATAAACGGCTTTGCAGCACAAGGAAAGAGAGTCTAAAAGAGTCCCACACACACACACACACACACACACACAGACACACACACACACACACACACACACACACACACACAGAAATGTACTAAGGCAAGAAAATAACCTCTTTCTCCTTGACAGAGTGCTGTGTGCGCAGCTACAAGGTGTTGAGCAGTAAGCAGATGAACAGTGAGGGTACATCAGAAGTGACAGCCTTGATTAGAGGAATGGCACCTGGTAAGTGTTTTCATGGTTGGTTGGTTATGTAACTTCTATTTCAGCACTCAGATAGAAGCACAGAAGGTCGGCTACACGGACGAAAGAGAAGGTAGAACAACAAAGATGGGAAGTTTGCTATGGGCCATCCAGACGATAATTGCTGACTTCACAGTCTCTGCTGCTGTATTGTTACATTGTTACAGGAACACATTGGTTTCTCCACCGGCGTACTCTAGGACAGGTGTTCTCAAACTTTTGTAACTTAAGGCCCACTTCTGATTGTTCAGTTTCAAGGACCACCTTCCCAGATAAATGAAAGAGAGAGAAAGAAAAACATTGAAATTGTGCATTTTAATTTGAGGTTTTTCATCTATATACTTCTTGAGCACATTTAGATATAAAAAAAATAAAAAATAACTACACGGTAACTACACGGTGCTCTGAGGCCCACCAGTGGGCCACGGCCCGGTGGTTGAGAATAGCTGCTGTAGGACACATTAGGGGTGTGATCATGCTGGGCCATCTCTCTGCCCTTAATGAGCTGAGCTTTGGAGACACAATTGGAAAAGGTAACACGTGTATCACAGCTTTGAAAAACGTTGTATAACACAATCCAGCTCTATTTTTAGTATGTTGGTAGTTATTTTTTAACTACCAACATAGTTGGGTGATTCATTTCGGGTGATTCCATGACCGCGGAGAGCGGAGGTTCGTTTCTCAGTGGGGTTGTCATCTGTGACTGAATACTGAATATTTGGATGGCCTCGCTCTCTTTGGTGCTTTGGTGTAAATAACTCTAAGAACAAAATGGCCTCCGCTATCTGCTGAGAGACTTCATAAACATTGCAACTTTTGTGACAAGTTCATTATTGTAACTCAGTGTTTCATACATTCGTTCTTGATCATGAACCCAACCTGCATACATACCGGTAGTACATGTAAAGATGGTGGTCAACAAGGTGGTCAAGACAATAATAGAACACTGGAATATTCAAAAGTGTCAACAAGGTGGCTGCTCTCAAGGCAGTATACATTTTGCATCCCATTCATGGTGTACTGCTTGACCATAAACCCAACCACCTGATCATGCATGGGTCAAATCAGTAAACCCCACGGAAATGTAGTGAGACAAGAAAATAGCCTCTTTCTCCTCAAATCAAAAGACTAAGGGTGCAAACACTACTCTCTTATTTTCTCCCTCTTCACTCTCTCTCCTCTCTCCCTCATCCGTCTTCTATTCTTGTTCTGTTCTCTCTCCTCTTCACTCTCTTCTTCTCCTTTCTCTCTCTCCTCTCTCTGCTCTCTCGCTTCTTCCCTCTTTTCTCTTGATATGCTTGTTTATAATATACTTTGAATAAGTTGTTCGATTCTGTTAATTGATTGTGGTTAGCTAGACCAAGCTAGACACATTCTCTGTAAGGTCCTCTGAGACATGCTTGTGAATTTAGGGCTACAAATAAACTTGACTTGTAATAGGGTCCTCGGCTCTAGCACTGTTGCATGTTTACATTTCCTCTCTCTTTCTCCTTTGTGTTTAGTTTAGTTTATTTCAGATCAAAATACAAAAAAAACAATTAGAAAATACATTTATTAATATAGATTATGACACACTAGGTGTTGAGCAGTACAGTGAGGGTACATCAAAGTGACAGCCTTGATTAGAAGAATTCCACCTGATAAGTGTTTTCATGGTTGGTTGGTTATGTAACTTCTATTTCAGCACTCCGATAGAAACACAGAAGGTCGGCTACACGGACGAAAAAGAAGGTAGAACAAAGATGGGAAGTTTGCTATGGGCCATCCAGACGATAATTGCTAACTTCACAGTCTCTGCTGCTGTATTGTTACATGAACACATTAAAAACAACATGGTTTCTCCACCGGCGTACTCTAGGACACATTAGAAGTGTGAGGATGCTGTGACATCCCTAGGCCCTTAATGAGCTGAGCATTGGAGTCATAATTGGAAAAGGTAACACGTGTATCACAGCTTTGAAACACGTTGTATAACACAATCCAGCTCTATTTTTAGTATGTTGGAAGTAATTTTTGAACAGTTGAACAGATTCAGAGGTGCTCAAACACAAAGCATCAATCTACAGCAGGGGTGCCCAACCAGTCGATCGCGGTCTACTGGTCGACCGCGGACTGACCCCAGGTCGATCGCGTCAAAAAAAAAAAAAATATATATATATATATATATATATATATATATATATATATAATGGAAGTACATGCAGTTGTTTATTTTAATTATGGATCATAATATATGCAATTCCAAATGCACTTTTATTTTAAAAGTAGCCACACAGTGAGAAAAAAGAAAGTGAGAAAAAATAAATCATTTATTGGGGAAAAAAAGTGATGCATCGATTTAAGATGCATCGAGATGCGAGATGCATCAATAATCGTAATCGAATCGAATCGTAGCCCTCTGAATCGTAATCGAATCGTGAGGCCAGTGAAGATTCACAGCCCTAAATGTCAAGTGGTTGTGGGACAACGAGAAAGTGTTGTGAGGTTAGTTACTGCAGGCTGGAAACGATGTGTGTGCGTTTGCAATGTTGAAACTGGACTGTCTGGTAGATCTCGGGAGGCTGGCTACTCGAAAAGTAGATCTTGGGTCAAAAAAGGTTGGGCACCCCTGATCTACAGTATTATACAGTATTTATATTAGAAGGTATACAAAACAAATATATCCCTGCAACTCTTCACAGCCATGTTCAAGATATGAAAGTTCAAACAGTTCCCGGTAAGTCCTCCCTGTGAAAACAACGGCAAGTGTTTCCTGATTTCGATATATATATTCATACATACAGTATGTGCCAGAACATTTGGTACCCAGGAGCACTGTGGATGTAGCAGGTTCCCTGAGGTCAGAGGAACACAGGGTCCACCGGGTTGCTCATCTAGCCAACCGCAGCTGATCACCATCACTCTCCATCAACATGGATGGTCAAACGAGGATATGGAGGATAGCCCGGACACAAACCATATCAATTATGCACCATGCTGCTGCACGGCCAATGGAGAATCTGATTAACATGTGACCCAGAGCTCGCTCAGGGTTCAGGCCAGTGCTCGGGTAGACGAGTCCACCGGGGTTGTTGGTTATGCATGTGTATGTACCAGGCCCGGCGCCACGAGGGGGCCTAAGGGGGCTTAGCCCCCTCAGTTCAATTTTCGGCCCCCTCACTTGAATTCTTTTTAAGAATAGTTAATCTATAAAGGCCAGTTAGGCAATGTTTGTACCTGACATGTTTAGGCTGCTGTTTCTGCAGTCTTCATCAAATTTGATCAGTTTAAGTTGATGTAGGCTACCCCCTGTAAACATAGCTCTGTTGTTTCAGAATTGGCAGGGAAGCGCTATTTGCTGTGCTTTGGTTGTCACAAGGTGTCAGAGATGTAGCTATTTATTAAATTTGAACCTATGAACCCTTGAACCTCTATTAATGCCTTAATCTGCTGCTGTGAAATAAATGTTTTATTTGATTTTGAATAGTAGTCTTTCTTGTGTTGTTATTGCGCTTTTCAGAGGTTATTATGGTTAAAAAGTCCAGAAATAGGCATAGCAGGTATATAACCTATGTTTTACGATATAAAAACATCATATAAAAAAAGAAAAAAAAATCAGCCCCCTCGCCAGTTATAACAGCCCCCTCAGTCATTTCATCCTGGCGCCGGCCCTGGTATGTACATATACATACTCTGTCTGCACATCACGTTTGTACCTGTCCATCTGTGTCCTCTCATGTCACCATGTCGCCTCCTATATACTGTATATTCACTGGACTGTGCTCCACCAATGCGCCCAGAGCAGCTATAGGACCAATTAGACTTAATTAGTGCCGTGCGGTGGCTCGGCTCACAGGCAGCCGGTATCGACCCGCTCTGTCATTTAGCCAGCACACACTCTGCTGCCGGTGTTGGTAATGGCTGCATGGTTACATACAGATTGTGGGATCACAGTCTTGTATGTTCCCTTGCCTTGTTGCCATGGTCTCTCTGACAACTGCCCCATGCATGAGCATGAACGGGAAATCCATCTTGGTTTATGGCCGTTATCAACTGATGCATCCATCACTTTGAACATGAAAGAACAAAGCGCTTGCATTCTTCCTTTATCTGAGAAAAGTTAAGTGGGGAAAATATCTGAATGTCTTTTGCACCCCTCATACTCCCTCCTTCAGTTTGCTTTCATCTCCATGCATATTGCATAATGTAGTGTGCGTGCACATGTGTGCTTCATTGAGCTTTACATGATGCTGTCTGTACACTGTGTGTAATGGGTGCAGTGACAAAATGTACTGAGGAAAGTCACAACTGGATGCAACTGAAAAGATTAGATTCAAGCACTAAGGATGGCTGTGTGAACGTAGCCTAAGAGTCCATTTACACATGGCATTAACATGCATTTTCTGCCATCAGATTGCAATCAGATTGTGCTTGATCACATTAGCCTGATTTCATTTACACCTGGCGTTAACATGCGTTTTTCCTTATCCAGATAACATCCAGATAACTTATTAACACCCAAAATGGTTGTCCTCTCAATCCACATACAGTTGCTGTATCCAGATTGAGAGGACACATTGCATTTACACTTGTGTTCAATGTGTACACAATGCATCCCTGACCACTTCCGGAGGTGGTTTGGCCGATCAGATTGCAATCCTTCTTCAATGTGTCTTGGGGGCGTTTACACCTGGCACTTCAAGTGGTCAAGCACAATCAGATTGCAATCTGATGGCAGAAAAGGCATGTTAATGCCAGGTGTAAATGGCCTCACTGTGTCCAAATTAATTCTTTGCAGACAATAATCACCAGTATTATTGAAGTGGGTAAAGGCAAATAATAGAACAGACTGATCTGCGCAGAACAAAACAGATTGTGAGTTCACATGGAGTATGTTTTACCGGGCTAATTATTTAAGTTGAACACATATCACTTCAAATATTTCACATTATTAAGTATCAATCTCAATTTTTAATCTCATCAGAAATCCTCAGTCATAGTTGTGGCACATAAAGATATAGGGCCCTATTCTCCCACAAGCCTTCGGCGCTAAAACGGGCCTTAAACGCAAAAAAACGTGCCTTGCGCCTGTTTTGGGACGATATCAATATGGCTTTAGGCTGCCAAATGCGCTTTAGGCCGAATGGGCGTGGCGCAGTCCCAGAATGGGCCAAAGTGGGCGTGTCGGCGCTAAATACCGGCGTACTGCTATCTTCCGACCTGGCGTTAATTTAGCGCCTTGCGCCTTTGAAAAGCAGGCCTATTCAGTGGGCCAGTTGCGCGGAGCGCTCCCCTCTGGCTCTCTCCCTCCCCTCTGGCTCTCTCCTCTGTCATCCTTCTCTGTGTCACTCTCTCCCTCTCTCCTCACAGTCTGACAGGCACAATACCGACTGTCTCTGACTCCCTCGCTCAGAGTCCCATAGAAAAAATAAGCTGTAACTTCACTGCAATGTGAATGTCCCAACATGCATTGTGTTTCTCCATTTCGCTACTAAATAGCAACCAAATGAGCCGAAAACCTATATTAAGGGAGGATCTAAATAATGTGTAATGGTAAGACAACCTCCAATTGTAGAACATTTCAATATTGGACCAAATAAAACATCGAAATGAAAACACCACCCTATTTGAAACATATATGTCCTACTGGGGCTATAAATATCCCTTGTCGATTTAACGTGATTTAGATAAGTGACAGCGGAACGCGCTTCGGAAGCTTCTACTGTCATCTGCTATACTGTGATGTCCGCTCCAATAACTTGGCCCTACTCCACATTTAGTTTTACAATAAAAACACATTTATGCAATGACTTTACATAATGTAGGCTATATTTATGTGCATCATCCTTCCTGCAGCAGGCGAAAGAAAATGATATCTTTCTGGACAAACTTTCACCAATCTAATAGGCTATATTTTTCTAGCTGATGCGTTTAGAACATTATTTTCACTTTGATCTTGCTATAGTGTAGCGTTTTTACATGCTTGCAGTATTTCAACTGCAGTTATATTGGTTTGAGAAGCATCATAATATGGAATAATAGCCGATATATGGAGACAGACGGGATGAAGGGGGGGGGGGGGATCAGAGGCTTGGGTTTCGTCTGGTTTTGCTGGACCACTGGAATGGAGCTTAAAAGGCAAGCATGCAATTCGTTTATTGCACTTATCCAATGAACTGACGGTGCATAATTTTACGCTTAAAAGGCGTGGTTGTAATGGTTGAGGCTGCGTCTAGCGCCAAGACCAAGATATCAAGTGCGCTGGTCCACGCCCACTGATTTGCGCTGCGCCAGGCACTCGGCCTAGAAACAGCGCCGATGCAACGATAGGGACCATAGTGTGACGACTGACTCACCAGTAAAAAATAGTTGAAGATCTTATAGCTTTTGCCTGCTTTCTCCCGGAGATTATATTTCAGAGAAACAGAATATTCAATCCTCTCTCTCTCTCTCTCTCTCTCTCTCTCTCTCTCTCTCTCTCTCTCTCTCTCTAACAAAGAACAAATACAAAATCTCCTCACATGGAAATGTAGTGAGACAAGAAAATAACCTCTCCTCAAATCTAAAAAAAAAATGCTTTTGACAGAGTGCTGTGAAGCTAAGTGTTGACTAAGTGACTCCCTGCCTGGCCATCTATTCAAGCTAATAAAAATAGCTTTCACAAGAATATTTGTAGATAGAAGCAAGGTTTCATTCAAACTCCAGACATTACAGATTACTCATTCGGGCCAACCAGGAAGAAAGTTATTATGTAAAACCAGTGGTCACAGAAAACTGAATATTTGGATAGCCTCTTTGGTGCTTTGGTGTAACTCTTTGAGAACAATCGTGGTGGCCTCAGTATTCAGCTATCTGCAGACAGGCCATGGGCAGGTCATCAGGTCCTGCAACCACCAAAAAAAATGCTTTTGACAGAATGCTGTGAAGCTAAGTGTTGAATTAGTGACCCCTGCCTGGCCATCTATTCAAGCTAATAAAAATTGCTTTCAGAAATGACTGGGAAGAATATTTCTGATGGCAGAAAAGGCATGTTAATGCCATGTGTAAATGGCCTCACTGTGTCCAAATTAATTCTTTGTGTTACACTTATTAGATGAACGAGGAGTCCAACTTGTGCAAACACATTTGTTTTATTTATTTTCGTCCGGGTGCTGTGAAACACACAATATACACAGATTAGCTCAGTTAGCTCTTGTCTTGTCACTGTTCACGCACGAAGCCTTCTGAATCTAACCTGGTTTCCTGTCTGGCTCGTGGTATATCATATCATATTCCAATTCCAACTTATGACATTATCACCTTAACAACAGTTTCTCATAGAGCCGTAATAATATTCACTTCAATTCACACTTCTTTAGAAAACATATTTCAATTGGCACATAAACACATTCAATAATCCCCAAAATATATTCTAAACACATGGTCATTAATTCCCATTAATCTATATTATTATTCTAAATCCCTTTAATTATTCAAATCTACCCAAACTCAATATTCTCTATAATACTATATTTATCAGCTTAACAATCACTGCAACTAATGCCCTGCAACATCATTACTGTTCACTGGAATACAACCCTCTTCCCTCCCAATACAACATGAGGTAACCCAGTAACAATTACATTCAAGATAGCATTTACAGTTTCTTTCTAAACACTACTAGCACATTAATCAAACTATAACAAACTCCATGTACCATCCATACACACATTCACACACATACATCCTACACAGCTGTTGAACTACGTTAATACCTTTCCCCTTGCATATTTTACCAGGGCTAATGCAACATCATGCTAATGTTAGCTATTGAGATCGCCAAGCTAACAGGTTAGCGCTTAGCTAATAATGCTAATCATATCCCTATTCACGCATCTAAACACACACTCACGCCACCCAGTCGCCCATTCACACTGTATGAGTTCATGTTGTTATCTGTCTTAACCGTAATTCAATTCTTACCTGTGAAACACACAATATACACAGATTAGCTCAGTTAGCTCTTGTCTTGTCACTGTTCACGCACGAAGCCTTCTGAATCTAACCTGGTTTCCTGTCTGGCTCGTGGGGTTGTAAACAGAACACGCAGGGACGCCCGCGCCCTCTACTGTCCATTTACAGGCATTACACAGCACAGACAACGTTATGCACAGGTTTGACAGGTTACTCAGACTGAAATAGCAACAACTCTCTACAGTGAAACGATTTAAATATGGCATTGGGGTGTTATTTATTATGTTTGTTTTATATTCGAATTTAAATAAATGGGGGGGTATTAACTTTAGCTTATCAGTAGTATGTTTTAACTTCTCTTAACCATTGAAATCCCTTCAGGGCCACACTCTCCCCCACAAAATCAAATGTCTCCTGACATTTCCCACAGTAGAATGTTCAGTTCAACGACAGTCCAAGGTCCAAGGTTGCCATGGTTGCCATAGGGGTCGCCGATCACTACTCGGAGTGTCTCGAATGTCACAGTGTCTGGCAATTAAGGAAGGCTGACCCAAAGTGTCGTAACTAAGAACAACCGGGGGGTGTCTCTGTCTGTGTGGGTGCTCTCTTACCGGCGGTGCGTGGTCAGCTTCAAACTCACCACCCTCAGCTCTGTCAGGGTCTGGTAAAACCCCTCCTCTCTGTAGTGGCATATCCCCTTCACTCTCCTCCTCGCTCTGTGGTGTCCCCTCGTGGGCCGGGTGCTGCTGCTGAGGACCCTGATGAGGACTATGCGGTGGCCCCTCGTCTGCCGGATGCTGGTGCTGAGGGCCCCGATGAGGATGAAACGATGGCCCCTCGTCTGCCGGATGCTCGTGCTGAGGGCCCCGATGAGGATGAAACGGCTCTGCCCGAGGGTTCAGCAACCCTTGCCCCCGCTGGCTCCTGCTGCTGGACCGGAGATGCCACCGGTACGTTGCACCGTCGCCGTCATCGTCGGAGTCGCTGTCGCCTTCTGGTTGCTGCAGCTCCTTGCGTTGTTGCCTCGTCTTCCTCTTCGTGATCTCCCGAGCATCTTTTTGTGGTTGAGGAGCCTTTGCTGGTGGCTGCTCGAGAGGGAGGTGGTCACACGGCAGCAGAAGATTTCTGTGAACCACTCTGTCTCTTCCTTTGCCGGTTTCTGGGGTGACTTGGTAGACCGGGCTGTTGTCACCTTTCCTATCTTTCACTCTGTAGACCTGGCTTTCCCAGTACGCCAGGATCTTGCCAGGCCCGCCTCTTGGGGTGAGGTTACGGATGAGGACTCGGTCGCCTGGTTGAAGGTCTCTCCCCTGAATCTTCCTGTCGTAGTGGGCTTTTCCACGAGCTGCCTCTTTGTCAGCGGTCTTTCCAGCGATCTGGTATGCATCTTGCATCCTCTTTTTCCAGTGATTTACATAGTCGTCGTATGTCTCATGGGCTTCATCTTTCCTGAGATTGAACAACAGGTCAATTGGAAGGCGGGGGGAACGACCGAAGATGAGATGGTAGGGTGTGTAGCCCGTTGCCTCGCTCTTTGTGCAGTTGTAGGCGTGAACTACTTTAGCCAGTGACTCCTTCCAATCTTCCTTCTCCTTGTCCTCCAAAGTGCGCAACATCGACAGCAGGGTGCGATTGAATCTTTCTACTTGCCCGTTTCCCTGCGGGTGGTAGGGTGTCGTGTGCGAGCCCTGGATGCCTGAGAGATCTTTCAGCCTCGCCATCAGTTTGTTCTCGAACTCTTTGCCCATGTCGTGGTGTAGCTTGTCGGGGAAGCCGAACTTGAGTGCAAAGTCGTTGAAGAGTTTGTCGGCCACAGTTTTTGAAGCTTTGTTCTTTGTTGCGTAGGCTTGGGCAAACCTCGTGAAGTGATCCATGACCACCAAGATGTATTCGTAGCCGTGCTTACATTTATCCAGATGTAGAAAGTCTATTGAGACTAGCTGGAATGGATAGGTGGTCTGGATCGGTGTCAAGGGTGCACGAGTCTGCTTGCTTGGCTTCTTCTTCTTCAGACATTCGCAAACTTGTGTGACAAAATGTTCAACGTCTTTGTGCATCTGTGGCCAGTAGAATCTCTCCCGGATGAGGTCAAGCGTTCTTTCCACCCCCAGGTGGCCCATGTCTTGGTGCAGCTCTTTGAAAACCAACTGATGGTAGGCTTTGGGGATCACCAGCTGTTCTCGGCGTGATGTTCTGCGGCGCAGGACGCCATCTTCATCCACTTGGATCTTTAGCCATTGTCGCAGTAGCATGGTTACCGCAGGGTGCTCTGCTTTGATCTCAGTTCTGCTTGGCCTCCTGTTCTGTGACTTATACCAGAGGACCCTGGATAAGAACTCATCCTCCTCTTGAGCTTTACAGATTTGTGCTGCAGTGAGAGGTTGGCCTGTCTCGCAGTCCTTTACCAGACTCAGGGCGCTGATGTGCACAACCCCAACCCCCTGGCAAGGGTCTCTCCTTCGCACCATCACGCTCTCCATGGATGCACTGATTGCCTCTTGACCGACCTCACCAGTACAGCTGCTCATGTACTCTTCCATGTCCAGGGGCATCCTGGACAGCCCATCAGCGTCAGCGTTGTTCTTGCCGGGACGATAGCGTATGGTGAAGTTGTAATCGGCCAGCTCCGCCACCCATCTGTGCCCCGTAGCGTTGAGTTTTGCAGAAGTGAGCACATATGTCAACGGATTGTTGTCCGTGTAGACAACAAATGATGAAGCATGGTACAAGTGATCACGGAACCGTTCACATATGGCCCACTTCATCGCTAGAAACTCTAGCTTCCCGGAGTGGAGATGGTATCTTTTCTCTGCTGGACTCAGGGTGCGGGAGCCATACGCTATCACCCTCATCTTTCCCTGCTGTCGCTGATACAGCACAGCACCCAAACCAACCTGTGAAGCGTCACAGTGTAGCACGAATGGCTGGGTGAAGTCTGGATATCCGAGGACCGGCGGCTTTGTCAGTGCCTCTATCAGCTGGTTCAGCACTGTCTGGTGGGAGCTGGTCCACTGGATAGGTGTTCGTGATGGCAGGTGACCTTTCTGTTTCGTTACTGTTTTCTTGCGTCTTCCCGCTGGTGGGTCTGGGGTGTGTTGTTCAGCGTTTGTGACCGTTAGAATGTTGTAGAGTGGTTGTGCCACGCGCGAGAAGTTGGGGATGAAGGGTCGATAGTAGGAGAGGAACCCCATTATCTGGCGTAGGTCACCAACGGTTCCTGGTGTTCTCTCCTGTAGAGCCCTCACCGGCGCCATCTCCGCAGGGTCCATGGTGTAACCCTCTGCTGTCACCACCTTGCCGAGGAACTTCACACTGGCCCTGAACAGTTCACATTTCTTTGGAGTCAATTTCACACCATGCTCTTTATAGCGCTGGAGGACCAACCGGATATGCTCTAGGTGTTCTTCAAAGCTGCTGCTGTGTACCAGGTTGTCATCCAGGTATGGGAGGCAAACCGTGTCTCTGAGGCCAGCCAAACAGTATTCCATACTCCTCTGGAATTCTGCGGGGGCGGAGCTCAGACCAAAGGGTATGCGGACCCATTCATAGAGCCCCCAGGGCGTGATGAAGGCTGTCCACGGGCGGCTCTCTTCATCCAAGAAGCCCTGGTGGTACGCTTTACCCTGGTCGAGCACCGAAAACCATGAGCTCCCGCCCAGTGCATCCAACATGTCCTGAATCCTTGGTATGGGATGCCTGTCGGGGACTGACTTGCGGTTGAGTTCTCGGTAGTCACAACAGAGACGAAGGCTGCCATCCTTCTTGCGGACGCATACCACAGGTGATGAATAGGGCGATCGTGATGGGGTGATCCACCCTCTGTTCAATAAGTCTTGGAGGTATTCTTTTACTTCGCTGTGAAGGGGCTTGGGAACGGACATGTAGGTCTTTTGCACTGGGCTGGGGTCATTGAGGGTGATGCGCATTTTGAGAGATGGAATACTCCCTACATCATCGCCATTCCATGCAAAGGCCTGACACTCCTCCCTTAGCATCCTCTTCGCCGCTGCCTGTTGACCCTCTGGGAGATGTTTGAGGTCCACAGGGGGGTCCCATATCGTTGGTTTTTCCTCTTGCTCGCTGTCAGGTTGTGAGGCAGGGCGTGTCATGCTGGTCGGCTCGTTTGACTTGGACGCCATGCTGGTGACGGGTGTTTGGTTGTTCTCTTTGGTCTGAACAGCGGCTGAGTACACCGTCTTCACTGCCTCCACATGTCCAATGATTTTATGACGTTCCAGATAGATGGTGTGGGCTGTGGTATTTGTCATGGGTATCGGTACATACGGTACCTTCCTTTCAGAGATCCGCACCATGACTTCATTGAGAGCTACGCCCTCTGGTGGTGGGTTCAGAATGTCGGGTGAGAAGAGCATGTCCTGCCCCCTACTGTGTGAGCTCACGTGTGCCCGGACGTAGATGGTTGTGACTTGGCTGGCGGGCAGGGATACTCTTTTCCCACATGTGCGGATCACACCAGTCTCTGGTTCTGAGTTATTGCTCTGCATTAGCTTCACCACACTCTGAGCTGTTCTCACCGTTATGGCCAGGGCTTTACTCACTCTGTGTGTTAGCTGTTTTCTCCCATCTTTGGTCTTTCTCTCACTCCCGTTGATGACGATCTCGATGACGTTGTAACCTATGATGGGGTCACTGGCGACTGCTGAGTCACTACACACGAGCACTGGCACTTGTAGGTCACTTGTCATGGGGGGATCATTGTCCAGTCGGAAGCTGACTTCAATCCAGCCGATGTAGGGGATGGGCGTGTCATTGGCAGCGAGCACTGTTAATGTCTCCTCCTTCAGAAGGTCTGAAATGGGCCGGACAACAGTGTGTGGGAGGTGTTTCTGTCGCCATGACTCATTTATTATGCTGGACTGTGCCCCTGTGTCCCACAGGACTTTAACTGGATGATTGTCCATGAAGCAGTTCATCATACATCTGTCTCCTACAAGTCCCACTAGGCGTGACTGGTGCTGGGGTGGTAGCAAGTGAACTACATTGGCAGCGCATGAGGTGTCGATTGTCTTTTCTGTGCGGGTGGTTAAGGAAAGAGTTGTTGGGCTGGTCGCAAACGGCTCATTTTGGGACGATGTGTCTTGGACTACTGATTGCCCCGCCTCAGTAATCCTTGCCCGTTTCCCGACGAGAATCTCTGCTCTCTGCATCCACGAGAGAAGTGGCCCTCTTGCCCACATTTGTAGCAGTGTGAGCAGTTTTCGCCTACTTTCTCGTCTCTGCATCTTTGACAGCCTCTCTCTCGTTGTCTTGGTCCAGGAGGGCGGGGATATGTCTCCATTGCTGCGAGGAACATCTGCTTCATCTCTGTGCGGAGTTCTTCCATCATCTGCTGCGTGTTCATGTTGTCTGACTTGGTCTCTTTCCCTTTCACCGTTTTGACTGCCACTGTTGCGTTAGTCTCTTTTGGTTTAGAGGGGCTTTGAGCAGGTGTGGGCTCCGTTTGAATTTCAGATTGAAGCTCCTGCACTTTGGGGGTTTTGAAAGCACTGAACCTTTTCCGCTTTTCCAGCCTCTCGCTCTCCACCTTTGCCGCTTCATTTACCTTCTCAATTAGCTCTTCATCTGTGATGCTTATGACGCTGAGGTAGGGCAGGATATGGAATTTCACAGAGTCACTGAATAGTCCAGTTTCAATAGAGCGGAGAAACTTGCGTTGAATGGTGAGCCTGCTGTAATGGTCATCGTTTTCCTCATTTGCGGCTCTCCATAAAAGTTTCTCTTTGAGCTCGATTGCTCGGAATACAAAGTTCAGGGTGGTTTCTCTAGGCTCTTGGGAGATGTTGACGAGATGGTGGTAAAGGTCAGTGGAGCTGTCGACCTTGTAATGACCCTTCAGGATGGTGAGAAGTGTGGCGAGGGTCAGGTCACGCTTAATCTCCAACATGTCTCTCAAAGGCAGCCCTGGGCTGACAGCCCTGATTACAGCTTCCACCACTTCAGGCTCTGAATGTCCTTTGTCTCTTCCCATCTCAATCTGGCGAATTAAGCTGAGATATGACAAGTTCTCCTTCCGCCCACTTTCTCCAATTTGCCCACAGATTTTAAACTCCCGTCTCATTGTCACCTCTTGCAGATGGCGAGTTGGCACTGCTCGGCGCTGGAACAGAGAGTCTGTGGTCGGTGGGGGCTGCTTGTAGGGTGAGGAGGATTCCTCTTCAGCTCTCTGTCTGTCTGAGGATCCTTCTTCGTTTGACTGGAGGTGTCCTCCATTTTGTTTATCGATGTAAGCCAGTAGGTCAATGAGGAACTGATGACTTTGCTCTGTTTCCTCTTCTTCCTCATTTTTATCCAGCACACCTTCCGCCATCTTGATGAGCGCCCTTCTTGTCTTACTGCGGGGGTCTCCGCTGTCCACGCCGTCACATTTCAGTCTCCTGCAGACATCCACGAGAGACTGTTCCCCCAGCTGCCATAAGGCTGCACTCACTTTGTCACGCTGAAGCTGGCTGTCTTCCATCTCGGTGAAGATTGATCAAGGTTCGTCTCATATGAAGGGGGAGGTAGTTGAGTTGATGTTGCTCTCTAGCGCCCCCTCCTGGCTGGCTCGCCAAAATATGTTACACTTATTAGATGAACGAGGAGTCCAACTTGTGCAAACACATTTGTTTTATTTATTTTCGTCCGGGTGCTGTGAAACACACAATATACACAGATTAGCTCAGTTAGCTCTTGTCTTGTCACTGTTCACGCACGAAGCCTTCTGAATCTAACCTGGTTTCCTGTCTGGCTCGTGGTATATCATATCATATTCCAATTCCAACTTATGACATTATCACCTTAACAACAGTTTCTCATAGAGCCGTAATAATATTCACTTCAATTCACACTTCTTTAGAAAACATATTTCAATTGGCACATAAACACATTCAATAATCCCCAAAATATATTCTAAACACATGGTCATTAATTCCCATTAATCTATATTATTATTCTAAATCCCTTTAATTATTCAAATCTACCCAAACTCAATATTCTCTATAATACTATATTTATCAGCTTAACAATCACTGCAACTAATGCCCTGCAACATCATTACTGTTCACTGGAATACAACCCTCTTCCCTCCCAATACAACATGAGGTAACCCAGTAACAATTACATTCAAGATAGCATTTACAGTTTCTTTCTAAACACTACTAGCACATTAATCAAACTATAACAAACTCCATGTACCATCCATACACACATTCACACACATACATCCTACACAGCTGTTGAACTACGTTAATACCTTTCCCCTTGCATATTTTACCAGGGCTAATGCAACATCATGCTAATGTTAGCTATTGAGATCGCCAAGCTAACAGGTTAGCGCTTAGCTAATAATGCTAATCATATCCCTATTCACGCATCTAAACACACACTCACGCCACCCAGTCGCCCATTCACACTGTATGAGTTCATGTTGTTATCTGTCTTAACCGTAATTCAATTCTTACCTGTGAAACACACAATATACACAGATTAGCTCAGTTAGCTCTTGTCTTGTCACTGTTCACGCACGAAGCCTTCTGAATCTAACCTGGTTTCCTGTCTGGCTCGTGGGGTTGTAAACAGAACACGCAGGGACGCCCGCGCCCTCTACTGTCCATTTACAGGCATTACACAGCACAGACAACGTTATGCACAGGTTTGACAGGTTACTCAGACTGAAATAGCAACAACTCTCTACAGTGAAACGATTTAAATATGGCATTGGGGTGTTATTTATTATGTTTGTTTTATATTCGAATTTAAATAAATGGGGGGGTATTAACTTTAGCTTATCAGTAGTATGTTTTAACTTCTCTTAACCATTGAAATCCCTTCAGGGCCACACTTGCAGACAGTAATCACCAGTATTATTGAAGTGGGTAAAGACAAATAATAGAACAGACTGATCCGCGCAGAACAAAACTGATTGTGAGTTCACATGATCAGTATGTTTTACCGGGCTAATTATTTAAAGTGTAACTAACCCCCAAAACACTTTTTTTCAGCTTTTAACCAATATATATGACTTTGGGGGTGATGTGTGAAGAATTCTGGTCAAAATTTCCACATTTGACACCAAACTGTTGCCATTTGACCATTTGTATCATTTTTCAGCAGCATATCTGGCATAAGCGCCCTCTAAGGGTGGAACACTGCTTTTTTTTTCTCAAATGAATGGGAGATTTGACACGTCGTGACGTCACGGTGAACCAAAGACTATGGGATTTCAAGATAATTACTCCCCTACCCCCCCTGTACCCTTTCGGCTCCTCAGAACTCCAAGCCTATTCCTATTGAAGTTTGCTCTTAAAATACTGAACCAAACGTCGTCAAAGTTGGCACATGTCTTAATTATAGTTAGTTTCCCGCTGAATGTGTCACTACTTTATTAATATCTTACCTGGATAAGCTCGAATGATGATGTATATATTATCTGTCTCCAGCCCAGGCAGGCGGGAGCGGGCGGGAGCGGGCGGGAGAGAGTCGTACTGTAAACCTCATGCACTAGCCCCAAGCTCCGGGGGCGCGCGCAGCAGCAGCTGGGCTCTCTCGGTGTGTCTGTGTGTGTGTGCTCCTCCACGTTGACTCGTGTGTGTTTTGCTGCGCGGAATGGGTTTGACCATTTGATCAAGCAAGTAGCTCCTGTGCTCTTAAAATACTGAACACCACGTTGTCATATTTGACATATGTCTTCATTGTAGACAGTTTATCGCTGAATGTGTCATTACATTATAAATATCTTACCTGAATAAGCTCAAATGCTGTTACAGGATTATCACACCGAGTCTGGAGCCCTTTCTGCCGGCCAGGCAGCAGCTCGTAGGCACCCTGCTTTTTAGAGCGCGAGCACGAGCTGCTGTGTGCTCCAGGCAGCGGGGACGCGCGGGCGGAGCTCTTCACATGGAGGTCTGACACTGCCCTGCGCTGCAGTAACTTTTAACAAGAATCACGAAAAGCCCCAAAACGCAAATTAAAAACGGATTTCATTGCGCGGTTTATCGCTAGTTGTACGAGGGAATGACGTGGAGAAATCTCGCATTGTGTTACCCCAGAGCGAGAGGTTTGTCCTATTGTGCGGTGTGCTGCTGTAACGAGCCCACGTCACTTTGCTCTCGTAACGTAGTTTGACACGCTGCCATAGAGATACATGCAGAAAAATAATTAAATTTCTAGTTCGCCACTGAATTACCAAATTGATATAACTTTCAACCATTTTGAGCAAAGCTGTTTCCAAACAGGCCACCAGCGTTGGCTAGTTGTTGATATTTATAAAGATATTGCCCCTCTCAAATAAATTATTTTTGAGGCAGTAGGCAAACTGTAATGGCGTCGATTTCCGAAAAAAAATCTTGACTTGAACACAGCCAAAGAGTCTAGTATAGACAAGAGCATATGTCATTTCTTGGTTTTTTCCATAGGTATTTTCAAATCACTGTTCTGATACATATCTGGGGGGTTAGTCCCCCTTTAAGTTTAAGACATATCACTTCAAATATTTCGCATTATTAAGTATCAATCTCAATATTGAATCTCATCAGAAATCCTCAGTCGTAGTTGTGACACATAAAGATATTGACGACTGACTCACCAGTAAAAAATAGTTGAAGATCTTATAGCTTTTGCCTGCTTTCTCCCGGAGATTATATTTCAGAGAAACAGAATATTTTCTTAACAATTTGTGAACTCGGTGTACGAGTGTAAAGCTGAAAACGTGCACTGATCAGTCAATCCTTCCTGAAGAATAAAGTACATGTGATCACAGATGCAATTCCTATCACAGAGACCTCAATAAAGTAAATAGCTCATCTATATTCCGATTGCCAATGCAAACCATTTCCACCACCCGTGAACCACATGTTTCTTTCTCTTAATTATGCTGATGGGATGAGTAAGAACACATGCCCCTCTCGTCACTAAATCCTTTAATTGCTTCTCCCCTTAGAATCTCATCTCTACCTTTCTACTTACTTTTCACTCACTCCTCTGTGTAATCAGCACTGACTCATCGTGTGTGTGCGTGCATGTGTGTGTGTGTGCGTGCGTGCGCGTGCGTGTGTCCATGCGTGCACTGAAGAGAATGCTTCAGTAAAACTGTCTTGACCATGCTTTGAAGTTAATCTTGATGTTATATGATGCATGCTATGAAGGCCAATGTTCTTTCAAAGTGAAGAGGACACAAAGGCCATAATCTTTATGTAATATATAGTTATAGTTTAAGTGCCTTAGTCCTTTATAGCTTTCATTACAGTAGGGTCTTCTTAGCACTTGCAGGGTGAATTTGCTGTGCTGAACACAAAAGCCGATCTGTTATTTTGGCCACTCAGCAAGACAAAAGCCCTATACTGACTCTGCCTGGCCATCTATTCAAGCTAAAAAATAGCCCTAACTGACTGCCTGGCCATCTATTCAAGCTAAAAAATAGCCCTAACTGACTCTGCCTGGCCATCTATTCAAGCTAAAAATAGCTTTCAGAAATGCCTGGGAGGAACATTCTCCTTTTCATTCTCTCTCTCTCTCTCTCTGGTAAAATCAGTAAAAACAAAATCTCCTCACCTGGAAATGTAGTGAGACAAGAAAATAACCTCTCCTCAAATAAAAAATTAAAAATGCTTTTGACAGAGTGCTGTGAAGCTAAGTGTTGACTAACTGACTCCCTGCCTGGCCATCTATTCAAGCTAATAAAAATAGCTTTCAGAAATGACTGGGAAGAATATTTGTAGATAGAAGCAAGGTTTCAGTCGAACTCCAGACATTACAGATTACTCATTTGGGCCAACCAGGAAAAAGGTTATGTAAAACCAGTGGTCACAGAAAACTGAATATTGGGATAGCCTCTTTGGTGCTTTGGTGTAACTCTTTAAGAACAATCGTGGTGGCCTCAGCATTCAGCTATCTGCAGACACACCATGGGCAGGTCATCAGGTCCTGCAACCACATGGGAAGTCCTGGAAAGTCCTGGAAACCACATGGAAACCATCTCCACAGGTCACATTGGCCTGAACACTTGCATGGCAGTGATCCAGGGAAGGTCATGGGCAGCTTGTGAAGTCCTGGAAACCACCTGGACACCACCATCATTTCAGGCCAAGCAAAAGGCTGAAGGCACAGTTGTATTTCTTTGTGCCTATTCAATCCGGGCAACGCCTGGTACATTGCTAGTGTGTGTTGTGTGTATATATAGTAGGCATGCTAGGCTCGCCCGCACAGCGCTCTGCAGTGTCTCTATGGCTGTGTATCTCTCCTGTATGATTAGTTAAAAAGGTTGTGCATATAGGCCTCGTTAGCTGAACAGTAGGAATGTCCACACCGGCCACTGTGCGCTAACCTCCCCAGCGGCTTGTTGAATTGGCATCACACAGAGCGGAAAGGCAGCCAGCCAGACAGAGCAGACGTAAACAACAACATGGGGGAGATGGGCAGTAGGCTACAGACCCTTGTGTGCATATATTTTCCATGGCTCATACTGCGTTACACAATCCTGTGTTGTCGAGCTCTCAGTCTTAGCAGCTAGAGAGAAGTGAGAAGAACCATGTGCAGAAGCCCTGCAGTGTCTCCCACAGAGCCCACAGGTACAGTTAGGCATAACCTACAGTACATCATGTACAGGTACAGTTAGGCATAGTCTACTGTACAGTACATCAACATGAAAATGCAGAATGACATTTTCAAAGGGTGAAGCGATCAACCATGGGTGACAGTATTATGTGGGAGTCCGTTGAGAATTTGTACTGAATCAATAGATATTGAGATTATGTTTTCCATACGTTTCAGCTGCTGCTAAGGTGGTAATCCAAAGAGTCACTTAATTTTTCTTGAATTTCAATGCATTACAAATAACTTGACTTAAAAAATTTGAAAGAAAAATGGTTGCCGTTTTGATTCAAGAACTAAAGAATGTGTTACTGAAGTCACTGTATTTTAAAATGTCATCTTAAATAATATTCCATGTTGAAGGAAGATGTGAATGTCGAAACTTCGTGAACACTGACTCTCTGTAAGGCAGACATGTTTGTTGCTTAACTCTTTCTTGGGCAAGTTATTGGTTTCATTTGATGCTTTTCACTGGATCGACTTAATCTTAGCTCAATGCCTCTGAATCTTCTGTGAAAATAATGTATCACTGCTTCACTAGTTTGTTCACATATTGTCCCTCAGTTGAGATAAAAACTTGATATCTTACACCCGTGTGTTAGCACTCAAAATCTCACGTTGTTTCTTTTAATTACTAATTGTAATTAAAAGTAAAAAAGGACATTTTGAGTGCTAGAAACTAGCAAAGGTTTGCTCTTGCACCAACACTGGCACGTAAGATATGGCCCAAAGTCTTTAGATGCGAGACTAGATGAGCCTCCGGAAAAGGAAGAGACGCTGACCCAAGCACAACCTGTAGAATGTCACTCCGACCTGTAAACATGCCTACGTATGATTGGATGAACGTTCGAACTTGATGACTACATATTTTCCACAATTTTGCCTTTATGACCAATTTTGCCTTTATGATTGTGTGTTTATTTACTGTAGCCGTCATCTGTGGAATTTGCTGCAAGTCATCAGCCTGTTAGAAAGGTTTTTTGTCCAACAGGTTCAGGGAACGAACACCACTATGGTACAACGGTCAGGTCACATAAGGAGGAAGTTCCAGTCAATCTGGTCAGGTTTGGAATATACTTATTGTGACTGTTGCATTTGTTTTCCTGTGCGATTCTGAAATAAACAGAGGAATCAAACTTAATATAAATACAGAGTGCATGAACTTAGGATTCTGCATTAAAGCATTCATCATCAAAAGGATAGTGTTTAAACTATAGCCAATAACCAACACTGACAGCATGAGCAGGATTGACCATTAAACAATACAAATCACTACTTACTTTCTTCATAGACGCACACATAGGTCTTGCTGCTAGGAACAACTCACACAATGAACTGAGCAGACGGCTTAAATACAGAGGCAGAGTGACTGAGGCTAATTAGTCCAGAGTACTGTCAGGTGTGTATGGGTGATTGCTGGCAGGTGTGTGCATGGGTGAATCAGGGGAAGGAGAAAATGTGAGGTGTGGAGGATTATGAGTCCAGGAAGTAACAGTCCAGAAGTAACTCTTTTGTACACAGCCTATCCAGTGCCTGGAGTAGGCTTTATGTAATGTCTGGTGTGTGTGTGTGTGTGTGTGTGTGTGTGTGTGTGTGTGTGTGTGTGTGTGTGTGTGTGTGTGTGTGTGTTTGTGTGTGTGCAGGCCTGAGTGCGTGTGTGCGTGCGCGCGCGCGCGCGCGTGTGTGTGTGTGTGTGTGTGTGTGTGTGTGTCTCCCTCTCTGTGTTCTGCCTCTGTGGCATAATAATGATCTTAGACTTACGTAAACACAAACAGTATTGAAAAGCTGTCTGAAGTTTGAATTTGAGCATTTATAAGACCATGCAGCTGCGGGCATATTTAGCAGCCCCTCTGTGAGGTAACACAGCGTTGGCATGACCACGATAGCAGACTGCCAAACACCTTTTGAAACAGTGACATAACCATGGTCACTTTTCCAATGGTGCCTTCTCACTTTGCTTGATCTTTGACTAACAAGGAAACCAATGAGCTCAGTGCTGCATTTAAAACTCTGGTCATAAATAACTTAATCAACTTGATATCCACTATCCAGACTAAAACAAAATTCATGTTTTGCTGATGTTGGGCAGTTAAGTCAATATTTGTTGGCGTAAAGCCGTAGACAATTCTAATGGGAATGTGATGATTTCACATTTATGCTGGATTACAGTAATCACTTAACGACACTAATGGTTTGTTCTCTTGTTTGCCTTTAGAAAGCTGTCCTTCACATGAAAGTTGATACCCCTCTTCCCTCATCAGCTATGTATCAGTTGATATCTCTCGTCTTGTTCCAAGAATAGGGGCCATGTATATTGATCAGATTGCCAGCCTTTTGACAGTTAGGGGTGAGCCCAGGTCTCCTGTTCCCCATAATCCCATGTTTTTGCCTGGACATTCAGTCTAACTGATGGGTCCATTAGAGAAATAGCCACCTGGCCATAGGTCAGGTGAGGAGACCCTGCTGAACTCTGTGCAGTCCACTCGGTGCAGGACATTGCCCAGAGACGCCAGATCATTCCTGGTAACTCACAGAGAGAAAATACACGCTGAGTGGTTCTAAGAGCCTGTCCTGTCTTCCTGTAAAGAGCTCCACCATCATCATCTGTCCAAAGGCTAAAATGAGAAGATTGATGGATCAATCTTCTGGTGGAGGGGTTGTGAGAGGAAATCATTGCCCCACACACTAGTTAGAACTGCTCGGGAACATAAGAAAACTAGAAAACACATCCCAAGTTGTTGGAGCCATAATGAGCTCTGGGTATGGTTAAATGGTTATATGGTGAATGCTTGGGGGGAAAGGGATTTTTTATATATATATATAATTTTCTATTTTTATAGAACAATATACGAACAAGACAAACAGGCTCAGACATAGGAAAAGAAAGGAAAGCAAAACAAAAACAAAAAGCAACATAAATCAACATTCAACATTGCAATGTGGTGCTATCGGCCGCATAAGGTGCTTATGTGTTTGTAAAAGACAATATGCATGGGATCCCACGCAAGGGGGTCCATGAGATACTAGCTGGGCAAGCTATCCGCCTCCCCTAACCTCAGTCACTGGTCATTCTTAACTTGGTCAAAGTAGGCCAGAAACGGGTCCCAGATAGCTGAGAACCTTCCAAGCGAGTTAGTTCTCCGGGACCTGAGTCTCGGGGGAAAAGGGATTTAAACATATAAAAAATAATGAAAATTTAATGATTTAATTATATAAAGCGGTATTCATTCACAGAACATTCATTCCATTCGTTCGTCCAAATGACATCAGGAAGTTCTGTGAATGAACAGGGAGCTCTGGGTCCATGCAAGATGGAGGGATGGGGGGGAGTGGGGAAGATAAACATTGTTCATGTGCATATATGCATATACTGTACTACTGATTTTGTAATGATACAAAGCTGGTTTAGTTAGGGCTCGCTCACAGAGTTGGCATGCAGCCTCTCCTCAGCCCTGCTGTGTTCCTCCACTCACGTGTTTTCCATCAGTAGCTAACGAATGTAGCTCTCCGTGGTACTGATTTTCTGGCCCCTAATTAGACATTTTTGCCCATTTAGTCGGCCCTAATTACCTAATTCAAAAATCCGGCTCCATTAGGTCACCCCCAGGGGTGCTCTTTACACTTCCTGAAAGATTCAGCGCGATCGCACGTAAAATGGCATAGCTGTGGCCAAACACGATTTCTGCTCACACACACACACACACACACACACACACACACACACACAGACACTTTGCATTCTTATTATAGGATGAATGGTCATGATTTCTGTATGTTTATATCTTGCTCCCTCCTTGGGTAAGGGGACTAAGGACACCTGTGTAAAGGATGCCTGGTGAGACGGGGGATTGGAACAGCTTTGTTGTCAATTGTGTTATTTTGAAAGTGAAAGTCAGTTGAATAATATTTACGTTTAGATCTTTTGTTAATAAAAGAAAATCCTTGGTTGACTTTGAATCTGCGGTTGCTTATTGTTTTTGGATTGTGTGTCGTCAGCCCCGCTCAAACAGTGGCTAAATAGTTGAAGCCACTATATATACTGATATTTCATTCTACATCATACAGCGTCATATTGCATGTCAGGCAGAGTCCAAGATCAGATTGCATGGCCCCAGACAATAATAGATGTTAACAGATTTTTGGGATATCAAAACATACAGCTGCCGGGCAAACTAAACCGGGATTGAAGCCAGAGCTCTGATTGGCTGTGATACCGGAGACCTTTGTATCCGAAAGTGCAGGCTTGTATTTCTTTCCATGGTTCACCTGCAAGAGGGTCCAGCCTCACACGCCACTTCCCCAGGTCTCACGACACCAAGCCTCCACCCACAGCATCAACACCCGCATCCACTCAACACACGGCCACATCGCCTGTCCTGCAGCTGCACATGTGGCAAGAACAAATTCAAAAAGTTCTCTTTATCCCGATATCTTTCCACCACTTTCACTCAAATTGAACAATAGTAATTCTGCAAAGAGAAAGAGATACAAAGAATGGTTTAATTAGCCTATGATCAAAATCAGTCTGAGAGACACTTTGTTTTATTGACTGTTCTGGGCTGTTCTGCTGAACGTGGCTTAACAGACCTGCAGGACAGAAGAAGCCTCATTACTAAAGCTGTGATTTAGGGTGTGATCACCTGCTTAATTTGCATGGTTGTGTCACGCTATCACATTGTCAAAATCTGTCCACAGACAGAAATATATAAACACCTGGCCAAGTATCAAAACAGCTTCTGTGGTAGTTCTCACTATACAATAGGTGTCTAGGAGCACATTTTGCTATGCTGACACACACACACACACACACACACACACACACACACACACACACACACACACACACACACACACACACACAGACTCACAAGATGAAAACAATAGCAGTCACATGCTGTCGCGGCTTGTAAACATGGCTTGCGTGTATGAACTGTGTGCTGAAAAGGATCTGTTTTCACATCAACAATGAAGTGTTGTATCTTTATGAGCCTAATGTACAACCCCCGTTTGCAAACAGGACGAACTACAACTTCCGGTTGATTTATATATATATACGGCTTGTGTCCCTGAAATGAGAAAATTCAAACTTTGTTGTAGAGCTAAACCAAATGTATCATTGAAAAGGTCTCAAGCTGGAGAGTAACATAATGTCAGTATGAAGATTCTACATGGCTCCTCGCTCCTGCTTTGAAATAATGACCTTTGAACCTTGACCTCACTGCATAAGGATTATAATTCAACAACAAAATGGTTACAGACATGCAGCCTGTTATATCACTCAGCAGTGACCGCCCACTTTTGAAATTTTCCGGGTCCTGGAAGTGAATTCCCCATTTATCCCCATTGACATTTCAGAAAATACCTAAAACTTGAGAGTTTTAAGTCACTGTGCACAGTCATTTCAGTGGGTGGAAGTAGCCAGTCCTTCAACCAATCAGCTTCAGATCCAGTCAAATCCAAATCCACTCGGAAGAACGGCAAAAACGTCTTTCCCGCCGAGAAACTCCGCTGTTGCATATTCCTGTTCTTGTTTAATTGTTGTTATTGAGTCTATTTCTGCTAAACTGCACTTATGGCTGTTTAACTTGTCGAACGTTGACGTTACCGCTCGAGACGGAGAGCCACGGAGGCAACCATTGCTGTTTTGCCAGCGGCGTTCCTGATTGGCCGGTTTACGATGTCAACTACGAGGCCGGTCCGTGATTGGCTCGTCCGCCTTGTGGAATCTGAAGTAGCCCGCCCCAGGGCAGAGGCCAGATGGTCTCCCACAACGAAACACAAATGTGAGTTCACGTGACCGGATGGTTTACCAGGCAAAAAAAAAGAGGTGCTCCGTGTATTTAAAAAAAAAGTGACGCGAAGGGGTCCTGACTGAACGACAGTCGGCTATTTAACAAGTTGAGTGAGAACGTGTTGACTCACACAACAGATGCATTACATACAGTACATGCATAGCCTACAGCACATCTACATACACACATGGCTGTTCATTAGAATTCACGCTAATCAAGCCTATGTGTCAACCATGTTACGCATGTGTTGCTTTGCAAGTGTGAGCCGTTATCACAGGGAAAGGTGCATGGGTGTCAAATGTTACTATATATTCTGCCTGCTTTTGAGTATTTCCAGTATATTTGCTCTCCGAATACGTCAGCGCCGGTGGTGAAAAAAGCCAATGTGATTGATTGATTGATTGATTGAAACGATTTATTTCAAACCGTTAAAACAATACATAAAGTGAAAAAAAACAGTAAACATAACAGTCTAATAGACTTCATCAAAAGGAAAATACGTAAACTCAAACATAAAAAAGGCGAACTGTTTGAAAAGGGGCAGGAAGAAGCCTAGGCTTATCGAGTCCTGCCCCCAAATCATTCATAAACAAATTCATACATCCCTATGCATATCCCAACTCTCACGCTCCTCCCCACATGCTCATGCATACACATACATACATATATATGCATGTATATACACAAACGTACACAAACTTACCCATACACATACATCATAAATCCACCTACAAATCCCTATCAATACCCATTCCCAATAATACAATCCAACATTACCCCAAAAACCCAATGCTTTGATATCAACCTGTGTTGAACCAATGCATCCAAGAATCCATCCAATGTACACAACAATTCTTTACATAATGTATATTACAATATATTATAAAACGGCTCTCTCAAATCAAGCAATCTGATTGGTTCACAGCCATTGTATAATTCCAGTAACCGAGTTCAATAACCCATGGCCATGGGTTATTGGTTGCCATGGCAACTCTCTTACTAAGAGAGTAATAATAAGGCTTACCTCAAATGACAACGTAGAAAAAAAAATGGCGGAGACAGCTGTCAGATCCTTGTGAATCGATCTTCGCTTATAACTTTACTAATACTTCGCAGAAAATGATGTTTTGTACAAGAATAGATGCGGGCTAATGTCTTCTTTGCAAAAGAAAGGCTGTTAACCCCGCATTTAACCCCGCATTTAACCCCGTAACGTTAGTTGGAGTCGGGGTTTCCAGAAAGCTCTCAGCTACTCAGCAAGCGCCAGGATTGGCCAATGTCAACTTCAGTCTCCAGAACGATCCAATCAAATCACCCGCATGTTCTTGCGGTCCCGCCTTACAGTAGTGTTTCAACTGACTCTATCAGAATGACATGCCAGTCGGAGTCGGACTTATAGTATTATTATTATTATTATATTATCATACTTGGAAACCGTTTTATAAAAGCAATATAGCACTCGAGCTGCATGTGTTGTGGAATATATCCCCCTGCTCAGCAGTTATCCCACTCGGCCTGCGGCCTCGTGGGATAACAGCTGATCAGGGGGATATATTTGGCACAACACACTGGCTCTCATGCTATATTGCTTAAATATATAATGTGTTTCTTCTCATTCTTATCGTTCAGCCACACAATGCGTCATCCATAAAGTATAGCGAATGAGGCCAAAACGCGGAACATTCTAAAAATATCTGAAGCTCCTATAAGAGCAAACACGACACTTCTGAAGGTCATTTCTCTTAAACTGCTATTTCCAAATCTGTCACAGTTGCGTCACCAACCAATGTTTTCATTTTGACAGGAATAAGGAGAAAATGTACCGTCTCTATCTCATCCCTGCTTACAAGGGATTGGTTTTGTAACAGTAAATGACAGTTGTCATTGTTTGTCATGATGTGTCATTTCTGTAAAGCGTCCTTGGGTTTCTTGAAAGGCGCTATATAAATCCAAGTTATTATTATTATTATTATTAATAAAACATGGCTTAAGTGTGCATGGAACAGTGTGGAAACTGAAAATCAAAGTATTGCCTATCTCTTTGCACATCAACAATATGAAACATATTGTATTTTCATTGAAGACCGCAGCATCTTTTTCCTCCTCAGCCTCTCCTATCTCCTCTCCTCTTCTCTCCTCTCCTCTTCTCTCTTCCTCTTCTCTTCTCCTCTTCTCTCCTGCTCTCCTCTCCTCACTAATTGATCAAGGCAGACATGGAGGTTGACGTGCATGATTGGCCGTGACCTGCCTGGGGCTGGTCATGCTGTGTTTACTCTGCTTGAGGGCCACATTGCCAGGAGCATACATGTGTCGGGGTCCTGCTATGTAACA
Organism: Poromitra crassiceps; assembly: GCF_964638095.1. Lineage (NCBI taxonomy): Eukaryota > Metazoa > Chordata > Actinopteri > Beryciformes > Melamphaidae > Poromitra > Poromitra crassiceps. Next base: position 14,953,210 of record NC_139644.1, read on the forward strand.
GAATCATCCAAGCTGCAATCACGTACGTTCTACTCAAGGTTATTATAGTTAACTAACACTAAACTAAACAACTAAAGATGTGTAGAAAGGTGTAGAAAAAAAGCATTTTGGTTAACTGAAAAAAAAAGATAGAGTATACACTTTAGGAAAAAAATACAACTGAAACAATATTGTGTATTTACAAAACTAACTAAAATCAATTAAAAGTATATACAGATTTTTGTTTTGTTTTACTCTTTGTCAATTTGGTCAAATTTTTATCGGATATGACTGTGAGTCAATTACATTCACAAAGTGTTGTGTTTGTATTGTAATACGTATTCTAAACTTCTTACGTCACTCTGGAAACTAATTGACACCAGACTGAAAAATTGAAAACAAAAATTAAAAATAAAAGACTGAAAAATACAAAACTATAATGATGCAAGTTCTCCATTTTTATGCATGTGAGGTGTGAGAGAGAGAGAGAGAGAGTGTGTGTGTGTGTGTGTGTGTGTGTGTGTGTGTGTGTGTGTGTGTGTGTGTGTGTGTGTGTGTGTGTGTGTGTGTGTGTGTGTGTGTGTGTGTGTGTGTGTGTGTGTGTGTGTGTGTGAGAGAGAGAGAGAGAGAGAGAGAGAGAGAGACAGAGAGAGAGAGAGATTTTCAGGATCGACCATGAGCTGGTTCTCAGGCAAGTAGGAGTCAAGGGCATGTGTCATCACCCTTGAGGTTCAGCAAAAAAAAATGTAAATGTTAATGTTTGTCCCCTCTAACCAAAATAAACAACTCTCTCCAGGATCCTGCCAAGGCTTTTGTATCACAGGCTAAACAAAATCAATCTTCCATCTATTTGAATTTCTGGTTAAATTGTTTAACCAAGGAAAGGGTTGTGTTTTGCCTTGCAGAAACTATTTGAATTTATTTATTTATTTATATTTATTAATCATAATCACGTTCAGAAATCTACAAAGTCAAACAAGTTCAGTTAAAGTATGATGTCAAATGCTTTTGTGGGAGTACTCCAAATCAAAACTGCAACGCTTAGCTCCAGTTTCAATCACTTTTAAAATGGCTGAAACTCCTTTACAGCAGCTGCATGGCACAGTCAAATGCTGATATTACAAATACTCATATTATTATTGTATGAGGTTTTCATGTACTGTATGTTAATTGTAACACATAAATTAACTAATGTGTCAATTTAAAAAGTGTAAACTTCAACATAAAAATAATCTTTTGGAAATGCCCATATTAATCTGAAAAACATGCCTTTGGATTAGCCATAAAAACTGATTTATGAGGCTGATTTCTCGATAACGTTTTGTATCCTTATGCACTTACCTATGTATGCACTTATCATCGTCTTCTCTGGATGTGGGCTGAATATAAAGTTGCTAAAGTTCTACTATCCTGCATTGCCAGAACCAGTGAAGGGAGGAATAGCAATTAATTTATTCACGAACAACAGCATCTTAAGCCAGTCAATTGTGCCAGTGTTCAATACACATAATAACAATATTTGAACAGAAAGATTTTCATATGTGAAGGTCTGACTAAATATTCATTTACATATGTGTGTATATGATCCCCCCTCCACCTCTGTTTTTGTACAAGCAGTGTTATAGCAATGCCTTGCTGAAAAGCCATTGGGCACGTGTTCTTTTCTATGCATCTCTGGGAACACCTCGGTTTGAATACTGACCAATGGTCGAAGGTGTAGCACCAGTCCACTCCGCCCTTGTTACACAAACACACTGACTGCTGATGCCTTGAACACCCAGGCTTAAGTATGCCTATCTGATTTCATCGCCAATGCCCCAAAGAGAACTCAGAAAGGTCATCAGTGTTGGCAAGTTTTAGATGTCCCACAAAATGAAGGCAAATATCATAACACAAGACGTGCTCAAGACTATTAGATACTATGTACAATTGCGTGGGCTTAAGCTTAGAGGCGGGTGACCTGCAACACTGACAGCAATCTAACACAGACTGCTCTGAAACCAGGATGTCATTAAATAGTCCCAGCCATCTTGAAAATAAATGACACAATTGCCAAAAAAAAGTGAAGTGACGTTCCTGGGAAATAGAATCTTCCACTATCAGTGATGAAAACATCAGTCATAAAAGCCAGCTGAGAAGTTAATATTCTTAATACAGTGATCCAGAAATCAGTCACTACTACACACTATCTATATTATGTGGTTCGGCACTTCATAATGACTTAACATTCTCACCTTCCTAGTTCCCATATGAAGGTTTGACCTTTCTTGCATTATGTCGATCGGGCACTAATAATAATCAGGTCCGTGTGCACAAATGCACCTTTGATTTTAATCACTATACCCTTTCAACCTCTCTTCCTGTCATTTGTGCAATCTGCTTGGTGACACTGACATCATCCATCTCATGTCTCTATATGGGGCAATGCAGGTGACGAGGTAAGTGACAGGCCATGGAGGTGGTAAAGTAGGTGAGCAGAGTTTGAGTCACAACAGGCTCTATCTTTAGACAGCCTGTGGGGTGCTTCAATCCACACACACACAATAAGGTCAACACAAATTAAATTGGTTGGCTTCCTGGGACTAGACAGTTTGCCGCTGTTCTTCGCCTGGTTTCACTGTGACCTTTGGATGCTGTTGGTTGCCTCTGCGATCACCTCTGGGCTTAGCTGGTGAATGTAATGAGTTTCTACGTGAATATGTGTCCGTCAGATTTCATGAATCATCATACTATATGCCAGGTTCTGTGTCAACACTGCCTCTTCCGTCTGGTCAGTTTTCATGTCTATAGTTTATGGTCAGAGAAACAATGGACAATGTTTTCTGTCAGAAGAATGTTTCCTTTCCATGATACAACAATTGCAATAATAAATCAACTTAAAAATGAGAAATGTTAAGAGATGAATCAACCTTCTTCAGGCTTACACACGAAGACATGCTGTGATGTTTTCTGTATGCTAAGAAAACATATCCTTGGTAGTAGGCCTATGATTTAACATCCTTTCAGGAGCACTACTGCCCCCCTCTGTTCCCCTAACCTCATTCCAAACTCCAGTCATCGCTTTGTCCCGATGAAAAGTGCATGGTCCTCGTCGTGGAGGAAATGAAGGTAGCCTGCTGTTTTGGCGGCCTAGTTCTTCAACATCACCAAAATAACAACAACAACAACAACAAGAATGTTAATAATAATAATAATAATAATAATAATAATAATAATAATAATAATAATAATAATAGAGGTAATAATGATAATAATAATGATAATAATAATGATAATAATGATAATAATATGATGATGTAGGCTACTGTATTCCTATCCTACATTGTTGATGGATGGTGCAGAGTTTTGCTTAATGTCATTGCAGTTTTGTCATGGTTTAATACAGACATGCGTAGCTTAGCCTACAAGCTGAAATCACTGATAAACTCTTGCAGAAGTTAATAAAATCCCTCTATTATAAACAGCACTGTAGCCACGCTGCTGGCAATTCATTTGCGTTAATTATGCAGATTAGGATATATCTCAAAACAACCCAATATGCATCTTTCGTCTGTCTGCTCCTGAGATCTATGCTGGCTGACGTAAAAAAGAAGGGGAAAAAACAGCCATAGTAACATGATAATTTCAGGTCTGTTCCAGCTGCCCAAGCCTTGCGTGACGCATGACGCGTTGGGGAGGCGCAACAACCTTACCCCATAAATATCCAGCCTGCTCTGTCCAGGCTTCAAAGGCACAGGACAGGTTAGACCCGTAGCATCACAGGGGCCATTAGAAACGACTTCTCTTCACAGCACCATCAACTACTGGGTGCAGCTCCTGCAAGCATGATTAAGAAAATGTCACCGAATGAACTCGACATCCCGGCCAAGAATTGCCACAGGATGGTGATTCTGGGCTCGACTAAAGTTGGCAAGACTGCCATCATCTCTCGGTTTCTGAACGAGAGGTTTGACGACCAGTACACACCTACAATTGAGGACTTTCACAGGAAATTCTACAGCATAAGGGGAGACGTTTACCAGCTGGACATTTTGGACACATCTGGGAATCATCCTTTCCCGGCTATGAGGAGGCTCTCCATTCTTACCGGTGAGTTTATCTTTGAAATCACGCATATTAGCACGTTGCCTTATGTAGCCTACAATTCATCTGTTACATGGGTGAATAGGCTAGATTTAAATGGACAAATGTTGTGCAATGAAATAGTGGTATTAACTCAGTCTTCTTTTCTGTCTCTCAGGTGATGTGTTCATCTTGGTGTTCAGTCTGGATAACAGAGACTCCTTCCAGGAGGTGCAGCGCCTGAAGCGCCAGATATACGAGACCAAATCATGCCTGAAAAACAAAACCAAGGAGAACGTGGACGTCCCGGTCCCGCTCGTCATCTGCGGCAACAAGTGTGACCGGGACTTTTACCGTGAGGTCCAAGAGGACGAGATCGAGCAGCTGGTCTCTGGAGACGAGCAGTGCGCGTACTTTGAGATCTCGGCAAAGAGGAACTCAAACATAGACCAAATGTTTCAGACTCTCTTCACCATGGCCAAGCTGCCGAACGAGATGAGCCCCGACCGCCACCGCAAAGTTTCCCTGCAGTATTGCGAGGTTCTCCACAGAAAGTCCTTCAGGAACAAGAAGTGCAAAGACGGGGACGCATATGGGATTGTGGCGCCCTTTGCGCGGAGACCCAGCGTGCACAGTGACTTGATGTACATAAAGGAGAAAGCTATAGGAGGCGGCCAAGCGAAAGAGAGGGGCTGCGTCATCTGCTGAGAACTGTATTTGCGAAATGTGCAGGAGCTGACTTGCAGAGAAGTTGTAAAAACTGAGGTTTAACCTTAAAACGGGGTAAAATAAGCCCATGCAGTCGTCGGGGCTGTCGCAACACCTCGGGCAGCAGTGACAGGGGTGTGTGATCCAAACTGTGCTGAGACACAGGAGCCTACACGGAGCATGGAAAGTGCCTCAGCTAATATCCACATGTAGAGATGTAGCTTCAGTCCAGAAAGACAGATGCTCTGCTGTAAAAGCTGCCTCTACTGAGAATATCTTGCCGAGAGTGGCGGAGTTGTTTACATTTTTGATATTTAGCCTGCATAGCTAACAGGGTGGAACTTGAATGTTTGTTGCTTTATGAACAAATCTGAATGTATATTTATGTCAACGTCTACTTTTGCAGAAAACAGAAAATAAAACTGTTAATACCACTTGAATTGTTTGTCATTCTTCTGTCATCTCCCAAGCAAAAGACAATAATGCACAATGGCGCACACATTCATTCCCAAGCGGTTCCCCCCATTGCACAGCCGTTGAAAAATGAAAACAATTAAATGTCATAATGTCAGACTGCATTATGTTGCATTATTAGTCATCCCAATATAGTTATGTCAAATATGCTATAAAGCAATTTGGGTGCAATGTAGCCTACATCTCTGATCTAAAAGTACAGGTGTTGTGCCAAAAAGTGATTAGCTGCCAAAAAGCGACTGCCATCAGATTGCAGATATTTCAACTGGTAAAAAGGAGTGGATTGGTTATAATCTAGGGCAGAGAGCACAGCAGGTAAAATAATGCAGAGTAGCCAATAAGAATAATCAAGAGAACATTTATTTATTTTACATATAAAATAATCTATCTGTAATTCACGTGTATTATAGTCTAGTTTCCATTTTCCAAATATAGGCTTAAACAAGGAGACATACCAAACACACATTTAACATTGGAAACAATACTATAGTATTTATACTATAGGCTATAGACATAGGCCTATATAAACTGGACGATACAGCTTTTAACAGGCTATGCCGTGGACAGCAATCACTTTTTAGCCATCAGTTTTTGGCACAACACCTGTGAGACTGACCAAAATAAATCCCAGGTCCCAGAACACAGTCAGTCGATACAACACAGGTGTCTCTTATTTACAAAGGTTTTGTGAACGTTTTATGCATCTTCACCCAATTGAGTTATTGACAATGTTGCAGTCTTGCAGCAGAACATCTACACTTCATTGTGATTAATCTTTATAACTCACTAGTGTAAATTAACACTGAATAACAACTCATTTACACATGGTTTTTACATGCGACCTGTATCCGGATAGGTTATCTGGATAATTGTTGTATTTAAAAACCAGGTGTAAATGGGGTGCAAGAGATCTGAACACAATGTGAGCGAGACTTCCTCCAGATGCGGTCAAGAAGTTCTGATCACGATGCATTTACACCTTGCATTAGCGTGTGTGTTTCCTTAAACCGGATTACTTATCCGGATACAGGTCACATTTAAAAACCTCTAGCTGCCTGCATGTTATAAAATGCCCCTTAACTGCATGTCTCCAGAACAATGCAACTGGTGGTCCGTTTTATGTCAAATAAATCCAATATGTATGTGCTGGACAAAAAAGTAATCAAATTAATATGATCTTTATCAATATTTTATTACAAAATGCTAAGTGGAAATAAAACACAAAATAATTAGGAGTGGTTATTACAATAGCCTAAACATTTCTGCCTTGATTTATTTTTTGTAATATTGCATCAAGAAATCATAAGGCTATTGACTGAAGCTCAATAACATCAAAACAGAGCCATTCAGGAGTATGGAATCCGTGCTCATTACATGTCCAGAAATATCCATACAGGCCTATTTGATTCCCTTATGGTAGCTCCTCCGTGAGTGAGGATGTGAAGAGAAATGTCATCCTTCACCCACCCTGAACGTGTCCGGGTTGCCTCCAGTCCCTCCAGTCACATTATCTCAGTGGTGCAGACAGGCAGCAGCCTCCAGCTTCACTTCACGACGCTTTGGGCACGTCGAACATGCAGAGGCTCTTGTACTTCTGCAGCAGCTGGTTCTTGGTGCGGACCTGTTCCCGCAGCGTGGCCAGCTGCTGCTGCTGCTCCGCCGGGCTCACGTCTATCCCGGGCATGTTGGAGATCTGATCCCGTGTCTCCTGGATCTTTACCTTCAGCTTGGCTAGTTCTTGGTGGACATCCTGGCTGTCCTTGTCCATGCTTCAAGAAATAAGACAAACAAGGACATGTTGAGCCGATTTATACACAACAGCATACACAGGAAATACCGTTCCTGAGCTAACGTTTAGCTAACTACTGCCTTAACGTTAGCAGCTAGTGTTAGCTAAGAAGTCAACAAGCGAGCAAAACCGATTGTTTACATTCAACGACACTGCCACGTCAAGCCACAAAGTAAGGATTTACCACACATGCATATGCCGGTATTCCTACCATTTGATAATATCATGAACTAACGGCAGCAAAGAGCAATCACCGCTCTCCTTTTCTTGCTTTGTTTGAGCCACCGCCATCACTTCCCCCGTTCTCTGCGGCGCAGATAATTTGCGTCATGAAGGATCAGCTGACGCGAGCTGATGGACCCACACACACACACACACACACACACACACACACACACACACACACACACACACACACACACACACACACACACACACACACACACACACACACACACACACACACACACAAACGTTCATTTAGCACCTCACTCACACACATAACTTCAGTAGTAGCCTACTTTACTACTTTCCTAATTTTTCAAAATTGTAGAATTTGATCAACTTTCTACATCTGACAGTGCTCTGATTAGACACGTGATGCGTTATTGTTGTCATGTCTACTGTTATGATAGATTTAACTAATACATTTGATTCTATATCCCTAAATGGTGATGGTAATTACCATTTATAATCAAATGAAATAAAATGAAAAAATATGTTAGACTAGAGGATTAGAAAGCGAGTATGCTACATGTGCTCCAATCAGTTTAATGATTCAGGTTGAGTGCTGAAACCTCAAAAAAGTAGTATGATAAACAAGCAGGAAGTGCTACCCTGAGTCTTTCTTAATCAGCATTTTAGAGAATGTAATCATCATCGTGGCATAGGCTACATAAGATTATTCCCAAAAAGGATGCTCTTTGCCCCAGCTCAGTGGCCTTGTGGTTTGAGTGTCTGCCCTGAGACTGGGAGCTTGTGAGTTCGATCCCCGGCCGAGTCATACCAAACACTATAAAAATGGGACCCATTGCCTCCCTGCTTGGCACTCAGCATCAAAGGGTTGGAATTGGGGGGTTAGATCACCAAATGATTCCAGAGTGCGGCGCTGCTGCTGCTGCTCACCGCTCCCCCAGGGGATGGGTCAAATGCGGAGAACAAATTTCACACACTCAGGTGTGTGACAATCATTGGGACTTTACCTTTTATCTCTCCTTTTTGGAATATAGGCTATAGCCTAGATTTTACTCTATAGAGACACTGCGTAACGCGTCATCATTCAGAAACCACGCCCAAGACGGGGGGAAACAGAAACCCCCCCTCCACTCCTGGCGTTCTCCTATGTCGCGTGCATGGTTGCGTATTGCACAAAAAGATTGTATATACGGAAGATGAACACTCCAACTTACTTCCTTGACAGCTATCCACATTTTTCTTCTCACCAATTCTCAATGGCTTCCTTGTTTTGCTCAGGAGTACAAAAAAACTTTAACTGGCGATTTTTTACATTTGTTGTCTTCGCAGCCCACCACACAACAGCTTTTAGCTATGTTTAATTCAAGGAAAATGACACTGGTGTGTGGAAATGAACGGAGCTTTTCCCCCGTGATGGGCATGGCCTATTTCATGCAATGTCTCTATATAGGCCATATAGATCATCTGACACCAATGCGTAGAACATACAGATTTGACCTGTGATGGCCAAGAATAAATGCTCCACATGTCAATAATACCTAGCAACCTGAAGTATCGATATCTAAATACAGCCTATGTCTACAACTGTAGGCTACTATGTAAAGCATGACTCAACACATGGCACTCATGCAGATTGAAACGTGTGCAAACACTGCTGTGTGGTTGCAATGTGCAGGATGAGCATTGATATAAAGGCTAATGCAGTTCAGTGAGTCATGTCTATTGTGTAGATCGGTGTCAGAGTTGTATTCAGGTCAACCCATCTCCCTGGATATTGCTCGTCCTTGCCCTCATACATGGCTTCTTCTTCACATTGGGTAAAATGGGGGGAAGACCTAAAAAAACAAATCTGGTGAACAGAACATGCGTTCGGGGGGTCTCCGACCCCGGAGCCCTCTCCCACGCCTAACCCTAACTACCCTAACCATATAAACCTAACCTCTCCCACCCCCCCCCCCCCCACGCCTAAACCTAACCTCTCCCACCCTCCACGCCTAACCCTAACCCCTTACCCTAACCCTAAACCTAACCTCTCCCAGTCTGCTAATCCCAGGTTGCCCCCTCATCTCACCTGCCTTCCTCCACTCTTTTTGACCCATATGTGATATCTGGCTGCAGTGACCCAGCCCCCCCCCCCCCCCCCCCCCTCGTGTTAGGCCTCATTAACCTGACTAAAATGATGCTATAATGAAAGGCTTACTCAATGTTTAATCACTGATAACTGGGAGTAAGTTAATATTGATAAAGACCATGTCGGCTGCATTATATTGTATCTGTTATCATCTCAGTGGAAAAAGGATTATGTAAAGAAGCAACATTACAGTCAGATTGCATAGTGATATTGACAATGCAGTTAGTTCGTCTATCACATTTGCAAATTGTCAGAGGAGGTATATATAATTGTCTTTACAAAGGACACAATGTGTCTCACTGTTTTATGCTCACTGATTTGCCTTTTGGAACTGGTGTTATTTCTTTGTTGCTCAACCCCTACTGCCCCCCTCTACTGCTGTATGTCCTCATTAGTGGATAGATCCAGCAGTTGATTCCCCCCCCCCCCCCCCCCCCCCGCCGCCGCCGCCGCACACACACACACACGCGCACACACACACACACACACACACACACACACACACACACACACACACACACACACACACACACACACGATTAGCATTATGGGCCAACTTATCATAAATGGCCTGCATTTATATAGCGCTTTTATCCAAAGCGCTTTACAATCAGTAGATAGTCTACATTCACCCATTCATACCTTATCATTAGCCATCACTGCAGAGAGACCACCACGGCAATCAGAAAAGAACTACTGTAATTAAATGCAGATTTAGCAAGATGACTGTGTGATTCATGGTTCTCTGTGTCCTATTCACAGTGTGGTTTCCAGCATGTCTGATTGCTGTATAGCACCAACGATCACATATGACCCAGATCTGAGTGTGCGGAGCATTATGCAGGCTAGACATGACATAAGGCCCCACACACTTAGATCTGGGTATAATGACACATTTGTGTCATGGGGAAAGTTCTGAGTTCTAGAAAGGTGGGTCATATCATCCACCTCCACCAATAGCAAGTAACCCACACAAAGAATACACTAGAATAGCATGCACATTTTTAGTGTAGTAGTGTGTATAATGCATTTGTGTGAATGTTATCAGACTACAACAATAGTCATGTAAACCTAAATAAAATGATAAAATCAGCATGGCAGATTCTGAGCTGAGAGCAGGAAGAGCCTTGTTAACTCAGTCATGTTCAGAATCAAAGATATTCTCCATGAGTGATTGATTTCCTGTGTAGGCTATTGTCCATTAGACCCTGATAGAACACCATATCACTGGTAAAGAAAAAGCAAAAAAAATAAGCCAGCATTTAATTCCTTAGGCAGAGGAGTAAATAAGGTGCTGTTCGCCTTGTGAAAGGCAAACAAAAGAGTAGAACTATAAAGGCTATAGCTGACAATAATTTAGATCTAACAGTTCTGTTCCTTTTGCACTGTGTGCAATCTGGTTCAGCTTGGAACACCTACATGGACTGCACTAAAGACCCAAGTCTTGATCCTCATCTCAAGACCACTGTTCACAATCATATTCAAGCTGCTGTTTATTCTTTTGCAATCAAGGCAGAAATGTCATCTGAGAAAATTGCAATATGAAAAGCATAAAGCAGGAGATGATGTTGATCATAAGTCTTTGCCTTCATCTAGTTTGGTTGATACTCAATAATTAACGTGTTTTTTTTAAGTCATAATCACATGCATGATCTTTGCCAATTTTGTCAATCAGGCACAACTGAATGAGATGAGAATCAAATTACTGAAGTAATTAAAAAAATGTTTGCAAGTGGATGTTTTTGGCCTCTAAACATGTTTTATTGTTCTGGGCAACTGAACCTTGAACGAAAACGCTGCAGGGTTATAAGATTCCAAATTTGTTTACCTTTTTTGTGCCTTGTTTTTGTCAAGGATTTCATCCTTTGTATGTAACTCAAACTGCATTGATATTCATCAAAGCTCTTCAGAGCAGCAGAAATACAACAACAACAACATCCCTAACCTCTTCCACTCAGGTTTAATCGGTTTCTGGCTTTTTTTTAATGTTCCCTGAAGCATTATATAAATCCCCTTCAATGTCATCCCATGTTTTTACTTTTCTTTATCGACTAATTTAATTATTGTTGTGAACAGGCTGTTGTTTGGAAGAGCCCAGTCATCGCCTTGGGAATTAAGACTGCTGGGTTTGGAGATAGATTACAAAAGCTGGGTAGTCGAGTGCGGAAATGCGTAGGCAGGATCGAGAGCCAAACAAAAGCTTGTGCTTTGAACTTCAATTAAATGTCTTGTGCGACTTGTGTGGCACATGTGACAACGAACAACTAGAATGAATTGAAATCATGCTATTCACCCTTATGTAGCACCGGCCATTTGACCCATTGTGTCACGACTTCCTGTTCAAAACGCCTGCTGTTTTAAACTAGTCTGACTCACCTGGTCAAACCTAGTTCGAGAAGCCAGCACTCCAAATGTCCTTTCATAGGATTTCATTAGTTCGTCCTGGGCACCTGGGCAGCAGACAACAAACGTTTCAGTCAAAGACCTTCCTCAGCGTTGTGTTGTGCTGTGCTGTGCTGTGCGTTGACTGGCTTCTCTCTTCACTGAACTCTTTGCTTGCCCTGGCCTGCGCCCAGTGAGTTTTTAATACATTTTGAGTGTGCTCGCTACCTGTGTTTTTCTATCAAACCTAGTTTGACTCACATAGGAGTCAGACTAAGTTTATGAGGCACAGGAAGTGTAAACACAATCAGAACTTCCGATTGTGTTTACACTTCCTGTTAGTCTCTCAAGCCAGACTTGTCTCTTCTACATAAGGTGAATACTCTAGGAGACAACGAGTGCAACAGAGGTGTGTGTGCGTGCGTGCGTGAGAGAGAGGCTTCTGTTTATGCAATTCCAAAAGTTAACCTCTGTCCACAATTTCTTGTAAATGTGTTAGCCAGGAAGGTAATATATCAACTACTCTAAACACAAACTCTGAAAGAGAAAGGAAGTAATGGATTAGCGATTACACAAGGCCCAAGGCCCTGGACATTTCTACCTTATTTATTTCTCATCATCAACATGTCATTAATTTCACTACAAGTCTGATGTCGTCTCTTCCCCTCGGAACTACATAATTTACATTGTGACAAATAAAAGCAAGGGTCAGCTAACGGATAATACATTAATGTGAATGGTTCAGTGAAGCTCTGTGCTCAGAGAAGATATTGGTCAGGAATGCAGCTGCTGGAGCATGTTGTGACATTGATGTATGTTGTCATACTAAAATCCCCCCCACGCTCTGTTTGGTTAGAAATAGTTTCACATCCATTCTATTCTGAATGAATATTATCTTGGTACTTCAACCCACAAACATTTGGCTTGTGCAGTTAAGTGGCCTCACACTTGTGTATAAATTACATAGCCTATAGGCTGTGTATAGTGTATAGTGTCAACACAGTCTCCTATTGTAGGAAAGCTTATATATAGGGGGTTCAGGCATTAAACAACACCATGGGGGCAACGTTCAAATTGCAATAAGGGAGGTCCAGTCCAATCCGGTCAGGTTAAAATATATAGCCTATTTATTGTATACTGTTGCATATGGTTTGTTTGACTGTGGAAGGTGTGGGCAATCCAACATGTGTGTCTTCATCTTTAGCACTCTCCAGCAGTCTTTGGGCATGGTGCTGGTGCGACCTTCAAAGTCATAATCCTGTAACATCTGTGCACTTCCCCATGCCGTGACGTCTCACACCAGCCTTCAGATGATAGTCCAGCTCCAATGTCCGTTTCTTGTATGACCTTTGCTTTGGTCTTCGGGGTGTTCAGGGATTAAACACCATGGGGGCAACGGTCAGGTTGCAATGAGGGGAGGTCCAGTCCAATCTGCTCAACTAACATTTACTATTTACAAACTGTTGCATATATCCATTGTGTGTGGTTCTGAAGAAACAGAGGAATCAGACTTAATGACCAGCTACTAACTACACAGTACATGAACTAAGGAGGCATATGTGAGGTGTGGAGGATTATGGGAAATTGAGTCCAGGAAGTAACAGTCCAGAAGTAACTCTTTTGTACACGTATTGTAAGTTGTCACAAGTCTCACCAGTGGCGTAGGGTCATGACGGGCCCCAGTGCAAGCAGGGCCCACTAGTAGGCTACACGCTAGTTACGAAGTACCCGCACGCATGCAAGCAAACACACACACGCACACACACGCACACACACACACACATTTAGGGATAGGCCAGCTATTCCCGGAGACGGAGATGGTGTTGCCTTTCGAGGGCATATAGCAAATGACCTCGCGTAAGATATATATGTTATCCATTTAGTGCAATCTCCAAATGAATTTTTCTATGGTGTTCCTCGAGGTCTTAATGTGGTATTTTGGAGGGATATCAGTCGGCCTGCACCATAGTTTATTATAGTACCACGGTCAAAATACATGAAACCACAATTGTCCCCCTTTTTATTACATACGGTAGATAATAACATTGGATATTTTAATGATATATTGACTGCAGAACTGAAAATGTCCCCGATTTTCATTTCAGAAATCTGGTCACCTTATAAGTTCTTATTTGAACACAGGCGTATTTCTGGGGTGACAATTTGAGTCATTTGCCGGGGCCTATTCTCTGCCCAATACATTGTTGGAGCGCCTGCTCTCTCCACGGGCCCCCCCTATTGAGAATTAATGAGAAATACACCAAAGAGTAAAATGTGTGACAATATGCCTCGGTCTCTACTACTTAAAAATAAATCTGGGGGTTAATTAAATTTAGGTGCCCGAAAATGTAACGTTCTCTTCTTTCCTCAAGCTTGCACACATTTTTATTTTCTGTGGTGGACTTATCAAGAGAATGGTTATTTGGTTTAGTCTGCCTATAAAGCCAGTAGCCTGTAGCACTTTACTGATAGCAGGCTATTTGAAACGGGCCATTTCATCGAATTTGCCATCCACATGGCATTCAGAGAAAATTCTCATATATTGCAGGATCAAACAATTTGTTGCTCAAATGACCTTATGTACCAGGGCTGAACTTGTCTCTGCAATTCAAGGCAATTACAGTTTTTCACGATTGTTAACACACAACCTTCACTTCATGTACGAATCGCTCAACCCAATTTGGCACTACTTCACACTCCCTTATCTGCATTAGACTCTGACTTTCCTTCTTTACACTCTGATGTCAATTACACATGACCGTGTTGTCAAAACACTACACACAATGTTCAGTTGTTGCACACACTTCTCAAGTCAAATCTCAAAGCATCAACCTACAACACACAAATATTCAAATCTCTAAACATTCGGGTCTGTTGAGGAAGAGGGAGGCTGGCCAGAGGGTCCACCCAAATCTCAGCCGCTTCACAGTTGCTGCCATCATTAGAACCTTCAGGAAGGAGAACAGGTATGTATTTGCCTTGTGTACTGTAATACTGCATATCAATAGAATACAGTGTGCTCACAGTATTTGTATTTTGCAGGACTGAAAGAGAACCACACCGTGGAGGAAGAACGCACACTTTCACAGCTGAACAGGAGACTGAAATTGTAAATATGGTTCGTGAGAACAACGCTATATCACACTCCGACAAATACAAACGAGGATCCTGGCTGACCACTGTGATGTGGATGAGGCCCTCTAGCCAGACAGGAACCGGAGGCATGATGCCTAATTCATTTTTGGGGAGGGGGGGATTGAGCAGGCCCGGTTTACAGTACTGTACTGTTCTCTGTGTGTACCGAAATAAAACTTTTTTTCCTGCATATTTGTGTGCTGTTTTATGTTTGACTATGAAAAAAGTAGGCCTACATGAGACATTTTACAAAAGGAGAAATGGCTCATTCTCCAGAGTCATTGTCATTCATCTTCTTGAGGCGGGAGGGCATCTGCTCGGAGAACCCCCCCCCCGTAGGGGATTCTTCGGGAGTCAGTACATTGGTGGTGGACTGGGGAGGTGGGTGGGGTGAAACGCGGCTTCCAGAGAAGGAATTAGATCAGCTTGGTGCAGCGCTAGGGGACAGGGAACAAGGACCGTGGTGCGCCCGGCGTGGCTATAAATACTGCCACGTCATGGCCTCGGCACTGACGACACTAACGCCGTCACCTAGGCAAGTGCGTCACTACTGCACTGACGACATTAACGACGTCACGCTGGGATTACCACACTTGTCGTCACGCTAGGATTACATGTGATGCTGAGGTCGCTATGTCTCTAGATTATGTGTGGCGTGAGGCAGCGTGACTGGTCTTCATCTTGAAACTAGGTCGAGACCATCATTTCAATCATGAGAGACCAGAGGGTAAGGTTACAGTAATCAGCAAGCTTTATTGAAGTATGGCATGGCGATAGGATTCATGGCCTGAAGCGGTATGGCATTAATTCTGATGGCGTGGCAGCATGGCAACTGATTCTTTGGCGTAGTGACTCCGAGGCAGGATGCCTCTCTTCTTGAGGCGGGAGGGCATCTGCTCGGAGAACCCCCTTCCATTTCTATGATTGTGTTTTCAATTTTGCACTTCAGTGTGCTGTAAATGCTTGGTAGTGTGCAGCAAATGCTTAGTTGTGTGTACTCAATGAATGGTATGTGTGTGTCATTTGAAAATATAGCTGTGTGTACCAAATGAAAACACGAGTTCCATTTTGTGAACAGTTACTGTAAGAGATTTGATGGCAAAGAGTCATCTTGCAAAGGGAGTGTCAGGTTTAGCATTGTGTGTGTGTGAGGTTTTCAGTTTTGTGTGTGCAGTTTTGAGAAAGCCGTTATTGTTTTGAGAAACGTGTGTTAACAATTGTGGAAAAACTGTAACAACCGAAACTTTCCATAATTTATAAAAGACCCATTTTCTATGTAACTGGTTCAGGGAATTTACAGAAAATAAAATGAGTAACAACTCTATCTATCTATCTATCTATTCATCTATCTATCTATCTATCTATCTATCTATCTATCTATCTATCTATCTATCTATCTATCTATCTATCTATCTATCTATCTATCTATCTACTGTATATATCTGTCTATCTATCTATACATCTATCTATCTATCTACAGTATCTATCTATCTATCTACTGTATCTATCTGTCTGTCTGTCTGTCTGTCTGTCTGTCTGTCTGTCATTTTCTGAGAGACAGACATTTTTGCCTTGGATTACATTTATTTTGCAGGGGCGCGGGGGGGGGGGGGAGTCATGCATCAAAAACTAAAACAAATCAATGCATTAGACCTAACATGTTCTAAACCTAAACTATAATGGAAAGCTCCAACTAGTGAGCATTCCACTTTATTCGTTGAAAATGGCAAGCTTGGATTTGTCCTTTTCTCTGTATGTGACTTTTAGAGGCTAATTATACGAGGCCTGGGGAGGTCATATAGCATTAAATGTCAATGCTGTCCTATATTTTCTATGCACTGAATTAGTGAACATTCTCTTTCCTTGAAGCAAACAGATATTATAAGACCCGGAAGGCTTACCAAAACTAGTCTGCACATTCATATATATATATATATATATATATATATATATATATATATATATATATATATATATATATATATATATAATGGTGTTGAAAAGCTAATTGATTTTTGCTAAATGATTGCAGGAGACTGTCTTAAGGCCCAATTATACTCTACGTTCAAGACGGAGACGGAGACGGACAGAGCCTTCTGTTCGTACTCTGCGTTCAGTTTGGGCGTTTTCTGTCCGTCATCTGAAAGCTTACGGATACGCATGAAACGGAACAAAACCACATACACACTCATACATTTGACTCTCCTCTACTGCCCACTGGTGAATGTATTGCTTAACATGATGCCAACATGAAAGACGCAAGCGTGCTGCAGTTTTAAGGTCTCCGCAAAATGTGTTAGTTTAGTTTATTTTTTATTTTGTCGTTTTGTCAAAAACACTCATTCGTGCCCAATATCTACCACATGCACTATATTCCTCTGCTCTTGAACATGTAGCCTGAGGCTTACATAAGAAACTGCATGAATGTTTGATATGATGTTACAGAAGAGGCATAACAGGAAAAACCAGCAGACATGAATTCAGTTAGAGAGTATTGAATCCATACATCCCCCCCTCCTACACAGTGTCATGGCAAGTCTTTCACAAAAGGGCAGAGTGGGACTGGATGGCACATTTTCAGTGACTGTCTGCATCGGTTCTATGGTTGTTGTGAAAGCCTCGATTCCCTGAAAAGACTGACTGTCATTAGTCTTTCTTGTGAAATAATCCTCCACAGGGACCAGTCACAAATCCTCCTCGAGGGCCGTCTAATGCACTCGCCTACCACCGCGAAGACTCAGGTTCGATTCCCGGCAGCTACTTCTGGCTTGGTCGGACGTTACAGACACAATTGGCCATGTCGGCGGGTGAGAAGCCAGTGGGGTCTGAGTCCTGGTCGCTGCACTAGTGCCCCCTCTGGCCGGTCAGGGCACATCTTTGGGGGGAGGGGAACTCGGGGGGGAATAGTGTGATCCTCCCCTGCTCTAGTCTACGTCCTGCTGCCGGTGAGAAGAAGCAGCTGCCGACTGCACATGTATCGGAAGAAGTGCCCAAGTACAATTGGGGAGAAAATGGGAGAAAAGAAATATCCTCAAGCAAACGTCTACCTACAAAACTATCAAAACATAGCCTATACAGTATATAATATACTGCATTTTTTTTCATCATCCAGTGCAAAAGAATGATACTTAAACTTAAGAAATTCATGGGGAAGGAAAAGTGGTGAGGAAGGTGTGTATGTTGGTCCCCGAAGAGAAAGTCCCATAAATGAACTCCAGAAGTGAAACGGAGAGTCAGCAATCTGAATCTCATCTGTAGCTCAGTCTAAACATGTGCCTCATCATGAGGACTAACCATCTGTAGCTCAGTCTAAACATGTGCCTCATCATGAGGACTAACCATCTGTAGCTCAGTCTAAACATGTGCCTCATCATGAGGACTAACCATCTGTAGCTCAGTCTAAACATGTGCCTCATCATGAGGACTAACCATCTGTAGCTCAGTCTAAACATGTGCCTCGTCATGAGGACTAACCATCTGTAGCTCAGTCTAAACATGTGCCTCGTGAGGACTAACCATCTGTAGCTCAGTCTAAACATGTGCCTCATCATGAGGACTAACCATCTGTAGCTCAGTCTAAACATGTGCCTCATCATGAGGACTAACCATCTGTAGCTCAGTCTAAACATGTGCCTCATCATGAGGACTAACCATCTGTAGCTCAGTCTAAACATGTGCCTCATCATGAGGACTAACCATCTGTAGCTCAGTCTAAACATGTGCCTCATCATGAGGACTAACCATCTGTAGCTCAGTCTAAACATGTGCCTCATCATGAGGACTAACCATCGCTCAGTCTAAACATGTGCCTCGTCATGAGGACTAACCATCTGTAGCTCAGTCTAAACATGTGCCTCATCATGAGGACTAACCATCTGTAGCTCAGTCTAAACATGCGCCTCATCATGAGGACTAACCATCTGTAGCTCAGTCTAAACATGTGCCTCGTGAGGACTAACCATCTGTAGCTCAGTCTAAACATGTGCCTCGTGAGGACTACCCGGGGACTTCTGAATTGTGCTTGGGGTCCAGCCTTCCTTTTGAACCCCTCCGTGGCACTCCCTGGGTGAGTCCCCCACTCCACTATAGCCTCCATGATGACGTGATTGCTGCTCAGCTGGGACAGCTTGCATCAGATGTGTCATCTCTTGCGTCTGTGGCACAGCGCTGGCTGCCAGGATGCAGATGTCCTGCCTCTTGGGGCACGCTGCTCCACTTGAAGTCAAGGATAATGAATCACAGAATAACGCAATGAAGCTGTCCATTGATCTGATTCATCCATCAATGCAAACTATCCCTATTCATCTGTCTTTCAGCTCAGCTGTGCAAAAGCAAAGGACTCCATGGAGGAAAATTGTTTATCCTGTGAACCTTGAACAAAATGTGATTCCTTTCATCAGAAGGAGATGTCTCTGTGCTTCCGGGTAATACAACGGTAGATTCCCTGCCTATACCAACACGAGAGTCGCGGGTTCGTGCCTCCGTGTTACCTCCGGCTTGGACGGGAGTCCATACAGGCAATTGGCTATGTCTGCGGGTGGGAAGCCGGATCAAGGCTGTGTCCTGGTCGCTGCACTCGTGCCTCCTCTGGTCGGTCGGACGCCTGTTCGG
Organism: Poromitra crassiceps; assembly: GCF_964638095.1. NCBI lineage: Eukaryota > Metazoa > Chordata > Actinopteri > Beryciformes > Melamphaidae > Poromitra > Poromitra crassiceps. Next base: position 14,972,676 of record NC_139644.1, read on the forward strand.
GGGGAGGGGAACTGGGGGGAATAGCATCATCTTCCCACGCGCTGCATCCTGCCAGTGAAACCCCTTGCTGCCGGATGAAAAGAAGCGCATCAGAAAACTACACATGTATCAGAGGAAGCATGTGCTACTCTATACCATGCCCAAATTGGCAGAAGGGATGAAGCAACGACCAGTAGGAGGGGGAATTGGCCAAGTACAGTATACCTACAATTGGGGAGAAAACAGGGGGGCCCCCGGGGGCCGATCAAAAAAGAAAAAAGAAAGAGATGTCTCTTGGAAATACATTTTTACCAATTTACTTTTACAGTATACTCAGTGTCAGTATTGTGTACTGTCTAATTGTACTTTTATAAGTGGGATGAAACAGCTGCTCATAGTCTTTAATTCTGCTTGTCATCTTTGATTTGGTCAACCATGCTTCTGAGTCGGCCTTATATGGTCATCTAATTAAATCCTGTGTGGGGAAAACTGATTAGATTTGTACGTTCACAATGGTGATTACTCTGCGGGTCAGCCCACCCTGATGTACACCCTGCACTGCTTGACCTGCACTGTCTGTGACTCACCTACTCCTTCAAAATAATGTCAAAGTGCGGGGGATCGCCAATGGAAGATGTCATCATTTATCTCATGGTTTCTATTGCATATCGTGAATGACTGAATGGATTGATTTAAGACAGTTGTTACTCTGCAGGTCAGCCAACCCCCATCAGCCAACCCCCATTAGATTTGTATGTTCACAATGTTGTACAATGATGTACACCCTGTCCTGCTTGACCTGCACTGTCTGTGACTCACCTACTCCTTCAAAATAATGTCAAAGTGTGGGGGGTCGCAAAAGGAAAATGTCATGGTTTCACTGATGGTTTCTATTGCATATTATGAATGAATGAATGAATGGATTTATTTAAGACAGTTGTTAAAAATATAAATTAACAGTTAAAATCCATACACCGGTATATATACATTATATATATATATATATATATATATATATAAAAAATATACAGAAACATTATGTAATAGTATAAGTAGGTACCTCAACTGTTTAATACATGTATAGGAAACAAGATTTTTGCAATTATCAGCCTTCCAAAAAATGGCATGATTGGACAATGGGGCTTTTTCTTTGTGGGAAGAACATAAATGCAGGCAGGAATCCACCTCTCATAATTCTAATTACCATACATATATTAGCTAAAATAATAATAATATCCCCCAAACTAATGCTGAAGGACTAAGGTAACCACGTCTTGATTTGAGAGAGGAGCCAATTGCGACATCATCCTTGGCTTGCCTGTGATATCTTTCTAATCTGCACTCAGCAGCAGCACAGTCATGTTTCACAGTTCAAGGCCCTTTGGTCAAAGACATGGAAAACATCCATGCACTGCTTCAGTCTGCTTGCTCTCCCATTCGTTCACAAGGTTCAGACGTTACAGTGATGAATGAGCTATGCTGATCTTATAGCTTGTATCCAAAAATCATTTGTGGAATGGTTCAGTTCTACGCTGAATGATCTTAGAGCTTGGCCACACTCATTAATGTATGTGTGGTCATTCAGATTTCCTAGAACTTCAACGCTCAGCTCTGCAGCTTTGATAATCTATTTAAACAAGGCCAGGTCGAAACCTGGCATAGCCCCGGTGCATGGTATCGTCACGCATTTTTTCCAAAGGTGGGTTGTATCATTTTAGATAGTTATTGTCATGCTAATGCCTGTGCAAGTGGTCATTTTTCTGATCAGTTTGTTTTTAAGTACTTATTTGACATATAAAAAGGGCTGATTGACAGCTGTGGCAGCCAGTCTCAAGCCATCATCTACAGGCTACAGGCTCTTCACCTTATAGATCTGTTTTAGATAGAGAAGACACTGCTTGGTAAAACAAAAGGAAGACACTGCTTGATCTGTCTACCAGACTGTATATCGATGGACCGCAATAAAAAGGACATTGTTTTGAGAAAGCTGCGCGAAGTTGGTTGGGGACTTAAGTAAGTTCAGAAAATAATGTGTTTTATTAGTTACTCCAGCTACGTTATCGTTTATTTTAATACACAATGGTTTTAATGGAAGCAGTAGCATTAACCGCTTGTCTGTTTTGCCGGTTTTTGTCGGCTTCATATTACTCTAACCTAACAACCGATAACGATAGCTGGAATAACACAATAATAGACACATATTTTCAGAACTTACCAGGTTTTCCAACTACCTGCATATGCCAGGAAATGTGTTTTATAATGTTAACTCCCGGGTCTAACCATAACATGGGGCCTACACAAGTGTACACAACAACCAGCCAATAGCTAATCGCTAACGCGTTAGCGTTAGCTTACAGACACTGGAGGTTTTATTTTTGGTATTAAAGCAATAAACGTTTTTATATAGATATCTCAGGGAAGTGCTTTGACTGTGGGGATGTTCGTTCAATCTTCACAAGCTCCTCTCTTAGCTGGATATACAGAGAAGAGACCAGGCAGGCTGGCTAACATTGTGTAAAACAGAAGGAACACACTGCTTTATCTGTACCAGACTGTATATCGATGGACCGCGTTAGCTAGCTAATTAGCCATGTTAGCTGCCTCAGTAGGTAACGTTAGCCTATAGAGAGTATTTATCTGATGTTTATGTTAGCTACTCCTCAAACCTGCGGGTGATAATGGTTTATGCGATGCGATGTATGTTGAAGCAAGACAACGTTTTAATGTACCTTGAATTTGACAAATTACGACGGGTCGTGCTCACGCAGATCTAAGCCCTGGCCATCCTAGGCTCAACGCGAGACTCATCAGTCATTCGGATGAGTCTTGCGTTGAGGCTATGGCCATCTGTATTTTTACAAACGCCGAAATATTCCCATACAGCCAACGTTTTTAGATGGGGGAAAGTTCAGGGGGGTCCTTGCGTTGTCCTGCTTTATCACACACATGATTGTAAACACACAGGGACAGCTCACAGCTCCTCTCTACTGTGCGTCTGGCATGCAGCAAGGGGGAGGGGCCGCGTAAGCTGCATTCTGCAAAGCGACCTGGGCACGTTGTTTTGGGGAAACAGCTGATACCGTGAGGAAGGTATGACGGCAAATCTTAGTGGGGCAGCGGCGCCCTCTAGTGGCCGGCCGCCATTTAGTCGCCTAAAAAGGTGCATAATAGTCTTGGCGACATGCGGGAATGTAAGGCCCCTGGTGCATTACCAGCACCGGGGCCAACAATAGCCTATCACACGAGAGTGATATACATAGATATACATACAGTGAACGTCCCATGCTGTTATAATAAATATCATCATAATGCCTCTTATCCAATCTAATTGCTTGACCAGAACTAACTGTTGTATAATTGTATTTAGCACGCCTCTTTGGTGGGATAATTGGATTGCAGCTGGTGAAAAGGAATCAAGCAAGCTTTCAACAAACAGTGTAGCCAATGACTGTTCAAATAAATCAATTAAGCACAGGCGAAACAGAGGCTGTTTGCAGGCTCATACAACTATAAAACTACCAGGAGCTGCAAACGCACTTCACAGTGACGTGGAAATGTGGCAAGCAGATATAATTTGTCACCAAAGTCCCACTTTGATTTATGAAATTTAATCTACATAAATCTCATCGTTCATCATGCCGACATTCATGGCTATGACCAAACCAAGATTCCTAGACCCCAATTTAGTATAGCTAAAACCCTCGCTCACACCCCCCCCACACACACACACACACACACACACACACACACACACACACACACACACACACACACACACACACACACACACACACACACACACACACACACACACACACACTCTGAAATGTCCAGGAGTGTTTCCCATCTGCTCACACAGGTTTAGAGTAATTGTTTCAAAATATTTTCCTGAATGAGTCACCTCATTAGGTGCTCAACAGACTAATTTGCCATCTCCTGCATGGACCACTTTTATAACTTTTTAAGCGTTTTCTGAAAAAGAAAACACTTTTACGCTTCGAAAATCATAAAAGTGGTCCTCATTTGTGAAGATTATCTTGCTGAACGCAAACTTTGCTGTTTCATCATAAACTTTCAAAGGAAGAAGAAAAAAACAGAAAAACTTTTCAATATCCTAAAGCAAATTATGCAGCCCCTCATTGCAAAAAAATAAAGAGAGAGAGAGAATGAACTACTGGTCTGCTGGAGTGTTGATCTTGCACAGCACAAGGTAAAGTCATGTCCTTGAGTCAATGCCACCATAATGTCACAGTGTGGCTTAATGTGCTCCATGCTGCAGTGTCTGTTTCTGTGGGAACTACTATAAACTTGGACCAGCTGTACTTAGGAGTGATTAGAGATTAGTCTTTAATGCATGTTATTTCATTTCAGATTTAACTAAATCTGTCCGCATCATTACCAAGCTCATAAACCTCACAAAACTCTACTTCTCCGCCGGAAACAAATTTGAAGTTGTAGTCTATTTATCATTTAGAAACGCTTTTGTCAGAATGACCCAGATAAATAGTGCTGACTCATATCAGACTACCCCCGCTGTGAATTGCCTACGTGGAATTAAAGGATAAGTCAGGAACGTGATGTTCCCTTGCTGGAGTTATCTTGTTTATCAGACATCCTCCATGAGGGCCCGTCCCCAAAAAGCTTCTCAATCCGTTTGTCCATCCATTCAGCACATGGTGGTCCACTGGTGGCCCAACGGTTAGAGAAGCAAGCTTGTGACCAGAAGGTTGTCGGTTCCCCGGGACCGGCAGGATAAATCTGGGTGGGGGAAAGTGAACAGGCAGCACTTGCCCCTCCCTCATTACCATCACTGAGATGCCCTTAACCCAGTGGTGCCAAGTTTGGCCCGTGCTCATTTTTTTTTGGCCCGCCACAGATTTGGGGGTGGGAAAAAATAAATAAATAAAATTTGCAGGCCAGGCCACCAGGCAGTTGCCCGACGTGCCCGATTATGCAGTCCGCGCCTGAATGGAGATGTCGGGACTCTTCTATCTATGATTAACGTTAATGTTGTGCAGCTCGTAATTCTCTCTCCCTGACTCTATCACACGGATGTGAGGCATTGCTATCTGAGGATTGATCGCTCCTGATTGGTTGGCTGAATCACCTGGTTGGGGGGTGAGCTCTGATATTTGATCCCTCCCCAGTCACTGGCTTTACACCAGCTCAGCAAGATGGACAGATCATCATCACGGCAGTGGGACACTGACAAAAGAAAGTTTAGGACGGAGTGGCAAGACGAGTATTTTTTTACCGAAGTAAATTCAACAGCGGTTTGTTTCATTTGCAGACAGAGAGTGGCTGTTTTGAAAGAGTACAATATACGTCGCCACTACGAAACTGATTTTCAAAGTACCTTGAGGATTTTTCAAGTTGTGAATCAAGTCAAATTTCTCTCTTGATTACAAAGGTGGAAAATACAACTGTTTTTAACTGGGTGTTTACTGATTAAATGTTTAAACTCCCCACAAATGCAGATGCTTTTTTAAATATATATAACCAATTGCAAATTATTACAATTACCAAACAGATAAAAAGTAGATTATTATATTGAAATGTTATTTTAGATTTAGAATGTTAATTTTCTATAAAACTATACATTTTAATGTAATTCCACAACTTTTATTTTTGGCCCTCGGCCCTCCACCCAGATTGAGTTTTGGCCCTTCATGGGAAATAATTTGGGCACCCCTGCCTTAACCCCAGCTGCTCAGTGGACAGCAGATCAGACTGTGGTTGAACTGGTCAGCTTCCAGGTGTGAATGTGTGTGAATGTGAACAGGGCGCTCCTGAAAAAAAGCATTGCTCTCAGTGAGACTCCCCTATAAAGGTTAAAAAACACATGATGAATAGGCTCAAAACACCTTCGTTCTTCTGTTTGGACAGCAGTAGTTAACACATACTATTTTTTAACTAAGCTTTGTCACTTACAGTACAGCACGTCAGTTACAGCGCATACTTGCAGTGAGACACCGCTATAATTAAAGGTAAAAATAAACATGATGAATAGACTCAAAACACCTTCATTCTTCTGTTTGGACAGCAGTTAGGAAGCTTTGTCAATTACAGTACAGTGCGTCAGTTACAGCGTGTACTTGTTCAAATAGACAAACGGATGTCCTCTGAGTCTGAAGCAACAATTCTTTCACCCATTGTGCCAAACTGCCGTCATGCATGAACAGGGAGTTATTGATTTAAAAAGCTTTGTTTTGATAAGTTTGATTTTAACTTTTGGGAGGCAGTAACAGATTTATCATGTTCTCCTTCCTTCACCGTCTTACTCTTCATTTCGGTTTGCTACTCTATGAATGTAATAAATAATCGACATAGGTTGACCGCTTGAGCTATTTTTTTTAACCTTTATTTAACCAGGAAGTCACATTGAGGTTGAAACCTCTTTTGCAAGTGAGACCACCTAGACCTAGCTTTGAGAGAGACTTTGAAAATGTCTACCCAATTACTCATACGTGCTTAATGTAATAGACCCATTTCACGGGGGCCATTTTGTGCCGAAAATGCAGAATAAACACAGGTGCAAGCAACACACTAATGAGGGTTTCCAAATTCCAATCATTGGAAGTTGGAAACCCTCATTGGCTGGGTTTCCCAAAAGCTTCTTTGCGCTAAGAAGCTAATTTAACCCTTCTTAAGGCCCCCTTAAGAAGCAAACGCGTTTCCCAATTGCTTCTTTACGAAGGCATGCGTTTCCCAAAAGCTTCTTAGCGCTAAGAAGCTTCTTTGACCCTTCTTAAGGCTCCCGTAAGAAGCCAACGAAGCCAACCTGTTTCCCGATTGCTTCTTAGCCTAAAATTATCTTCCAATTATCTTCCGTTAAGAAGGCTGCGTTTCCCAAAAGCTTCTTAGTGCTAAGATGATCTTTCGTTAAGAAGGTTTTGTAAGAAGGGTCTGGGGCATTCTTAACACCTTCTTAATGACAAAACACTGGCAGATCCAGCCGCGTCAGGCAAAAGGAGATACTTGTGTCCACTGTTCCTCTTGTGTTTTTCCCTTTTTCCTTTCTTTCATGCACCCTTTAGTGTTTAAAATTGGGGAACACTTGAAAATCTCCCCTCTATGTATGGTTACTTGTGTTTTAAATGTTTTACCGTAGGCTATATTCCTCTAATCAGAATGGATTCCTTTTATAATGTTATGTGGATATATATAGCACCTTTCACAGAACCCAAGGTCGCTTAAATTCTGTAGTGTTTCTCTGTTTTGTTGTATGCTGTGTATATAAAGCAATTTGAACTGGAGTCCATGTCTGAAATAAATAATGTTTAATAAAGTTTAAGGGGACCATGATTAGGTTATTCTACAACAGTGTTTCTCAACCACTGAGTCGTGGCCCACTGGTGGGCTCAGAGGACTCAGGTGGGCTCAGAGGACTAATGGGCCGCAGAGGACCTCTCACATCGAGATGGTGGACAGCTCCAGTTAAGATGCTTCTTAAGAGCCTTCTATTTTTTTTATTTTTCTCTTCTGTTAAGAAGGCGTTTGGGAAACACTTCTTTGGAGCCTTCTTAACTCCTTAAGAAGCTTCTTAACTCTTAAGAAGCTTCTTTGTTGGGAAACTCAACCATTAGTGGTTTGCTTGCACCTGTGTTTATCCTGCCCTTTCGGCACAAAATGCCCCCCGTGAAAAGGGTCTATTGCACTGAGGTGCCTAATTTCTAACCTGACTCTGCCAGGCGGGGTGGTATTGTGTCCACAAACTGCACGGATGTGCGGTTTGTGAAAACAATATCGCCCCCATCTGGCTGTGTTACTTCAGTGCAAACACCATAAAGATATCAGCCCATTGAAGCCACTTGTGAGTGTGCAAATCCCAGATTACTTCAACAAAAGCACAGTTTCTGCATGGACAGCCCAAAGCCACTTGCCCGACTTTTACATTATTACATTCATTGCATCATGTTAAAAAAATAAAAAATAAAAGAATAATAAAAAAAATTGTTGAATGTTTGACAGACTAAACTGGGACTCATACAACTGTGTGTAGGAAATCTGAGAAATACTTAAAGTCAAAAATCTGTTTTTCTTCTTGTTCCTTAGTTGGATGTCTGCACTTCACTGTGCAGAATGATGTCTGTGCTGAGTTTGACACTAGAACGCTGTTTCCACAATCATCTGCTGAAAGTGGAAAGTTTCTGTGAGCTCACTGAAAAGGTGGTTTTCAATAAGCATGATTTGTGACATCACGAATCCTGGAGCCAATCACTGTCCAGTATTCAGCAGTTAAAGCCCCAACACATTCTCACTCGCAATTTGTCCTATACTGCAGATCGGTCAGGAACCCTTCTTGTCGTCACTTTGTCACGAGTTGGGAGTGAGAATGTGTTGAAATCCTGTGTATGCTGTGATTGGCTAGTTAGGTTCTATCTAGACCACCCTGATTGGTTGTTTTGGATTTTTTAATGAGGCAGAAGTAGGGGTCGGGGGAGGTCATTTTAAGGATTTTAACAAGATAATTTAAGCTTTTTGTGGGGAAAAACCATCAGACACACATTATTATTCAAAGTAGAGTATTTTATATACATCTTGAAACATGACTTTAAGGGGTCTTTAACATTGGACGGATCTGTGAACATGAGCTCAAAGGAGACAAGGGCTGGGCTGGCTGTGAGTGACAAACAGATGAACATCACACACCAGACCAATTACTAATGACTCAGTTCTAGTGTGTTACAACCCGACTCCAGCGAGTAACAACAAAAAGGCAGGAGTCACTCGCCAAAGTAAAAGTTAAAACAAATGATTTAGGTTAAGAGAAAGTAACTGGACAACATCAAACTACATCAAAAGAACAGAACAAAAAGGTCCATGCGAGGAGGAGAGAGACACTGAATGGTAGTTTTTAAAGCCAAGGAGTACAGAGGGCCCAGGTGCACTCGATCAGACTTATACATTTTTTTAATTCAAATGGGGAAATGATCCCATTTAAGTGCAAAAATATCAGCACTCATCATGCAAGCAACACATTATTTTACTATAAATAATGACAGCAACACGTTTCCTTCTGAGCTGGAAACTCAGCTTGTTCAGATAACGTAAGTGGACCTGTACTGCCCCCAAGTGAAAACCTTGTGAAACTATAACACTGAATGAATTCTAGTCACCACACAGCCATGCATCCTATCAAATTCTGTTCTGTTACGCCCTTTAAAACTAAAAACACTGCACTGCATGTGCCTATTGATTTAGAATGGGTTTAAAATGATGTTCCTTGTTTTATTTAATCATTTTTTAACCTTTATTTATATGCAATGCTCTCTTTTTCAGGAGCGCCCTGTTCACATTCACACACACATTCACACGTGGAAGCTGACCAGTACAACCACAGACCACAGTCTGATCTGCTGGCCACAGGCACAGATCAGCTCCACTGGAGTGGTTGGGGTTAAGGGCCTTGCTCAAGGGCACCTCAGTGGTGGTAATGAGGGAGGGGGCAAGTGCTGCTTTTTCCACTTCCCCCACCCAGATTGATCCTGCCGGTCTGTTTTTTTTTATTGTCTCTGAAGTAGGTCCTACTATACGATCTAAACAATTACCGGCCTATCTCCAAGCTGTGCTGCCTGGCCAAAGTCCTTGAAATTTTAGCAAATGAGCAACTCCGTTTATTTTTAGATACATACAATATCCTTCAATCACACCAATCAGGGTTCAGACCGAGACACAGCACTGTTACCGCCACATCCCTTGTAGTAAATAATGTATTGAAAAGCCTTGATGACCGTCAGCACTGTGCGGCTCTTTTCATAGACCTCTCAAAGGCATTCGATACAGTGGATCACAACATTTTACTGAAAAAACTGTGCTCCATCGGGCTGGACAACCTCTCAGTCAGGTGGTTTTCCAGTTACCTGTCTGGGAGGAGACAAACAGTTGGTGTTGGTGACACACGATCTGGGTCTTTGAGTATAGGTAAGGGGGTCCCCCAAGGATCAATTTACGGTCCCACATTATTCACTATTTATATTAATAATATTTTCTTTCCTTCTGAGCACTGTAATGTACATTTTTATGCTGACGACACAGTTGTGTACTGTACTGGAGCGACACCTGCACAGGCAGTCACAAGGCTTCAGACTGCCTTTGACCATCTTCAGCAGGCCCTGTCTGACATGAAATTGGTCTTAAATGCCAAGAAAACAAAATGGCTGATGTTCTCTAGAACCTCTACTAGTAATGAAAATCTGAGTATCCGCACAGTGCAGAACGAGCCAATTGATTGTGTTTCTTCCTATAAATATCTTGGTATTTGGTTGGATGCGAAACTTTCTTTTCGCGTTCACATTGACCATCTAACAAAGAAATTAAGGAGGAAAATTGGTTTTCTATACAGAAACAGATCTTGTTTTTCTCTCTGTACCAGAAGAGCAATTGTACAGTCTCTATTATTGTCTGTCCTGGATTATGAGGATGTTGTGTATATGCATGCCCCACCTACCATCTTGAAACCCCTTGATGCTGTGTACCACAGCGCTCTGCGCTTTATAACAGGTGACGGTTATTTAACGCATCATTGTATTTTGTATGATAAGGTGAACTGGCCCTCCCTGTCATCTAGACGAAAGCAACATTGTCTCTTGTTTATTTACAAGGCTATGATTGGACAACTTCCTTTGTATTTGTGTTCACTTCTAAATCAGGTTAATACAAATTATCAGACACGCTCACGATCTCACATTAGACTGTCAGTCCCGCGAGTGAGATCTGAGCAAGGTAAGACTGCATTTTCTTTTTATGCACCAGATGGATGGAATCGGCTCCAGGACACTTTAAAATTGGAGCAACTGATCTCCCTGGAATCATTTAAAGTACTGCTCGAAAGCACTGTATGTGAAGAGTGCACTTGTTTTATCTAAACTGTTTTATCATCTCTGTCTGTACATTTCTGTATGTGTTCTTTGTAACAGGGCGCTCTTGTAAATGAGAGTTCGCTCTCAAGGGCCTTTCCCTGTATAAATAAAGGTAAAATAAAAATAAAATAAAATAAAAAATACATGCACTAAAAAGTGCTATACAAATAAACATTGATTGATTGATTGATTGATTGATTGATTGATTGATTGATTGATTGATTGATTGATTGATTGATTGATGTTTCTCAACAAGGACAAGTTCAGCCCAGTATCACATGTGTCATGTAGCAACAACCAGGCGACCTCATGCAACTCAAGCCCATTCAAGGCATCTTTCAACAGCCCAAGTTTGGCACTGATGACATCATCGCTGATGACATCATCATTGATGACATCATCACCGTTATCCATTCCTGACTGAATGAATGCCTGACTCACCCCAAAAAGCCTTGTCTTGACCACACGCCATGCAGGCTGCACACATTAGGGAAAAGTGTGGGGGAGGAGGGGGGGATACAATCGGCTTGGCTTAAATAATGCCTTTTAACCTTCTTTTAACCTTCTACTTTGCATAGACTAGCCAGCAGCATACATTACATAGCGTTGCATCAGTATCACGTGACTCACCACCAGGACTCGATCACACCATCTTTCTCACCACGGGCAGGTCACAAACTTGTGATTCAGTATGACAGGTTGGACAAATTTGAGAGTCCCAGGTGGTCTTATGTCCAAGACAATCTTTTGCCACCAATCTGGAATCTACTTGAACCACCATTCTCTGCTAATTCATTTGCATATCTGTATATAGTTTAATTAAAAATCTTAAAAGTTTTATCACATAATCTGTATGGGTTTAATCTAGTTGGAAGCAAGAATGCAAGATTATGCAAATCATTGGATACATATTTGTTATCGCTAGAGTTCACAAACTCACAACCACCTGAGCCATTCTGTGCCATAACTCTTTATTGATTGATTGATTGATTGATTGATTGATTTATTATATCTGACTTATAAATATATTGTAAACGGTAAAATAGACTGGCATGCAAACAGACTTTTTTTTTAGATTATGCATGCAAAACATGCTTTCTGAAAACAATAACCTGCTGCTCAAGTAGACAGTTATAAAGCTCTAAGCATGCCAGAGACTCATTAGCTCGAAGTCAGCTTGGTTCAGTGATGATATGATGATGATGGTACTTCTACTGGTAGTGTGGGTGGAGGTAGTTGTGATAGGTGTACTCAGTAATATACAATGGATAACCACTAGGTGGTAGGCTTTAATTGATTATACTACTGAAGCTAAGGGGATGACATATTTGACCATTTAACGCTATAATCTCAAACAAGCGCAAGAAAAGTAATACTTTGCTTGTGCAAAAATGAAAACATTTCGTTTACATTCTTCACGTTTAATTTCCTGAACTAACTTCCAGGCTTAAAATGGGTCTACTGTATACATGGGTATTATACACTTGTACGGGACAGTGGAAGGGCGGTACACGAAAATAGCAATCAGGCCTGATTGACATACGGTACGGGCAATAACAACGCTGTTTCTCTTGGCACCGACGCCTATTTCAGAAAAAGCACAGCTTTGCACCATTCACAACAACATACCTGCTGCAGAGAGGGTTGGCTTCAACAGTAGATCCGTTTTATATTCCAGTTCTATCCTGAGTGGGAGGTGTTTCGTTGTTAGGGCAACGTCATCGTGTGAAATGTGTGAAATGCACACATCCAACCATACGGAAGACGCTATGTTGCAAAACACGCGCACCCAAAGCACCCTGAAATGAACGTGGTGACGTAACTTCTTTGTGTTGGCAAATCACGGTGCACGTTGGGCGGGCTTTGTGAAGCCCGTGGTTCAGTGTTAGCAGGCTAGCTACAGAAAGAAAGCTAACAAATCGTGAGAGTGGAAGTGGAGCTAGCGTTATATGAAAAGGCAACTGTCAAAACAGCAACGGGAATAGAGCTTTTTAATCAAGTGATAATTGTCTTCGGTCGCTATATGAACAAATGTATAGCTAATTAATCAAAGAGCGTGTTTGTCAGATGCCCGAAGCGCATTTTGGATATACATCGCCTGTCCCATTTCCAAACGGAAACCATTTCTGGACAGATAGTTCGTGCTGCTAGCTAGCTAGCTAACTCAATTTTCCAGGAGACATTTCATTATCAACTACCAATCCAAACTGAATGTCGCATCTGTCATGAGTCCGGCCGGGTGCCCCCATGTGAACGGTTATAAGGTGGACAATTGGAAACAAAATCTTCGAGTCATATACCAATGCTTTGTGTGGAGTGGCACTGCTGAGACCAGGAGACGAAAGGTAAAAACACAGGAACTGTAAACGTTAGCTTCAGAAACAGTTAAACAAAACATGAAATATGGCACAGACAGACGCAGAATTTGGAGTGCAAATGACAACCCACGTGAAGCACAACCCACTGAACTGGCTGACCACATTTACAGTCTTGCTGAAACGGTTTTGCAGTAACGTCAGTAGCTAGCAAGTTACCGGTAACGTTAGCTAGCTAGACTCTGCTTGTGCAACTGCGGAGACTGTCGTTACTGTTTGCAAGTTCTGTAACAATCTCTCGCGGATGTCTCTCGCTTTTCTAACGTTAGCTAATCGTATTTAACTCCTTTTGGCGCTGTGAGCCAGTTCACGTTAGCTGGATGGCTAAACTTGGGTTTGAAGTGAGTCGTGGCCACTGGCTACCCGACCAAATTCGCCCATTGTGTCCCCGCACACACACACACACACACACACACACACACACACTGGGCCGACGCAATCGGTCCTCTCCTGGACACTCCAGGTTGGTGTTTCCCCGGCATCGCTCACGAGTTGAGATGCTGGGGCGTCATCCCACACCCTCGGCCCACAGCACCAAATAGCGGTGTTTATTACACTGTGCCGAAACCTCATAGTGCTGTGTTGCAAATTCGATTTTTAAATAAAACTGACTTACTTCAAGTACTTTTGCTGACCCCCCCCCCCTTTTTTTTTTGCTTTTTTGGGGGGACAAATTTGCACTTGTCTTTTTTGTTTCGTTCCATGATATGAATATTTATAAGATTTATAATCTCCATTGTGGTTTTTTACACTGTAAATTTATTAGATTACTTGATTTTTTTTTGTCACTGGCAATCCCAGCACATCTTACATGTGTCATACATTTTTATTTCGTTGTGATGAAATAGGTGCTTCAGCATGATGCGGGATGGACAGCATTGGTGAGTTGATCGTAACACCCCCTCCACCCCCCCTGCACCGACATGATAAGTAGAGTTCAGATGAGTATACCAAATGCTGGCTTGCTTTCTCTCTGCTTGCTCTCCCACCTATGTTCCTCAGCACCATTTCATTCAATGGTCTGAATAGTAGATGTTCTCTATTTTAGCCTACTGGAAGAAATTGTCCCCATCCGTGTATCTGCCATGTCGGGGATTGTTACTGCTGGCAAGATCGATTGGTGGGAGGAGGGACTGTGAGCAGAATGTCCAGAACCATGATAGCCCGGCGGCTACATTTGGCCCTACTGAGAATGTTTGGGGCTTGTCAAAGCAAATAACTCACGCAGGATGGTCGATGACCCGTCTGTTTATACAGTTTTGTTGTGACAAGCTTTGGATTTTAACGCAGCGCTCACACTCTCCTTCGCTACATCGCCATGATTAACTTTGCTTTTTGCCCCACAGTCTGAGTCTTCTTTCCAAAGTAATTTATCTGCCCATCCTTTGAAGCCTGCACGTCTTCCAAAAGTAATCCACAGGCCAGGTTTTGCAGCAATCCCAGGAGCGTGAAGGGAATAAGGTGGCTCAGAGAATTGAGCCCTTTACCACAATGCACCTGATCATTCTTATTTCTGTGACGGACCTTTGGGTGAATTCCTGTCCGGCAGAATGTAAGACAGAAACTGGACTATCAGGGCACAAAATGAACACTTGCCAAATGCTTAATGCCAAATGCAGGTACAATGTATATTTGGCGGATAAATCAGTAAGGGTCACCTGGTAACATTTTGAGATGGTAATAATATGCATTTCGAAATGAGCCCAAACTATAATTTCATACAATTTGCCACAGAGAAAGGCAATATACTTCATGTGCATGGCATAAGTTTCCCGTATTAAATACTTAATGTTGATGGATGTGCGTTATAGATATGCTGTCAGCTTGTGGATACCCTCAGCTGTTGCTTAGTGCAGGGCGTAGCTTTGGCACTTGCCACTGAGCGTCCCCTGATGAATCAGGCACACAGGTCCTTTCTGTCTTTGTGCTAGCTCTGTGGCTAGTTAGAGGAATTCAGGTTCATTGTCCCGAGTCCCGTCTGTACTCTGCTCTGTTTTGAAAGCCTCACTGTTTCAGCACCGTCTCTGCCAACCAAACACTACTGTCTTGTTTTTCATTATGATTCATGGGATTATCTAACTGTGTGTTATGCAAACAGGACAAAGAAATGGAGATAGGCAAATTTGTCAGCATGTGACAGAGGCAAGCAACCTGAATATAAGGGCGATCCTTGTCTTTGCTCAAGGTCAAATATTCAACATGGGTCTATATCTCATACCCCCTATCTCCAGGAGTCGGAGTAGTGTATCTGAAACGTTCTAGTCATTTGTGGAGTGATCACGGGGATGTTCCCCCATCAATATTTTCAGCGATTCCGATCTTGATAGCTGCCTGGCTGGAATGTAATCAATGGAGCCTGCTTTCTCGAAGCCAGTTCAAATGTGTGTGTGTGTGCGTACTACAGCAGGCGAGCAAAGCAAGACAGAAGCTTAATCAAGCATAGGTCAACCTGATATGACATCTCTCTGTGATTCCACCACCGACCCCCCCTGGTGGATTGGATGAATAGTGAGGTAGTGTTGTGTAAGTGATGATGACTTTTATTTCCATCGCAGGCAAGGACACGACACTCCATGACCGTTGCGTTGGCAGCAACAAGCCAGACTTCCACCCAAGATTTGTCTTTGACTCAAAACTCTTGGTGACTCTAGCGTGCTGAGAGGAACACCGTGGCAATATGGTGGATAATAGCTTGTCGTTGTACCATGCCCCAGCCATCTCTCTGCACCTCGCGCGTACTTTGTGGCACACTGCTGCACGAACACCGAGCGCACCGGTTTTGAGCCTGCTAGCTGGTATAAATCCTCAAGGTTAGTTCCTCTCAAGAACACCACCACATTGCAATGCACCTGTGGCCTTGCAAGTGAAGGAAGACTTTCACTGCAGTCAGTGTAATAGTCACTGTATCTGATACTAAGTGATTTAATAGATATTGCAATTACCTTCACATTGACATATTTTTATATTTTGGCCGGCGGTTCCCCTAATGAAAGGAGAAAGAAGAGTGTCTGTTTTCGTTCATTTATATTACAAGTGCGGTAAGGCAGACATCGCCTGAAAACATTTGTGCGATTTAGTTTAGCCTTAAATTGTGCTCTGAAAAAGGAATGACTAATAGAGACGGAGAAAGTAGCAAATGGCTAAAGAGCACAGTGAGAGGTTGCAGCAGGGGGGGGGGGGTGGCTGTGGGAGTTGGTAGGAGACTTGTTATTGTAGCTCACACCCCCTGCATTGAGATTGTCCATCTCTCTTGTGACATGCAGAGCAGATAGCATACTGCTCCTGTAGCACAGAGCAGATAGCATACTGCTCCTGTAGCACAGAGCAGTGCGTTGTCCTGAACGCTGTCTTGGTTTGTGTCCAAAAATGATGATGATGATGATGATGAGCCAGCTGGCCAAGAAGGCTTTTTTCATGACGTCCTGCTTATCTGAACATTCACCTTGGAGTAGGCGTGCGCGCCGCGCAGAAATCCTGCATCTGTCCTCCTCACTGTGTGTGTGTGGGAACAATCGTTTGAGGAGATGTCAGTCGCATTGGGTGGTGCTAATATTACCACTGCAGCTTGCCACATATCAGTCTTAATAGCATCACAGGGCTTCAACAGTGGCAAACACATAGCAAGCGTGTTTTTTTCTTAGCAGAGATGCATCCCCCTGGATAGCGGGGGTTATGAAGGACATTTTTCACTCAGTGAAGGATAGAAACAGTGCGTTTGGCTCTCTCTCTTTCTACCTTTATGTTGATTTTGCTCTCTTCCACCACCTCCTTTTTCCTCATCCTCCCTCTTTTTCTCGAGTCTGTCCTCAACCACCTCCCTGCAAGCTGTCATCCTCGCTGCCTCCAGCTAAAATCAATTCCCAGTCAATGTGCAGGAGCATCGCCGGCAAATCTGTCACCTGCTCTGCATGCACAAGCCCAAAATCCCAGGTGGGGCCCGTACAAATGGCAGAATAAACGCCAGATTTATCCGTTTTTTTACTAGTGATGACGACGCAGCCCAGTGTGGCTTGGCATGTCTCCTGTCCAGATGTAGGTTAGTGAGCTGTGCAGCAGTTGTAATCGTGATTACTTTTTTTTTTTTTTTTTTTTTTTTTTTTTTTAAACATGTTGTTCCTAGTTGAAATGCTGTATTGGCCTGGGACCACTGTGTTCATTGGAACTGTGCACTAGTGTCAGCTGTTTATGGATTAAGTTTGGAGTCACATTTGATGTTGTCGTGATTCCTTCATGCCTCGAGTCGGAACGCATTATAGACCCTTTTCACAGGGGCCATTTTGTGTCGAAAAGGCAGGGTAAACACAGGTGCAAGCAGCACACTGAGGGTTTCCAACTTCCATGCTTGGAAGTTGGAAACCCCCATTACTGTTTTGCTTGCACCTGTGTTTACCCTGCCTTTTTGTCACAAAATGCGGTGAAACGGGTCTAATTGTCCTCTGTACACAAATGCAAACTATACCTAAATTCTAAGTGCCATTTTGATATGGCACAAAATGCCCCGTGGACAGAACAATGAAAGCAAATGGAGCAGGGTGAGATGGTCCACTGAGGGAGATAGTGAGAATAAACAAAGGCACAACAGCGTTGTGTCCTTGGCTGTGGTAATGAGCGCTAAATGATAGGCTAATGACGCCGGCATGATGCTGCCCACTTCTTTTGTGCTTCTGGGTTTCATTATGTCCTGTTCTGGTTGAGGTGCGCCTGATGTTCAGGGGCCGGCCCGTCAGTTAGCAGAGCCATTTGGATCGGCCATGCCACCTTGTAGCCGGAGGGGATTCTGGGTAGTTACTGACTGTACACCTCATGTAAGAGAAATCAGTTTCCGCGTCGTAATTGCAGAGGAGGAACTGTAATTGTTCTGGGCTACTTACTTCCCCCTTCCATCTCCTGGTTCTTTAGTTTGATCTCTTTTTCTTTTCTTTTTTAAGATCGTTTTTATTAGTTTATTTTATTTTATTTTGTGTAGTGAAGTCTGAAGAGACACAGGAAAGATTAGAGAGGGAGAGGTATTACATGTGGTGGCAAAGGTGCCACACTGGATTTGAACCCAGGACAGGCTATATGATATATGCACCGTAGACCACTGGCTTCCACCTCTTAATCTATTCACGTATCCATGGATTGTGTTTGTGTGTGTCTTTAAATGACGCGATGGTAAGGGAGCATTGGAGTGGTTTTGATCAGCTTTCTGATGTTTCCTCTCTTCATTGAGCTTTACGTTCCACCAGATTGGCCAGAAACATGCAGCACAGAACATAAATGGAAGCCCCCCCCCCCCCCCCCCCTTCTCTCCTTCTCTCCTCCCCCCTCCTTTACAGTTCAGTTTATTCTCCCCATCCCAACTCCTGGCCTATTCATAATTTATAGTTTCTGAATGGCTAAGGAGATGAGAGATGCCATGAATATTCATGAAGGTCATGGTTATTTATTTTGTGTGCTCTGTGTGCTCCTCCATTAGCAGGATGGACTCCTCAGTTTTAGCCTTCGACCCGGTTCTTACTGTTATTTACTAGCCCCAGGAAGAGGTTCTCACTGTTATTTACTAGCCCGAGGAAGAGGTTCTCACTGTTATTTCCTAGCCCGAGGAAGAGGTTCTCACTGTTATTTCCTAGCCCGAGGAAGAGGTTCTCACTGTTATTTACTAGCCCGAGGAAGAGGTTCTCACTGTTATTTCCTAGCCCGAGGAAGAGGTTCTCACTGTTATTTACTAGCCTGAGGAAGAGGTTCTCACTGTTATTTACTAGCCCGAGGAAGAGGTTCTCACTGTTATTTACTAGCCCGAGGAAGAGGTTCTCACTGTTATTTACTAGCCCGAGGAAGAGGTTCTCACTGTTATTTACTAGCCCGAGGAAGAGGTTCTCACTGTTATTTACTAGCCCGAGGAAGAGGTTCTCACTGTTATTTACTAGCCCGAGGAAGAGGTTCTCACTGTTATTTACTAGCCCGAGGAAGAGGTTCTCACTGTTATTTACTAGCCTGAGGAAGAGGTTCTCACTGTTATTTACTAGCCTGAGGAAGAGGTTCTCACTGTTATTTACTAGCCTGAGGAAGAGGTTCTCACTGTTATTTACTAGCCCGAGGAAGAGGTTCTCACTGTTATTTACTAGCCCGAGGAAGAGGTTCTCACTGTTATTTACTAGCCTGAGGAAGAGGTTCTCACTGTTATTTACTAGCCCGAGGAAGAGGTTCTCACTGTTATTTACTAGCCCGAGGAAGAGGTTCTCACTGTTATTTACTAGCCCGAGGAAGAGGTTCTCACTGTTATTTACTAGCCCGAGGAAGAGGTTCTCACTGTTATTTACTAGCCCGAGGAAGAGGTTCTCACTGTTATTTACTAGCCCGAGGAAGAGGTTCTCACTGTTATTTACTAGCCCAAGGAAGAGGTGCTGCTGCAACCCACACACACCACCACCACCTGTAAAAAAAAAAAAAAAAAATCTGCCAGGAAGTTAACCCAGAGCCATTAACTTACGTTGAATGGAAATTGGATGTGAGAAAAAAAATGTGTGTGTGTGTGTGTGTGTGTGTGTGTGTGTGGGGGGGGGTGTGACAGAGTTTTACGGTGGTGGTTGCTTTGAAGAAGTCTGTCACTTTGATTAAAGGCGAATGGGGCGTGATTAGAGAGGCGACTGAACTAGACCCCCTCATCTCTGGTTTTTATAGATCATCTCAGATGATCAGAGGAAGCCTAACCCCTCGATAAGAAGAACCCAACCCCCTTACGGCTTGTGATGATGGAGAAGACGAGGATGAGAGAGAAGGCAGTCGTTGGCTCTTGCTGAGCATTTCAAAGTTAGGAAAGGGTGGATATTGTCAAGGATGACACATTTGCTTCCTTCTGACGCTCCGCTCCTTTCTCCTCACACACACACACCCACACACACACACACACACACACACACACACACACACACACACACAGCACTCTAAATACACTCAGGCATGGCCCATCCCGGAGAGAGCGGCTGATTCCTGTGCTGTGAGCAGATCTTGACAGATCAGTCTCCATCACATCACAAGGCCTGCTCCCTGACTCATCAGCATACGTTTGAAGCATGAGGAGCCTCCTCATAGACCTCTCTTCTGCGCTCGCTCCCACGCCGTTTCTTCCTCCTCTTCTTGCTTTCGCTTTTGTTATTTGCAAACCCAGTTCAGTCAGTCCCCGTTCTCCTCGCCTCTTGATTACTCCGTCAAGCTTCTGCAAAAACAATGGCAGTATAGCCACAATATTGGATGTTGTATTAATTTGTGTATATTTTGCGAATCACGATAGTTTAGTTTTGATCATATATTTATTTTGAAATGTTATTGCCGTTGCTGATACGTTATATGCAGATACATCTGTTAATGATGGTAAAATCTAAATAATACCGCCTCTTTTAAAAATGCACAATGCATTCAGTCCATTGTGAAATTGAAATACTATAATATTGTGTCCTATTTATAGAGGTTTGCATAGCATTTTGGATCCCGTGCAATTCAGAGCCAAACATCTAATCCTCCCATTTTCCCCTCTTCCCACTCTCCTCTTTTTCCCCATCCCACTGCCTCAGTGTAGAGTAGGGCTGGCACGGATCACGGATAATCCGTGATCCGTACGGATCAGCCCCCACGGTTCGGAACGCGGTTCGGAACTTCCGTGGTCCACAGAGCCCCCCCCCCCCCTCTTTTTCGTTGCATTTAACGTTTAACGCTAGTTTATGAGAACGCCTACAGCGCAGCCAGACACAGACTGGCATCATCATGGCGAGCACAAGTACGAGCCGACAAGCAGCTGAATTGGAAAAGCTTCCCGCATCATTTAAATCAGCTGTATGGGAGCATTTTGGCTTCCCTGTCAAATCTGGCTACTAAAGACCGCAGCGCAACAAACTTATTTCAACACCTCCGAAAAAGCACAGGAATGCGAGCAGCGTGTTGCAAGATATAACGAGAGCCACCACACGTTCACACACACACACACACACACACACACACACACCGACCGGACGGTGAAATGTTGGCTTAAGACCCATAACAACAAAACAACACGTGGGGCCACCGAGTAGCTGTTAAGTAGCTGCAACGTTATGTTTCCAGACTCACCCTGTCTGTACCTGTGTCAAGTGACTGCAGGTTAGCAAGCAACAGCCAGGAAGTTAGGCATAGCAGCGCCACGCTAAAACAGGAAGTTGGGTTGTTCTGCCTTCAGAGTAAAAGCATAAATTGTATCACTTATGAGATTTTTTTTGAGCTGTGCAGGGCAACAAATCGTTAGAGGTATAATAGTATTAAAAAATCAAATCGAAATCGAAAATCTAATTTTGAGAGAAAAAATCTGAGATTTTTTTTTTTTTTTTTTTTTTTGCTGATCCAAAAAATGCGTGATTCGTCGCTCAAAATCTGTCACGCGATCCGAACCGTGGGTTTTCTGATCCGTGCCAGCCCTAGTGTAGAGTGGAGAGTGTTTTGGGTGATGTCAGTGTAGAACAGTCAGTGGGTTGGGTGATGTCAGTGTAGAACAGTCAGTGTGTTGGGTGATGTCAGTGTAGAACAGTCAGTCAGTGTGTTGGCTGATGTCAGTGTAGAACAGTCAGTGTGTTGGGTGATGTCAGTGTAGAACAGTCAGTCAGTGTGTTGGGTGATGTCAGTGTAGAACAGTCAGTGGGTTGGGTGATGTCAGTGTAGAACAGTCAGTGGGTTGGGTGATGTCAGTGTAGAACAGTCAGTCAGTGGGTTGGGTGATGTCAGTGTAGAACAGTCAGTGGGTTGGGTGATGTCAGTGTAGAACAGTCAGTAGGTTGGGTGATGTCAGTGTAGAACAGTCAGTAGGTTGGGTGATGTCAGTGTAGAACAGTCAGTGAGTTGGTGATGTCAGTGTAGAACAGTCAGTGGGTTGGGTGATGTCAGTGTAGAACAGTCAGTGGGTTGGGTGATGTCAGTGTAGAACAGTCAGTAGGTTGGGTGATGTCAGTGTAGAACAGTCAGTAGGTTGGGTGATGTCAGTGTAGAACAGTCAGTAGGTTGGGTGATGTCAGTGTAGAACAGTCAGTCAGTGGGTTGGGTGATGTCAGTGTAGAACAGTCAGTAGGTTGGGTGATGTCAGTGTAGAACAGTCAGTAGGTTGGGTGATGTCAGTGTAGAACAGTCAGTGGGTTGGGTGATGTCAGTGTAGAACAGTCAGTGTGTTGGGTGATGTCAGTGTAGAACAGTCAGTAGGTTGGGTGATGATGTCAGTGTAGAACAGTCAGTAGGTTGGGTGATGTCAGTGTAGAACAGTCAGTGGGTTGGGTGATGCAGACGTTGCTTTCTGGCCCTCATCCAGGCCTATTCCACCCCATGCTCTGTTTCACTGCCAGGCCTTGTCTGATGTGGTTTTCAGTCTGTCAGTCAGCATGGTTGTGGCTGGGTGACTCAGGTCTGTGCCCGCCTCCCACAGTCAGCTCAGGCCTGGCTCCACCCAGAGTCCTGGCTCCTCCCAGAGTCAGCTCAGGCCTGGCTCCTCCCAGAGTCAGCTCAGGTCTGGCTCCTCCCAGAGTCAGCGCAGGCCTGGCTCCACCCAGAGTCCTGGCTCCTCCCACAGTCAGCTCAGGTCTGTGCCCGCCTCCCAGAGTCAGCTCAGGTCTGGCTCCTCCCAGAGTCAGCTCAGGCCTGGCTCCTCCCACAGTCAGCTCAGGCCTGGCTCCTCCCAGAGTCAGCTCAGGTCTGGCTCCTCCCAGAGTCAGCTCAGGCCTGGCTCCTCCCACAGTCAGCTCAGGCCTGGCTCCTCCCAGAGTCAGCTCAGGCCTGGCTCCTCCCAGAGTCAGCTCAGGTTTAGAACATGGGAAAAGTTGAATCATACACTAGAGACTGTATATTATATATCATGAGTAGGGCTGGGCGATATAGTTAAAAACAGGGGCGGACTGGGATCATAATTCAGGCCGGGCATTAGATACCAAGCAGGCCAGGCCGATATGGGCCAACGCGCGTGAAATTTGGGCCGTTTGAAGCCAGATTTGGGCCGTTTGAAGTCCAATTTTACAATGAGATGCACCCACTTTAACCCTGAAGTGTAATTATTACTTCAGACTAACTAATAAAGTAATAAAACCACTAGTAAACCAGTAGGCGGCGCCTGGCCTGCTGTTCAGTGAGTGGCCTGACTGCAAGCACCCAAATTTTTTTTTTTTTTTTTTTTTTAAATTTGCGATTATCGATTCTGGAATAAAAGATCGATCCAAAAAATCGTGACATTAAAAATCGCGATACTTAGGTGAATCGATTTTTTCCCCCACCCCTAAGTACTGTTCCAATGCAAAGTTCACATTTTGCCAAGAACGCTTAAAATTCCCAGATGTGTTCTTGACATGCCCACTTTACCGAGGATGCTCTGGTTGGTGACTTGTGTCAACTTGGCAAGGCACGTATCCCAGCATTCATTTCGGCATAAGCGGAGGCAGAACGCAGCAGAGAAGACGCCATAAGCTCCCGGAAGTTTTTTTACAATTTAAAGTTTTATTTCATCACTAAATTCATTTCTGATGACTTTTGATGCCTACAAGCAGGGTAGTAGGGTTCAATAAGTGCCACTTTACGAACGTTTATGGCGAAAAATGGCAAAAAAGCTCCAGAGCACAATTGGCTGCATCTACATCAGCTGAGCTTTTTATTGGTGTAGTACTGCAGGCGGCCTCTGCGCTGGTATTGCGCAATACCCTCAAGAACGCATCGTCTCAAACTGCCAACAGCGTCATGTGTGCTTGTGACCTAGCAAGTTAATTCTTCCAAGAACGACTAGCAAGAACATTCTCCCCGAGAACACAAGAACAAGAACGCATTCTTGGTATTGAGAAACGGCCCTGGCTCATCACCTTGTGGGGTCCCTCTCTCACATGCTGCCGTCTTCCATTATTGTTCAGTCTCTGATAACACAGCCTCCCATACAAATCCCACAGCCACATTCAGGAGTGTTGTGTGGCTGCACTTTGTTCTTGGCCTCCTCAAATCTATCCCAAGAGCTCATTAACCAGCACATGGTGGGCTTGTAATGTACGTGACATCCTCTGCTTGCACTGGCTGTGCAGCATGTGATCTGCCACACTGTCTTTGGGATCAGAAGAATAGGGCTGTTTGACTCTGCCCTCGACACACTCACAACTCAGTGTTATGGCTTTGCTTTAGAAATCTTCCACTAGGGAGCAATCCTGGTCAAGTAGAGAAGATATTGACATGGGCCCAAAACTAAAGGGAGGTTGGTGTTAGAGGGCGTGGCTACTAGGATGCTGCTGCTTGTGGCTTGTTCATTTGACAATGTTAAACTTAGCCTTTAGAGCAGGAATGAAGGAGGGGAGCCGAGCCACATGAAAAATGCATGGACATGGTTCACAAGACAGCGGGGCTTTGTTTTTTGTGAGGGGTTGTTACAGCTACACTGTATGTATGCAGTGACCACTGGCACTGTGCTTTCCTATTTTTGTGCAAGCTTATATATTTTGCTATTTAATTTCCGCTTCAGTTTGGGTATTTGTGGGGCGTCTGGGCAGTGTAGAGGTAAAAGCACTCACCTACCACTGCGGAGACCCAGGTTCAATTCCCGGCAGCGATACTTCCCGGCTTGGCCAGACGTTCCTACACATTTGGCCGTGTCTGCGGGTGGGAAGCCAGTGGGGTATGAGTCCTGGTCACTGCACTAGCGCCTCCTCTCTCTGGTCGGTCAGGGCGCCTGTTCAGGGGGGGGGGAAACTGAGGGGGTGGGGGCGGGTAGGGTAGTGTGATCCCCTCTGTCAGGTGAAAAGAAGGGGCTGGCAACTGCACACGTGTCAGAGGAAGCATGTGCTCGTCTACAACTCTCCCAGGATCGGCAGAAGGGGTGGAGCAACGACCGGGACAGCAGGGGGCATTGGCCAAGTACAATGAGGAGAAAATGGGAGGAAAAACTGAAATAGAATAATAATTTGGGTATTTGTATGAGGGAGAAGGTGAATTGAACGTTTGATTAGGTTTGTTTGTTTGTTTGTTTCTGAGTGTGAGATCAGATGCAGCCACTTCTGCTCTCTGCCTCTCTTGGTCGGACGGACGGGTCCACTCCCTCGATTTATCCTCATCTATCCCCCCATCCCGCCCAGCATGTCTCACCCTCACCCCGCCCCTCCAGCCTTTGACTAGAGATGGAACCTCTCATTTGACTGTTGCACCAGCCAATGGGAAGACATCGCTGCTGCAAAGCATGCTGGTCACGGCCCACGCCAACCAATCATGCCGGCTCTCCAGCCCTCCCTTAGTGCCACCATCTGGCTAATGAGCTGTCAATCACTCTCCAGGGGCAGGCCAGGCCCCATAACCAAGAGGCAATCAATCTCTTGTAGTGTGGACACTCAATTATTCCCCATTGTTAAAGCCTTGGACCCCACTGACAGCCTCGCTGCCGACTCGCTTTCTACTGTTCAAATGCTTCTCTGCCCTTGTGAAAAAGGTGAAGATTAAGGCGTTAGACCCTAGCTAGAGAATTAATTGCTAGAACTAGCAATGGTCTATATACTCACTTTTGAAGACCCTTTATTGGACACCTAGTCTCCGTGTACAGCTAGTCTTGACTCTATAGATAGAGTTAGTGCTTATAGATTTTCCCGGAGGTAATTTGTTTGTGTTTTGGGCTCCGCCCCGTGGGCCATGCCAGGGGGGGGTAAAGCAGAGGCCTGTCATGTGATCTGATTGGAGGAGATTAGAACCCAAGGGGACCACTCAAATGTTCCGTTGTTGGCGTGCGAGTCACACAAGCACTGCCTCTTCATCGGGGCGTGTTTGTGTGAATGCGGTGTGCTCTTTCAGGAAGGGGTTTGTTTGAGGGCATCTGGTAGCTGTACGCTTTGACAAATGATGCTGAAGCCTTTTGTTGGGCTGGAGCGAGACTATTAGCCATCTGTGCTGCAGACAAACAAACACGCTGCCCCCCGCGCGCGCTGCCCTCTCGCCATTTACGTCTGTTCCTCAATGTTTTTAGCTTGTTGTTGTTGTTGTTCTGCAGCGTCGGTCTCCTCCTTGTCTCTGCGGCGTGGCCACTGCCACGGTTTCATTCCACCCAGTGGTGAATTGGATAAATGTAGGTTTGGTGCTCTTGGTGTGACGCGGCTGCCTGCTCCCTGTTCCTGACTCTGTTATGAGATTTCTAAGTATATCTGTGCTGTGTTTCATCTGAAGGCCTCTGATGTGTTTACATGGACGGATGTATTGTAATTATTACAGTAAATGATAATTCAGCATTGTGCTTTTGTTAGTTCTCTATGATTCCAAACTAGCACTTTACCTGGGCCCTCTGGAAATCAACCAGCACGATGTGCCTCTCCCTAACAGAAAGACTGTTCCACTTCCTACTCATTTCTCTCTCTCGCTCACGCGCACACACACTCTCACAAACACACACACTAGGGCTGGGTGTTATGATTTCAAATCAGTATCACGATTATTTCAAACTTGTACCTTGATTATGATTAATGAACGATTATTCTATTATACGTTTTTTTGAAACACTGCCTCTTCTATGACAATGTCTGTACTGTAAATATGTTTATACATATAGGTTTGAGTCCGCTCCGTGTCATCTTCCTCCTCAGTCAGCACTGGTGACTGGAGGATGTGTAGGACAGGCTTTCAAAATAAAACGGCACGTGTTTTGTTCATTGGCATGGCTTTTGTTTTGAAACGGACTCATCGGACATTCTGCATCTCGCTGTGTCGCGTGGCTCGACACAGTGGAGCGAGAGGAAAGTCCAGAGAGGAATCACAGAAGGAATTTGTTGTCACGTTGTAGGGATTGCGTTTACACCTAGCTAAGATCTGAACACAATGCGACAGCATGAGTGAACGCCTGACCGCGGACTAACGTTAGTTGGGCGCGGGGAGGCACGTGACTGAACACAATGTAATATTAAATTTTCATTCATTAACATTCATGAACGCACGCATTGGGGAAAGTATTAGCCGACATGAGCAAAATTAAGTCGGTTAGTTCTAAATGTCTTTTTTTTTTTTTTTACATTTTCGGTGAATTGCCCAGCCCTAACGCATGCACACACCCACACAGGCGCGGTGCACCTAGGCATCTACCTTGCTATCTAGATCCATGACATGTGCTGCAAACCCCCTCCTCCATCACACCAACCTACACAGCTCACACCAACTCCTCAGAAGCATCAAGCACCCATTTGATCCTGGCATCAAAGCTGCTCCACCCTGAGCATCTCTGCTCACCTCCATTCCATCCATCCATCCATGCACATTCTACTGGGTTTTATCCCTTTTCCCGGAGTTTACAAGTGGCTAGATTCCACACAGACTGGGGCTCAGGTTCCAGCTACAATGTCCCCATAGGACTGTGTGACATTATGGGGCCATATTACAGCCTCCACAGTCTGTCTTCTCTCCCTCCACGTCGTGATGATCCATAGGGATGAGATGAGAGTAACAGTATCAGGCAGTGACCACATGGCACGTCTTAGGTAAGACAATAGAGGTCACGACGAGTTGATGGAGGACAAGCATGTGAGAAGAAGGGACATATTGTGTGTCTTGTCTTGTGTGTGGAGCTGCTCAGTGAGACTGTGGATGACAGGCCAGGCATTAGTCATGGGGAGGAGGTGGAGGCGAGGGGAGGTGGGGCTAGCTCCAGCATCATCCTGCCAAACTGCAGCCCCTCTGGGGTCAGTCGGCAGCACAGTTCTGGAGCATCACTGCTGCTGCCTCCTTCCCTCCCCAGCCTCCGTAGGCTTGTTCCTATTAAATATAGAAGAGGTGTGTGTGTGTGTGTGTGTGTGTGTGTCTGAGTGTGTGTGTGTGTGTGTGTGTCTGTGTGTGTGTGTGTCTGAGTGCGCTAGCAAGTGTGTAACATTGTCAGTGTGTGTTCCTGTGCTTGTGCGATCATGCATGCGTATGGTCATATGTGTTTAGTGTACGCTAAAGATTGTGAATGTTTCAAGGCACCAGACTAGGGATGCACGATGTATCGGCAATCGTATCGGTATCTTCGTAATTTTTTAGTGTATCGCTCGATCGGTCCGATGAGCAAAGTAACACAATGTTAATATCGGTTATCCAAAATGTTCACATTGAGTGAAAACAATGCTATGATTTATGGGCTTTTCCAAAAACGGCTACTTTAATTGCACGCAGCCACATCTTCTCGTCTTACTATCGGGAATACGGCAAATAGGCGAATCTCCCAAAATGTTGGCGTGATCCTTTAATTCAAATTGTGCCTAAATATGTGCTGCGTATTTAACTTTACAAATATTTAGTGTATGCTGACGTGTAGTGACGTGATCCTAGTGCTGAGTCCTAACTAGCTTTCCTCAGGTTTCCTGGTCGGGATGTTAACTTGCAAGGCAATATAACTGAGTGGATTTTGAATGGAGTTTGGTTACCTCAGGGTTTGGTTAACCAGACAACGCACAATTCGCTTAATCCGTTTCCACTGCACTAAATCGCATTTACCTTTTTATCGATACACCAACTTTTCCACCTCCCTCCTTCAAGCGTAAAAACTTTTTGAGACGTTTCGATTTTTTCCCCCATTCGAATTTAGCAGTATTTTCATTCTGGTTTTTAATGAGCAAATTGAAAATGCGCATAAAAACAGGTGGATAGTTCGAAACCCACCTAGTGTGTACAGAAGCAAGGCTGGGTCCCAGCCAGCCACTCCACAGCACATAGAGTGTGAAGCGGCAGTGGTGAGTCACTGCTCTCATATAGCAGAGGTTGAATCTGTAGGGACTCCTCCCCTCCCTCCTCTGCTCGTTGCAGCAGCTGGAGCGTGCTCAGTAGAGCCAGACCTTTGTCCACATCATCATCATCGTCATTCTCTCTCCTCCTCAGTCACAGCTCATCACATCATTGCTCACACACTGGCTCCATTTGAATATATGAATGCTGTATTAGCCTAAATGCTGAGGGAGATTCAGAGAATGCTGGAAGAGGTGGAGAAGCTACGGCAGAGCAGAGGCAAGGTTCTTCTTACTTTATTTTCCAATGCGACGTGTAGTTGGAGCTACAACATGGTTAAAGGCTTCATTGTCACTAGACCCAGGTCGTCATCATCATCAACATGCTATTCCCAGACCCACTGGCCCGAACCAAGCATGTAATGATATTTGAGCTTCACTTCATTGCTATATTGGAGATCTATAAACCATTTAGTCCCTTCCCAGATCTCCTCCATCTGTCCATCTGTTAACAGCTCTGCACACCAGTCAGTCATCGCCCTGGAAAAGGACTCCCAGCCTAAGTTGCCCCTGGCAGGGTGCATCCCAGATGGAGATGCAGCCAGCCTAGCGCAGCGCGATATTAGCGAGCTAGCTAGCTAGCTGTCTTCTAACACTTGTTCCAGTCATCTGAGCCAGCCGCTAATCAATAGCTGATCTCATAGGACATTAAAAGCCCTGGGCGGAGAAGAGAGGCGCAGGACTGCTGACACTGAGGAATAGACACCAGGGAACCACAGGGGGGGGGGGGGGGGGTGATGGTGGGGATGAGGAGGAGGGCAGGGCGCGGCCTTGGCAGGCCCTCTTGTTTTGCCTTGGAGTCCTGGTGCAATGCAGGAGGAGTGGGAATCAACAGCACCCCTCCTCAGGAGGAATAGGCGAAAGAGAGGCAGCAAAAGATGTGGTTTCGGGGATTTTGGTATCATATTGACTACTTGCTCGATGGAGTATCAGAGGTCAGTAAGAAGCCGTGTGTGTTTCCAAACGATGTGGCCTCGCCTCGCTCATCTGGACTCACTCTGTAGTATCAAGCTTTCTTATCTGTCCCTTCATCTGCCCTTTCTCTCATCCCCTCTTTGACCTCCACTCCCCATCCCTTCTACCATGTCACTGAGATAAGGTCCAACTTAGAAGTGTAAAGAGTAGTCTAGACGTCAGGCTTGATCTTCGTGGTTATATTTAGACACTAGTCACCATTGTGTCTCGTTCCTCTGTCCCTCGCTCCTCATTCATCCCACATGGAGAGCCCCCCCCCACACACACACACACAGAGTTGGCTGGCTAATAGGAGAGTTTGAATCAAAACAGAGCTTAGTGTCCGTCACTCTGAATGTCCCCCGTACTGCTGCTGTCATCACAATCTGAATCTAGTCTGCGTCCATAGAGGTTCAGCCGACAGCCATGTGTGTAGGCTGTCTGTCTCTGTAGCATGTGTCTGGTGCTCCATGTACTCCCATCTTGTACTTCTATCCTCATTGTCTTAGTTGACTATCTAAGTCCAGGTAGCACGTCTGAAGTAGAGCTCGATCGATATATCGGTCGGCTGTTATTGGGTCATCACATTTCAGGATGTTATTATATTGACTTGCTTGATCAAGTGTCAGAGGTCAGTAGACCTCTTGTATGTTTCCGCATGATGTGATGTTCTATTTGTGTGTGTGTGTGTGTGTGTGTGTGTGTATGTTTGTGTGTTGTTTTTGTATTTATATAGTCAATTATAATTATTAATTCCCGGTGAAGTTTACTGTGCCAGTGCACTGATGTCATTTTGGACAATAAAGTTGATTGCTAAAACTGTAAAATATCCTGCCTCCATTAAATATCTTTGTCACAAGTGTTTGAAATTTGAGGGGTCATTGCAAAAAAATGTGTTTTATCTATGTATATGTAGGCTATGTGTACTGTATGTACATATTACACTATAGATAAAAAATATCGTCCGATATATCGAGATCAGAATTCTTTACTCCCTAATATGGCATCGGCCCCAAAAATCCAGTATCGGTCGGGTTCTAGTCTGAAGCACAGGTGTGTGCTTCATCTCTCCTTGCAGGAGAAAAAACATGCTAACTGTGTCTTTCATGATTAACACTACCTCTCTCTCGCCCACAATCATTATGCTAGCTTCACAGCAGGTTGTTTAAAACCGGCCCCTTATCATCGATGCTTAGTCTCAAAACAGTTTAAGGCTAAGCTAATCCAGACAACACCGGTTTAGGGCTTGCTTCAATGGCTTCTAATGGCTGTTGAGGTCTTAGCCTATAGGCTGTTTAGTAAGGTAGATATTGCCTCATTGTGCCACATAGGCAGCATGAGTGTGTCAGTTTGATAGCTGTTCCATTGCAGTGATTAACGTCTGACGAATCAAAGAGTGTTTCCTTGTGTTCCCCCAAGCTAACCGCTCCGTGCCATGTGTCATCCAGGGAGGAGGAAGTGAAACTGATCTCACCAAACCCTTTTATTACCCTTGAACAATAAGCGTCAATGTTGTCCACATGGTGTCCGGTTCCACCATTGTATTCCCAGTCAAAAGATGGCCATAGGTAGACGGTACAGTGCAGGGCCGTTGGCTTCATGTCAGAGAGTTTAGGGTGTGTGTCCATGTCTTTCTCGCAGACTACTCGCTTTCCTCCCAGTGTACCAGAAAGTCAATATGGATAGATCATGTTATGTAGCCGGCCAATAGTCTTTCCATTTAGCGTCTGATTTCCTTTCCTGAACACCTCCTCTCTCCCTGCCTAGTGGGTCACAAGCTCGCACCCTGATTGGCTTTGATTAGACCGCTCAAGGCATGATTTTAGTATACAAATCTGCATGCCGTGTAGTCTCGCTTGCCAGACTACCTCCCTGCACCGGGAGAGAGTCTGGCTGCTAACACCTCCACTCCCACTGGCCAAGTGGGGGAAAAAAGGCTGTTACCTTTTTACAACCATCCACCGAATGTACCAAGCCGGCCTGCTTTATTGCACAATCCACATCTTCGTCAAAAAATGGCATCTTCAGCATGT
The DNA here is from genome assembly GCF_964638095.1 of Poromitra crassiceps. NCBI lineage: Eukaryota > Metazoa > Chordata > Actinopteri > Beryciformes > Melamphaidae > Poromitra > Poromitra crassiceps. The sequence goes on from NC_139644.1 coordinate 15,004,613, forward strand.
AGCCACGAGCTAGCGTCGCTGCTGCTGTTTCACAGCAGCGACTGGGGGGTGGCATTTGAGATCGACAGATTCGACACGCAGGGAGGAAAGGAAATCCATAAATGGGTCTCAGTCGGTAGCGGGTCGGAGCCAATAGAGAGCCGCAGGGATGATGTATTTTTGTAGGCAGAATGCGGAAGTCCCGAACTTCCTGGTTCTACACTGTTTCTGTCTATGGGATTTTTGAATGGGTTTTTGCCGCGATGCTTCAAATAAGGTCTCTGGGCAACGCAAGATTAATCAAACGCGAACCAGAGTTCCGTCGGATAATCTTCACACATGAGGACCACTTTCATGAGTTTTGAAGCGTAAATGCGAGCCCTAGAAGTAAAATGCTCGAGCTAAGCTAATCCAGAACTACACACTGTCGCATAGGCTTCCACGTCACGTCAGCACACAACCTGGACTGTTGTTGATGTGTGCACTGATTACCCTGGGATGAACGGGCTGAACCAGGTGAGGGAAAGAGAATTTCCGTGTTCGCCCTTTGAAGTGGTGACGTTATTGACGTATATATCCCCATCGACTCAAAAGTGTAGTCTCATTTAGCCGTTTGCTAGCTAGCCGATCTTTTAACGGCAAGTAAAAGCTTCAAAACTCGTAAAAGTGGTCCTCCTGTGTGAAGATGATATTACTAAACACTGGTTCACGTTTGATTAAGCCAGCGGTGCCCAGAGAGATTATTAGAAGCATCGCGCCAAAAACCCATTCAAAACTCCCATAGGCGAAAACTGTGAAGAACCAGGGCTGTTAGCATCGATGATTTCCGGACTCGTTACTGCGGCTCTCTATGCCAGAGCTCGCAGGGAGCGGGAAGGGATTTTCGACTGAAATGGTCGGCACCAGTGGCAGAGCTTATACCCACAGCCTGCTTCCCGCCAGTCAGACGACACGCCCCGTGCATTCTTTTGAGAAGGTCTAAAACCGGAGTGAAGTATTCTTCCTCACACTCGTAGTGTTTCCTCCGTAGCAATCGGGGTCTCATATCTTTGTGTTGGGTGGTGTCACGCCCTGTGCTTTTTGACTTCTACAATAGACCTCTGCTGGCTGTGTGCCCGTCTCAGTCCTCCTCACAAAGCTCCACAGTCATGAAGGCTCCAGGTTCAGCAGCTACACCTTCAGTCATCATCGGAGCAAACATCTAGTCCGCCTCTCTGCCAGCCCACGCTGCTGCTGCCGCCGCCTTCATTAGCTTAAGTGCTAGCTGCATTAGCTTAAGTGCTAGCTGGATGGTTTTACACAGTGACGACCTGCTCGCTAGAGCCAGGGTTTGGCTTTGTGCGTTAGAAGAAAGAGTGCATGTGTTTTATTGTACGTCCACGAGCAGCTCTGTTGTGTGGACTTGTGCTCTCTCTCTCTGTGGGGTCTTCATATTACCGTTACTGTATAGAGCCACACATACAGCAGCTATATTACGTTCCTTTCCAGGAATGCGAGAATGTTCACCATGACCCCTTGTGCTTCCCTTGAGAGATGTCTCCACTCGTCTGTGTGCTGCCTCTCTTTTCTCTGCCTTCACATTCTTCCTCTCTCTCTCTCTGAGCGATATGGACCAAAATTCAGATCTCGCTATTTTTTACCATGATACACATTCACAATATTGAGTATTTTCTACCAAGTGGGTTAAATGTTCAGTTGTAAGTCAAAGCCACATTTAGGGCTGGGTTGATCTGGAAAATCAAATGTCACAATATTGACCTCAGTACCAATATCGTAACATTGGTGCCTTCACAGAATATTTTACAGTCGAGTTTTTCGATAAATAATCATCAGTAATGTTAATATAACGACTAAGTGGGCAAAGGCAAATAATGGAACAGTCTAAGTTCAGAAAATGACATCACTTTACTGTAGGGGTGGCAATCGCAGAGGAACTCACGATGATGATGGTATCATGAATCACGATACAGCGATTCTGTGATCATCGACACATTGCAGGATATTTCATGTATCATACATCACAATAGACCCTTCTCACGGGTCAACTTCCATGATTGGAATTTGGAAACCTCATTAGTGTTTTGCACTTGTTTATTCTGCCTTTTTGACACAAAATGGCCCCCATGAAAAGGGTCTATATCTCACACCTGTAATCAGAGAGGGGGTTGTCCAATATACCATTAAACATTCATAGATAATGTGCAATATACAGTTAAACATTCATAGATAATGTACAATATACCATTAAACATTCATAGATAATGTGCAATATACAGTTAAACATTCATAGATAATGTACAGGGGGCGGAGCTTGCAATATACAGTTAAACATTCATAGATAATGTACAGGGGGCGGAGCTTGCAATATACAGTTAAACATTCATAGATAATGTACAGGGGGCGGAGCTTGCAATATACAGTTAAACATTCATAGATAATGTATATACAGTTAAACATTCATAGATAATGTACAATATACAGTTAAACATTCATAGATAATGTACAGGGGGCGGAGCTTGCAATATACAGTTAAACATTCATAGATAATGTACAGGGGGCGGAGCTTGCAATATACAGTTAAACATTCATAGATAATGTATATACAGTTAAACATTCATAGATAATGTACAATATACAGTTAAACATTCATAGATAATGTACAGGGGGCGGAGCTTGCAATATACAGTTAAACATTCATAGATAATGTACAGGGGGCGGAGCTTGCAATATACAGTTAAACATTCATAGATAATGTATATACAGTTAAACATTCATAGATAATGTACAATATACAGTTAAACATTCATAGATAATGTACAGGGGGCGGAGCTTGCAATATACAGTTAAACATTCATAGATAATGTACAGGGGGCGGAGCTTGCAATATACAGTTAAACATTCATAGATAATGTATATACAGTTAAACATTCATAGATAATGTACAATATACAGTTAAACATTCATAGATAATGTACAGGGGGTGGAGCCTGCAATATATAGTTAAACATTCATAGAATACAGTTAAACATTCATAGATAATGTAGAGGGGGCGGGGCCTGCACTCTGCTTATCCCCCCTCCCCTCCCCTCGCTCACACATCACGCTCTCCTGTGCAGCCCATGCACAGCTCATTTGAACAGCTTTGCTAAAGATGAGACTGGAGGCATTCTAATGCGCAAATTCTCTGCTCACCTCCGAGTGCTGTACTCAAACCAATTACACGCACGCACACACACACACACACACACACACACACACACACACACTCCAGCCGCTGTCAGCGGGCGTGTGTGTCACACAGACACACACTGCGCCTGCCTTCCCCATCCCCACTGTGCCTCCCATGCATAAACTCCTCTCATGGCCTCTGTGTGTTAGAGGGAAAGATATGAAGCGTGAATATGCTGCTATTCAACTGCATGGGATCTGTCAGGAAGCCCGCGCTCACCTTTGCTCTGTACTTCATATCAGTTGAGTGTGTCCCTCGTGTCGTGCACTCTGTGTGACTTGACTGTGGAGGAGAAATATGTGAAGCAGCAGGCAGGGAAGTCCTGTTCTATCTGGCCACAGCGCTCTGCCCCCTCCTAACGCTCAGGGAGGGGGGGTCCTGTTGCACTGCTGCTTACTGAATGTCCTCTCCTTCCTCTCTCGCTGTTCCTCTGTCCCCCTTCCCCATCCCTCCCTCCCTCACCCGTGGTCTCTCCCTCCAGGCCAAGTCGTGTATCTGTCACATGTGCGGCGCCCACCTGAACCGGCTCCACTCCTGCCTCTACTGCGTCTTCTTCGGCTGTTTCACCAAGAAACACATCCACGAGCACGCCAAGAACAAGAGACACAACCTAGGTAAGTGAGTCACTCACTCACTCACTCACCCACCCACTCACTCACCCACTCACTCACTCACTCACCCACTCACGCACTCACTCACTCACTCACTCACTCACCCACTCACTCACTCACTCACCCACTCACTCACCCACCCACTCACCCACCCACTCACCCACTCACCCACCCACTCACCCACTCACTCACTCACCCACCCACCCACTCACCCACTCACTCACTCACTCACCCACTCACTCACTCACCCACTCACTCACCCACAAGCACCCGAGAAATATAGGACCATACATCATATAGGAATGTCAGAAGTGAAAATCCAGCGTAGAGCCAGCAGGTCAGCATGAGCTATCATCACCCGAGGTGAAATGTCAAACAATGCAAAGCTAATCCTTTAAGTCCCATAGAGATATGAAGGCTTCATACAGTCCAAGGCAGATTCACATAGGCTCAGAGTCCCATCATCACAGCAGTGTACATGGACCCTTCCTGGACCCTCTGTAGTATATCAGATATCAGCAGTGAGGGATTACAGCATGACTTTGGGCAGCTTCCTCCCCTCGGCCCTGAAGCTCACTCCTCTAACATGAGCGTTCTACTGGGAGCGCCTCAGCCAGTCAAGTGTCGTGGGTTTAAGCCGCCTCGTACAGCGGTGAGGGAGGGGGAGACATCGCTAATCCACCGCCAGCAGAAAGCTCCAGTTTGGACCTTACATGCTAATTACTTCCAGCACCCGAATAAAACAATGGAGCTAATGAGGGTGAATTCGATATTATCCCGAGAAGGATCAATGTGGACACAGGAGAGATAATAGATACATGTGGACACAGGAGAGATAATAGATACATGTGGACACAGGAGAGATAATAGATACACATGGACACAGCATGTCCATGTGTAGTCCATGTCCATGTGATAGTAGGGTGGCTAGCTAATCGTCTTGACTGGTTGTAATGGCTTTTAAGCATTGTATCAGTTTCACTGCATATGTGTAGATGTGGATAGACTCGCCCCCCGTGCGACTAGCATGTGCACACACACGCCCTGATGTGTGTTGTGTTTTCTCTCTCAGGCAGATGTACACACACAGACACACACACACAGACCGACACACACACACAGACAGACACACACACACCAATTGCAGGGTTTTAGCGTGTTAATTAGCTTTGAGCTTTCCACAAGAGCCTCCCTGGCGCTGGCACTCTGTTCCCCTGTACCTCTAATCAAATTAATCCCAACTCCCCAGTCTGCCAGCAACCTCACTCCTCTCGACTCCTTCCTCATCTTCTCCCCCTCCGCCTCTCCATCCCTCACTCTGTCCTCTACTCCTCCACTCAGCAACCTCACTCCTCTCCACTCCTTCCTCATCTTCTCCACCTCTCCATCCCTCACTCTGTCCTCTCCTCCTCCACTCAGCAACCTCACTCCTCTCGACTCCTTCCTCATCTTCTCCCCCTCCACCTCTCCATCCCTCACTCTGTCCTCTCCTCCACTCAGCAACCTCACTCCTCTCCACTCCTTCCTCATCTTCTTCCCCTCCACCTCTCCATCACTCACTCTGTCCTCTCCTCCTCCACTCAGCAACCTCACTCCTCTCGACTCCTTCCTCCTCTTCTTCCCCTCCGCCTCTCCATCCCTCACTCTGTCCTCTCCTCCTCCACTCGTCAACCTCACTCCTCAGCGGGGAGGAGGTGAGGTTGCCCACCCTCACCACCTGGCGGCGGTCTGTCAGGAAGTCCAGGATCCAGTCGCACATCGCTGTGTTTAGTCCCAGGTCCCTGAGTTTGCTTACCAGCCTGGAGGGTACTATGGTGTTGAATGCTGAGCTGTAGTCCACGAACAGCATTCTCACATAGGTGTCCTTCCCCTCCAGGTGGGACAGGGCGGTGTGGAGCACGTGTGCCACTGCATCCGCTGTGCTCCTGTTGGGGCGGTATGCAAACTGCAGCGGGTCGTGGTCCGGGGGGAGTGTGGGACGGATCTTTGATATGACCAGCTTTTCAAGGCACTTGCTGGCTATTGGTGTGAGGGCTATAGGGCGCCAGTCATTGAGGCTGGTCACTTTTTTCTGTTTGGGAATGGGGATGATTGTTGCTGCCTTGAAGCAGGAGGGAACTCGTCGGAGGGAGAGGGACTGGTTGAAGATGTCTGTGTACACGGCTGCCAGCTGGTGGGCGCAGGCCTTGAGGACCCGCCCAGGGATGCCGTCCGGGCCGGCCGCCTTGCGTGGGTTGATACGCAGGAACGACCGGCACACTTCATCCTCAGTGATGGTGAGGGGGTGGTCTGTGGGGGGTGGAGGGTGGGTGGGGTTGGTGGTTAGGTGGGAATGGGGGGGGGTGCGGGTGCTGAGGGGTGGGGGGGAGGAAGGGGGGAGGGGAGGTGATCGGGGGGTGGGGGGGAGGAAGGGGGGTGGGGGGGAGGAAGGGGGGAGGGGAGGTGATTGGGGGGGGGAGAGGAGGAGGGGTGGTGGGGGGGCGGCGAGGGGGAGAGGTGATGGGGGGGGAGAGGTGGCAGGGGGGGGAGGAGGGGAGGAGAGGGGTGATGGGGGGGGAGAGGTGGGGGGGAGGAGAGGAGGGGGGTGGGGAGGGGAGGGGTGGTGGGGGGGAGGAGGGAGGGGGGGGGTGATGGGGGGGAGGAGAGGGGGAGAGGGGTGGGAGAGGGGGGGGGGGAGGAGGGGAGGCGCTCTGGCAGAGGGGTCGAACCTAGCGTAGAACGCGTTGAGTTCGTCCGGTAGGGTGGGTGACGTGCTGGGGTTCTGTCGTTTCACCTCTTTGAAGTCTGTGGCAGCATGGAGCCCTCTCCACAGGTGTCTGGGGTTGTTAGTGTCCAGTTTTGACTCCAGCTGCCTTCCATAATCTCTACGTGCTATTTTTATAGCGGTCCGGAGGGCATATTGTGCCTGCTTGTATTGGTCAGTTGTGCCAGAGCTGAAGGCGGTGGTCCTGGCGTGAAGGGCAGCCCTGACGTCGCTGTTGACCCAAGGCTTTTGGTTCGGCATTATTTTGACTTTTTTTGTGGGGACTATGTCGTCGGTGCACTTCTTTATGAAGCATGACACCGTATCTGCATACTCGCCCAGGTCTCCTGCAGCTTTGAACTCCTCCCACACCACTTGGTCAAAGCAGTCCCTCAGGATGTCGTCTGATTGGTCTGACCAGCAGTGGGCGGTTCGGAATGCTGGGGGTTGTCTTTTTAGTTTTTGTTTGTACCTGGGTACAAGTAGGATGGAGGCGTGGTCCGATTTGCCGAAAGGGGGGCGAGGGACGGCTTTGTAGCCATGTCGGATGTTTGAGTAACATTTGTCCAGTGTGTTACTGCCTCGCGTGGGGAAGTGAATGTGCTGGTACAATGTGTGCATTCTGCCTCTCAGGTTTGCCCTGTTAAAATCCCCAGTCACCACCAGGGCCATTTCGGGTTGTTTTGTCTCCTGTGCACTGATGGCGCGTTGCAGCTCTTTCAGTGCGACAGTCACGTTCGCTTGTGGAGGAACGTATACACCCATGATGGGTGAATTCCCTCGGACTCCAGAACGGCACGCATTGTACCATTACATATTCAAGATCTGCTGAGCAGTGTTTCCCAATGTCTGTGGTGTTTACACACCAGTTTTCGTTAATCATAAGACATACGCCCCCTCCCTTCTTCTTACCGGATTGTTCGTTTCTGTCTCCTCTGAATACACTGAATCCTGGTAGCGCGATAGAGTGGTCCGTTGTGTCAGGAGTAAGCCAGGTTTCCGTTAGGCACAGAACATTGCATCGCGCTATGTCTTTTTGGTATTGTGCACGCGCTCTTAGTTCACAAAGTTTATTCTCCAGCGATTGAACATTTGCCAGCAGTATGCTTGGGAGAGGTGGTTTATCCGCGCGCTTCCTCAAGCGGGCGAGAAGCCCCCCTCTCTTCCCCCTCCTCCAGCGTTGTTTTTTGAGTTCGGGAAAATCCGTAAGATCTGGAGCTTGCCAGTTGCTGTTGGGATATATCCGTTCTTTCCTGATTTTGATCAGCGCGTCCCTGTTGTATTTTATTCCGACGCTGATTTCCATGTTATATCCGCTGGTGTCCGTGCATCAGCATAGGAGCACCCCAGGGGTGCGTCTCCAGCCCCTTCTGGTACGACCTCTACACCCACGACTGCGTGGCGACTCAAACTTCAAACACCATCGTGAAGTTTGCAGACGACACAGCAGTCGTGGGGCTGATCTCGGGGGGCGACGAGACGGCCTACAGAGAGGAGGTGAGGGTCCTGGAACAATGGTGCCAGGACAACCACCTCTCTCTGAACGTCTCCAAGACCAAGGAGATCATTGTGGACTACAGGAGAGGGGGGGGCACACACCCCCCAATCACCATCAACGGCACAGTGGTGGAAAGGGTGGACAGCTTCAAGTACCTGGGAGTCAACATCCACCAGGACCTGACCTGGGCCGGCCACACCGCCACTGTTGTCAAAAAGGCCCAACAGCGAATACACGGACTCAGGCGCCTGAAGAAGTTTGGGCTAAGGAAAGAAATCCTCAGGGACTTCTACAGAGGCACCATTGAAAGCCTGCTGACTGGCTGCTTCACCGCCTGGTACGGGAACTGTACCACCATGGACCGCAGGGCGCTACGGAGGGTGAGGCGCGCGGCCCAGCACGTAACAGGAGACGAGTTGCCAGAACTGCACGAACTGTATAACCAGCGGTGCCTCAGGAGGTCCCTGAAGATCATCAAAGACACAAACCATCCCCACAACAGCCTGTTCTCCCGGCTACCCTCAGGGAGGAGATACAGGGTTCCAAAAACACGCACAAATCGCTTGAGGAACAGTTTCTTCCCGCAGGCCACGAGACTCCTAAATATGCACAAATAGTGCAGTAGTCGTACCGCAGTACCGTACTGCAGCTGCTACTATTACGGATGCCTAACGTTTAATTGTAAATTTAAGTGTATGTTTAATAAGGTGCCTAACGTTTAATTGTAAATTTAAGTGTATGTTTAATAAGGTACATGCTATTTGCACATGTATGTATAAAACGTCGAATTTGGAATGTCTGAACACGTCTAACGTATGCACATGACATGTGCACCTATGTGCAATGAATATGCCACTGTCGTATAAGCCACCGACTTGTCTTATTGCTTATAAGATGCCTATTTCTTATTGCCTTATTGCTGTCTTATTGCTTATTGATGCCTATTTCTTATTGCCTATTACTTATTGCTGTTGCCTATTTGTACTATGTCGTAAACGGAGTCCACTGCACAAGAATTTCACACGTGGTACTTGTACCATGGAGTGACAATAAAAATCTTGAATCTTGAATCTTGAATCTTGAACCTCTTGACTCTTTCCTCATCTTCTCCCCTCCGCCTCTCCATCCCTCACTCTGTCCTCTCCTCCTCCACTCAGCAACCTCACTCCTCTCGATTCTTTCCTCATCTTCCCCCCCTCCGCCTCTCCATCCCTCACTCTGTCCTCTCCTCCTCCACTCAGCAACCTCACTCCTCTCTCATCTTCTTCCCCTCCGCCTCTCCATCCCTCACTCTGTCCTCTCCTCCTCCACTCAGTGAGGCAGAGTTATGGATTCCTGCTTCTGTCTCATGGACTAGTCGTAGTCTACATCCTCCTCCTCTGTGTCGCTTATGTTAACTCATTTCTCTCTGGAAACTGGATGCTACTGGATGAGCGCTGTATCCACGACCCCCCCCCCCCCCCCCCCCCCCCCCCCCCCCCCCCCCCCCCCCGCTGTTACCAAATGTGATTGGTTAGCCAGTGCAGGTAAAGATGATGTGAAAAGGCTGTCCTTTTTATACGAGGTACTGAGCTAGCTGCTTCTCATAAGCACCTTTTGCTACATGATCTATTGCTCTGTATGATTTTTCATCACGCACACACGCACACACACACACACACGCACGCGCGCGCGCACACACACACACAGAAATATTGGTAATTCAATCAAGAGGCGGAGCCACAACACAACACAGCGTTCACATGTTCTTCATGGATGTGTCAGGTGTTCTCTGCCACCCTTGTTTAATGTCGTATTCTCACTGCGGGCACTGGTACCAAAAAAGAGACAAATGTCCGGTTTGGCTAAAAATAGGTTGTCACGGCAACAGAAGCAAGGTGTTGTTGCTGCTGTGTGTATGTGAATGTGAATGGAAGGGGAGGTGGTGGGCTAGCTGAAAGAGCAGGTAGGAGCTGAGCTCAGAGACAAATGCACCTATTCCATCAGCGCTCCCCTCACACGTCTTGTAATTGTTCAGTGCGAGGCGATGAGATGGAAAGACAAAAAGGCCCCCGATCGATAGCGAGGCACGAGTAGAAAACGCAGGCTGGCGAGAGAGAGAAAGCACTTGTCTCGAGGCTGGCTGCACCAATAAGGTCGGCGAAATAAAACCCATATTGTTGTGCTTTGAAAAAAATCTATTTCTAATTATTGTGCATTCTCTTTCTCTCTCTCTCTCTCTCTCATTCCCGTCTTCCTGCTTCCAGCGATAGACTTATTATACGGTGGAATATATTGTTTTGTGTGTCAAGACTACATATACGACAAAGACATGGAGCAGATTGCCAAAGAGGAGCAGAGGAAAGCCTGGAAATTGCAAGGTATGGTATTTTATTTTCTTCCCTGAGAACTTAATGCGCCTGGTGGTGCCTGGCTTTTTTCAAACGAGGTTATCTGATATCACATGAGTCTGTCTTCATTGTCCACAGGCATCGGGGAGAAATACACGACGTGGGAGCCCACCAAGCGGGAGCTAGAACTACTACGGCACAATCCAAAGCGGAGGAAAATCACTACAAACTGTACCATAGGTGGGCAGTAGGTTGCGCTGTTCAGTCCACACACACACACACACACGTCCAAATCAGAGCCGTATAATAGAAGAGTTCCGACATCTCCATTCACTCCAATGGACCAGTTTTTTTCCAGGAAGTAGAAAGTGGAACTCTTGAGTAAAAAAAGCAGCACTGTCGAGTTGCAGCAAAATAGACAGTGTTGTACTTTGAAAGGGTTTTTCATCCCTTGAAATGAATCAAATTGTACATTATCGGCTTTATTTTAGCATGCAAAAGTAGCGCGAGACCCATTCCTGGCTGTTCATTGGCTAATGAGTCTCGCATTTTGGTCCTCCGCTGACGCCACTCTCTCTCTAGAGGACACTAGTCCAAATCAGCACAGCTTTTCATCTCTGGACAAGCTGAACGTGGGGGATTCTCTAGAGCTGTGTGTGTGTGTGTGTGTGTGTGTGTGTGTGTGTGTGTGTGAGCGCATGCACCTGTGGCGTGAGTGTAGTCGGGGGTCACTCATGCGTTTAAGTAGGGTCACCCGAGGTCAGCAGGAGTGGACAAGCCCCATCAGCACTGCGCTGGCAGAGACATAACGCAGTGTTCCCTCCTTCACCACAGTGGGATTATATTTCTCTCGACACGGTCTTGTTTTTGTTTTTTTTACCTTTTTTTCCCATTGTCTCAGCAGTCTGCCACTAGATTGTTTTCACTGTTTCCCAGCTCCTCCATCTCAACGCTTCTTCACTATCTCCTGTGCGATCATCACTCCCTCATCTCTTTAAGCAGCTTGCTTGGTAGCCCTGATGAGGCAGCAGGCTGTGGGGCCAGTGTGAGGTGTTTAAGCCCTGGCCGAGCACTCTCTTCCAGAACCCCAACCCGTCCTCTTTGGACACGACCCGGGACGCACTGGGCCTCACCGACCCGTCCCACTGGCTCTCACTGGTGGACCACACAGCTCTCCTCACGCGCTTTAACTGCCCCTCAAATCCTTTCGTAGCTTTGAGGTGTGCCCCAGGGCACGCACGTTTACAGGCAGACCTGACACAGCAGCAGCACAGTAACTTCCAAGCTGCACAACAAATCTAATGTGAAAATGCCAGCGGCTTTTATGTTTAAGACTTATCCAGTCCAGCTATATTGAGATGTGCCATCCTGGTACATCTCCATAATCTACGATAGAGAAATTCTCTTTAAGTTTCCATGTAGCTGTGGACTAAAAGCATAGATATTATATTCCTATAGATGGGTCACCACAGGCCCCGCCAATTCTAACAAATGGTAGCAGCAAGTCTCCTAAATGGGCGTGGTCAACCATTGACGCAGACCTGCCGAAAGTCTCCTAAGTGGGCGTGTCCGTGGAAAACCATGGGCAAAACCCACGTGACAAAATGACAGGAAGTGATTTGAAGTTGGGCCGTCTTGCTTGAATCCCATCGTCTTTGCTAAAACTGTTATAAGCAAGCTAGGCTAAGGGGCCATAAACACAGCCTCCAGCGGTCCACACTGATATACGACTGAAAGCAGTCAAGAGGAAACGGAAAAATAGTAGATATCTCAAGTACAAACAGAAATGAAACAAAAAAAGAGAGGAATGAAACTAAAGCTACAAAATAACCTACAGCCTTTTAAAAACGTCTTGCTCTGGTTCGCTCGCGCACACACACCTTGTTTTGAGGGGGAGAAGTGGGGGTGCTTTCACACTCGGGACCCGGGACCATTTGCGAGCACACCCTAGGTGTGGTTCGTTTCATGAGTGTGAACGTTGCGTTCCGTGCCCGGCCGCTGAACAGCGTACCGTGACCGGGTCCACCTGAAAAGGTGGTCTGGGGAACACTTTGGCGTGCCCGGGGACGGAACACTTGCATACGCCAACCGTACCGAACCACATAGACAACACACGTGCGAGGATACACTCCAGGCGTAGTTGATGATGACGCAATTGTACTCTGCAAGTGTTGCGTTCCGTTCCCGAGCGTGTTAGAAATGTTGTAATGTGAAAGCTGACCAGCGGGGGAGAGGGGGGTGGGGGGACAATCGTACTCTGGCACGGAATGGAACGAAAGCAATAGACCCTTTTCACTGGGGCCATTTTGTGTCGAAAAGGCAGAATAAACACAGGTGCAAGCAAAACACCAATGAGGGTTTCCAAATTCCAATCATGGAAGTTTGAAACCCTCATTAGTGTTTTGCTTGCACCTGTGTTTACCCTGCCTTTTCGACTCAAAATGCCCTCCGTGAAAAGGGTCTATCGTTCCCAGTGAGAAAGCACCCTGAGAGACATCGCCGCCCTACAGCTGCACTGCATGCAGCGGCCACTGCGTCTGGCTGCAAACTGTGTGAATATAATAGCCAAAGTCTCCATAGGGAAAGCAGCTCAGAGAGGCTATGTGGGTAGTTCTATACTGACTCATTATTGCTCTCTGTGGTTAACTTTCAATTACCAATAAACAGATAAAAGCCCCCGTCGGTCCAGGGAGGAAGAGAGAGAGTGCTCTGCGCCTAAGTGACTGATTGAAATCCCCTTCTTTTGGCAGCAGTATGAATCAAGAGGCACTGTAAGTGTTTGATTAATATTCACTCTGACATGTTGTTTTTCTCCTCTCTCTTCTCTTCCGTTTGCCTTTGTTGTCCTACAGGTTTACGAGGGTTGATCAACCTGGGCAACACGTGTTTCATGAACTGCATCGTTCAGGCTCTCACACACACGCCGCTGCTGCGAGACTTCTTTCTCTCCGACAGACACAAGTGCGAGATGCAATCAAACTCCTGTCTGGTGTGCGAGATGTCACAGCTCTTTCAGGAGGTAAGATGGAGGAGATGATGATGGCGGCGGCGGTTGCGTTGCGTGCGTCTCACTCTTGTCATATAGGCTCGTATAAGAAAATGATACGCTCTTTCAGTTCAAACTGAGCCAGGATGCTGCGAGAGTTTTTAAACTGCCGTATAATACAGAATGTTAAAGCGACTGCAGAAGGCTGAGTCACTGTTGCGCTTTGTTGGCGAGTCCACTGAGTGAGGGAGGGAGGGAGGGGAGAGAGAGAGAGGAGGCAAACACAAAGGAGTGAACAGAGCTCCCCACAGATGAACAGGAAGTGACAGTTATTTAACCTTTATTGAACCCGATCAAGAGTGCAGAGCACATTTGTATTTACCAGCAGCCTGGAATACATAACGATTCCTCCTCTTAATCTCTCCACTCTTTGATAGAAAAAGTTTCCCTGTTGAGGCGGAGCATCACTGATTATCCTCAAATGCCTTCATCCTCTTGTGCTCTTCATCTCGACTCTCTCCAGTAAAGCATTTTACGAGTAGCAAACTCGCTGGCCTCTGCGTGTTACGTAATGGCTGCCCCCGGTGGCTGTCTGCTCCCACACTGCCTGCCTCGCTCTCTCTGTCGTACGCCCTCACACTCCCCGGTATATATAGGGCCCCGCAGATGGCGAGTTGTGCTATAATGGGTTGAGTCATCAACGATAACCCCACCCCCCCCCCACAAACACACACACCCCACACACACACAACCCTGCCCTGTCTCGATTGGCCCCGTCTCAATTCCTCATTGTCTTTCATTTGTCAAGCTCCTTCAAACTGCTGCAGAGGAGCAGAGAGCCTGTTAACATCCAAAATGGATATACATCACTGTGGCATGTTTTCCCCTCTCACCGCTCAATCACACCTCACAGAAGACTAATGAGAGGGTGTGTCACATGCCTGCACTCAAACGCACGCGAAACAAACGCACCCCCTCTGGCGTTAACGGGCGGTGGCTGTGGCTGGTGCTGCATTCAGCTTCCCACATCTCCCGACCCTGACCCGCATTGTCATCCAGGCCCATCCCCATGGCAACCCCAAGACTCAGCCAGCGCTTACAGATGGATGCTGTCGCTCTGATCTCTTCCAAGCACTTTGTTGTCTCTTCCTCGTGCCTCTCTGTGGACGTCCTGTCATTAGAGCTGGCACTGGTAGGTGTTGATGATCAGTCACATGTGACGAGGCCTGCTTCTGGAGCCGTGAAGAAGTCACGAGTGATTGTTTCCCCTCTTGTCTGAGATGATGTATGCTGCGGTGCAGCGATGAATAGTGGATGAGCAACATTGTAGCTAGGAGACGGGGCTGAAAAGTGATGAAATGTACTGTAACTGTAGCCAGTAACACCTGGAAAAATAGGCTAACCACACTCTACCCCCCTACCCCCCACCCCATCTTTCTTCCCTGGTCTTCCAGTTCTACTCGGGCCATCGCTCGCCCCACATTCCCTTCCGGCTGCTGCACCTGGTGTGGACTCACGCACGCCACCTAGCGGGCTACGAGCAGCAGGACGCCCACGAGTTCCTCATCGCAGCGCTGGACGTGCTGCACCGGCACTGCAAAGGGGACACCACCCGTAAGCTTGGCGTCTTCCTTTTTAACCGATCATCCACTGGCCACTGGCATCCATAGAGAAACGCACAGTTTTGGGGACAGAAAGGTGTTTGATTAAAAAACCATCATTGTATGTCCAGTTTGAGGAGAAATCTGCTCTAGGTAACAATTTGTGTGTGTGTGTGCATGATCTGAATCCCCACTGTCCAGCCAGCCATAGGATTGCTGCTCACTCAAGTCTGACCTAATCACAAACTGCCAAGAACAGTGTCAGGAGAGAGACTGAGGACTGTGACAGTCAGGGACTGTGGCACACGCTGGCTCCAATCCAGTATGTAGAGCTATGCCTCAAATCTACCCACAATGCACTCTTCCGTACTTCACTGGACACATACTGAAGGAGACTGACAATAGCGTGTATCAAGGGGACAGCAGCCGGGGCAGCGTGGGGAATGTCAATAGGCCCTGCTGCAGTGCACTGACAGGGCTGACTCACCCACAGGCCCCTGCAGTAAGGCCTGCACTGACAGGCTGACTCACCCACAGGCCCCTGCAGTAAGGCCTGCACCGATTGGCTCTACAGGGTTACAGGGAGTCGAGTGCCAGACGGGCTCCACTGCAAGGGAATTGGAAAGTGAGAAAGTGAGAGAGAGAGTCCTTCAGAGGTGCTAAAGAGGTTGCACAGTGTAATCTGTTGTTTGCGCGCGCCTGTGTGTGTGTGTGTTTGTGTGTGTGTGTGTGTGTGTGTGTGTGTATTTATACCTTCTGCTCCCTGTGATCCCCAGGAGATGACAACGGGAAGAAGGCCAACAATCCAAACCACTGTAACTGCATCATTGACCAAATCTTCACTGGGGGCCTGCAATCAGACGTTACCTGTCAAGTCTGCCAGTAAGAGCTTGTTCTGTGCCTGTGTGTGGGTGTGTTTTTGAAAGTGCAAAGCCAAAAAAAGAGTCCACTTGTGATATTTGCTGCCCATTCATTCAGCTTGACGGAGCATCATAGTGCTTCCTGTATGCCCTAGTTCCCTCCCACCCATCCATCATCTCTCCACCCGTCTCTCTACTGTCTTCCAACTGCTTGTGTCACATCTCACCACACCCAGCGCCCCCCTCTCACTGGACTGCAGTGGGCTGATCCGTGTGGACACCAGCCCTCCTCCCCCCACAGCCAGGGAGCCAGCGGTTGTGTCCTGTTCTCTGCACTCTTATTTAAAGGCCTGGTCCCCGCGGAGCTGCTGGGAGGGGGATTGTCTAGACAGCAACCCAACCCGGGCGCTGCCTGCCTGCCTGCCCGCCTGCCCCCTAGAGCTGTCCTGTCACATTAACACTAGCACGCTGCACTGAGCGCCACGGCAAAGCACCTCGCCCAGGCAAGCCGAGCCAAGCTCAGCGTTACCTGCCTCCAGAGTGTAAGGAGAGACTGCTGATGTAGCCGGCCCGTCTAACTGGAACATGACAGGCTGTGTTGATAGGTCAGCGTTAGCCTGTGACGGCCATCTGATGTATCTGATGTGGTCATTCGGACCAGTTTGCACCGCAGCATCATCCCAAAAACTAATTTGATGGTGAGTACAGGTGAGCTCTAGGTAAGGCCTCAAAGAGAGCAGGATGGATCCCATAAGGTTCCTCGTGCAAAAATGGTACCTAGGCTTATATTGGTGTCCTGCTGCAGGGTTAGTTCTCCCACCACTCCCCGGCCCCCCTGGCTTTAGTAGCCACCTGCTGGTGCCACTGGGAACTACAGCACCATGACTCATCTAATCAATGTTGATAATGCATAAGAGCCCATCCCCCCCCTGTCTTTATGTTTGTGTATAATGCTTTATTCCGTATTGGAAGCCTCCATTTTCCCCGGACCGCAGTCCATCACAAGCATCCGAGCGCAACGCCACAAATTCCTTATGTAAAGCCAATTCTCTCTGATGTAACACTCCATTGAATTGCAAATGGGCCTGGAAGAACAGTGCGTATATTATGTGCATAGGCACACTGCCTCTCTCTCCAGGCTGCAACCAAAACATGATCAGAATCCAGAAAGGCTGTGCGGATTTAAGCCTATGCATTACCGCCTGTGTCATCATCCTTTCCTCATCACTGGTAATATATGACACACACAAGCCTACACACACGCACACACTATTATTTCAACTTCATAAGCATATTTAGAGATATACCCTCCACCCTGTTCTCGCCTTTCTCCAGCGGCGTTTCCACGACGATAGATCCGTTCTGGGACATCAGTCTGGACCTGCCCGGCTCGTCCACGCCTTTCTGGCCCCTCAGCCCCGGAGGCGACGGCAGCACGGTCAACGGAGAGAGCCACCTGTCGGGTGCCACCACGCTCACAGACTGCCTACGCAGGTACCACCTCCACCACGCTCACAGACTGCCTACACAGGTACCACCTCTACCACGCTCACAGACTGCCTACGCAGGTACCACCTCCGCACGCTCACAGACTGCCTACACAGGTACCACCTCCACCACGCTCACAGACTGCCTACGCAGGTACCACCTCCGCACACTCACAGACTGCCTACGCAGGTACCACCTCCACCACGCTCACAGACTGCCTACACAGGTACCACCTCCACCACGCTCACAGACTGCCTACACAGGTACCACCTCCACCACGCTCACAGACTGCCTACGCAGGTACCACCTCCACCACGCACATAGACTGCCTACACAAGTACCACCTCCACCACGCTCACAGACTGCCTACGCAGGTACCACCTCCACCACGCTCACAGACTGCCTACGCAGGTACCACCTCCACCACACTCACAGACTGCCTACGCAGGTACCACCTCCACCACGCTCACAGACTGCCTACACAGGTACCACCTCCACCACTCTCACAGACTGCCTATGCAGGTACCACCTCCGCACGCTCACAGACTGCCTAAGCAGGTACCACCTCTACCACGCTCACAGACTGCCTACGCAGGTACCACCTCCACCACGCTCACAGACTGCCTACGCAGGTACCACCTCCACCACGCTCACAGACTGCCTATGCAGGTACCACCTCCGCTTCAGCTTGCCACCCATCACACTTTGCCCTTTGCCTGCCTGTCCGTTTTTCTTATTTTTTTGTTATTGAAAAGGGTGTTTAATTTAGTTACACCTAACTCAACGCTTGCTTTTCCAGTGCCGGCGTACAATAGCATCATTCGTTACAGAACTGTGTTAGATAGTAGTTCCGAAGCGGAATCATCTTTGCTGGCATGGGAACATTTGGACAAGAAGGGAAGCACTGCCAGTTTCTTCTTCTACTACTACATGATCCCAATTCATTCCCTGTCTCCCTCCCTCCGCCTCTCCAACTTCATTCATCACGAGGATCAAAGCTCTCCACTTGTAGCCAAACAAATTAATTCTATTCCTCCCTCCACCCTTACAAGGCGTCTCATATCCTCCCTCCACCCTTACAAGGGGTCTCATATCCTCCCTCCACCCTTACAAGGCATCTCATATCCTCCCTCCACCCTTACAAGGCATCTCATATCCTCCCTCCACCCTTACAAGGCATCTCATATCCTCCCTCCACCCTTACAAGGCATCTCATATCCTCCCTCCACCCTTACAAGGGGTCTCATATCCTCCCTCCACCCTTACAAAGGCGTCTCATATCCTCCCTCCACCCTTACAAAGACGTCTCATATCCTCCCTCCACCCTTACAAAGGTGTCTCATATCCTCCCTCCACCCTTACAAGGCATCTCATATCCTCCCTCCACCCTTACAAGGGGTCTCATATCCTCCCTCCACCCTTACAAGGCATCTCATATCCTCCCTCCACCCTTACAAGACGTATCATATCCTCCCTCCACCCTTACAAGGCGTCTCATATCCTCCCTCCACCCTTACAAGGGGTCTCATATCCTCCCTCCACCCTTACAAAGGCGTCTCATATCCTCCCTCCACCCTTACAAGACGTCTCATATCCTCCCTCCACCCTTACAAGGCGTCTCATATCCTCCCTCCACCCTTACAAGGGGTCTCATATCCTCCCTCCACCCTTACAAAGGCGTCTCATATCCTCCCTCCACCCTTACAAAGGCGTCTCATATCCTCCCTCCACCCTTACAAAGGCGTCTCATATCCTCCCTCCACCCTTACAAAGGCGTCTCATATCCTCCCTCCACCCTTACAAGGCGTCTCATATCCTCCCTCCACCCTTACAAGGCATCTCATATCCTCCCTCCACCCTTACAAGGGGTCTCATATGTTGCCTGCTCAGGCACAACGAGGCTATTATCCCCGGATCTGGTCTTGTGTCGTCCCCAGGTTGGCAGAGCAGGTGTGACCTCTCATGCCTCTTCACATTTGCAATCGCTTTTCCTCTTTCCTCTCCTCCTTATCTTATTTCACCCCCCCCCCCCCCCCCCCCCGTGCGCTCGCTCTCTCCCTCTCGCATGCTTCTCATCCTGCCTCTCTCGTTCCCTCGCTTTCCTTCCTTCTGACTTTTTTTTTTTTTTTTTTACTGCAGCCCCTCACACACCCCTAGTTGCTGCAGCAAGTCTCTTAAAGGCACAGGACTCGCTGGTGCTGTTGCCGTGGTGATAACAGGCACTGGCATTACCAGCGGGGCTCTCTGGGTTTGGGCGGCGTGGCTGACTGACGGACGGACAGTGGCTGCGCCAGAACTGGTGCTGTAGCGCAGACGAGCGAAGATATCTTCAGATACCTCCTTGTCACAGCAAATAGACTAAGACAAGTGTGGTGGAGGGCAAACTGCACACTCAAAGGGGCTCGAACAACATGAGCAAAGCAATAGGTTTGTTGACGTGAGCTTGCCTCAAACCTCACACGACCATCACGACAAGATGTCTTCCTCTGTGCGTTTACACGTTTTGTTCTTGGCTCTATCTTGCCTTTCTCCTCTCTCTGCTCCTCCCGCCTCTCTCTCCTCTCCCTCTGTTTTTCACTCTCCTCCACTCCGCTCTGCAGGTTTACGCGGCCCGAGCATCTAGGAAGCAGTGCCAAAATCAAATGTGGCGGTTGCCATAGTTACCAGGAGTCCACCAAACAGCTGACAATGAAGAAGCTCCCCATTGTAGCGTGTTTCCATCTCAAAGTGAGTCAGCCGCTCGCAGCGTGCTACCTATCCCCACACACACACACTCACAGTTCCATTATCTGCCAGGGACTATTTGACTATTTGATTATGAAAGATACATTTGGCTTCATATCACACACACACACACACACACACACACACACACACACACACACACACACGTCCACTGTTATCAGTGGTCGCTCCTAACTTGCAGATAAAAAAGGCAGCATATAATAGTATCATAAGGCTGTGTGGCCAAAAAAAAAAAAATCGCAATGTAGTAGATGTTTTTCTCAAGGATTATTCATCTCAATTATTTCACAAACGAAATCATTTTATCATTTAACATATTGACTATTTCTGGCTGCATTATAAAGGAAATTGAATTTCAAAATCTTTGACTTCTGCAATTATTGTCATCTGTAAATAGATAAATATATTGTGATATGTGATGATACAAGATAAATTGTGTAGCCCTACATAATGATATATATATATACATACATACACACATACACACACACACACACACACACACACACACTATATATATATCTATATCTATATCTATATCTATATATATATATATATATATATATATATATATATATATATATATATATATGCGTAGGTGTGTGTCCATAACTGGCTTCAGTTGTTGGTGCAGATGCTTCTATAGAGCAGCCCATTCTCAGTGTCCCAGGAGACCTAAGGAGAGGATGTTAATGACCTGTACAGGCCTACACTCCATGTTTTATTTATCATACAGTATTGGAAGCATATAATCTATTTATGATATTCATAGGGACATGCTGCAGAGAGATTGTCTTGGATCAATGGGCACCTGTTAGTATCTTGTAGTGATGTCTAAATGTGTCATTTACCGCCAGGGTCAGAAACATGCATGTCCACGTCTCGCTAGTAATCTTCTCATATTTTGTACAGGTTGTGATCAGGAGATGGGTCATGATGATGCCTGTTATTTCTAAATATGTTTCTCCTCTCTTCCCCCATCCCCCACTCTCTCTCTCTGTTTTTCTACCCCTCTCTCCTCTCATCCTCCCTCTCTGACCATCTCCAGCGGTTTGAGCACTCTGCTAAACTGCGGAGGAAGATCACTACGTACGTGTCCTTCCCTCTAGAGTTGGACATGACACCCTTCATGGCCTCCAGGTGAGCCTCCCCCATCAGTGACTTTGTTTACCCAGCATCCCTCTGATGCTGTACCCATATGTAGCGCTGCGCGATATGGACCAAGAATCATATCTTGGTATTTTTTGGCCAAATGGCGATACACAATACTCTTTATTTTCTACAAATGGGCTAAATGTTCAGCTGTAACTTGGTGCTTTTAGCAAAATATTCACAGTGATATTTTTGATAAATAATCATCAGTAATGTGGATAATAATGACTGAGTGGGTAAAGGCAAATGATAGAACAGCTGGAACAAAAATGGTTCCAAAAATTAAATCACTTTACTGTAATGCAGCTAGGGCTGCAATGATTACTCGATTAATTGATTAGTTGACCAACTATTATTTAAAATGGATTCATTGTTTAGACTAATATAAAAAAAACTTTAATTCTCTCGTTCTCCGGCTTCTTAAATGTAGACATTTTCTGGTTTATTTTGTCTGGTTTGTTTAGTTTTCTAGGACAGTAAACTGATTATATTTGGGTTGTGGAGTGTTGGTCAGGAAAAAGAAGACATTTGAGTATGCCATCTTGGGCTTTGGAGAAAAGTGATTGACATTTTTTACCATTTTGTGACATTTTATAGACCAACCGACTAAACGATTAGTAGAGAAAATAATCGACAGATCAATCGATAATGAAAATAATCGTTCGCTGCAGCCCTAAATGCAGCCTTTAAAACCAGGGAAAGATAACACTTCTGCCATATCCCGATATCCAACATCGGAGATGATATCTAGTCTCATATCACGATATCGATGTTGATATATTGGCCAGCCCTACTCATAAGTTTAATTTATACATACCGTGTCTACACTACATCTAGAGAGGAAAATGAAGATTTTACTAAATATTCCGTAGTAGCTGCTCTACTGGGATATGGTTTGAATGTTGCAACTGGAATGGTTTGAATGTGCACAACTGTGCATACACATTTTGTAGTGTGCACACACACACATACACGTATCCATGCTCTTCGCCAGCTTTCCTAAATATACCCTATACATATCCCTTAGTGTCAGTTGAGCATGCAGCAGCAGTGCTGCCCCACCCCTGGGCTGTAGCATCCATTCAGCTATGTTCACAGAGAGACTGACATCAATGGACTTGATCCAGCTTCCTGCTCTCATCGATAGGACGCTGCTGCCACCTAGTGGATTTAAATGAGGCGTTTAGCATTGTTTACACAGGCTTGCAGCATTACATGGTCATGTCTTGGTCATTGTGTCTTTTGTGTTTACTGTTTTCCCCCTCTATCCTTTCACCCACAGTAAAGAGAGCAGAATGAATGGGCAGTATCAACAGGCAGTTGATGTATTAAACAACGACAATAAGTAAGTACCTGGGAAAACCTCAAAAACTGTTTTAGTAAAGCTCAATTTTGAGCAATGACGCGGTAGCACTTTTGGCTGACATCAGAGTAGAAATAGCCTCCTTGATTAATTCTTTGATAATTGTTTTCACTCGAGCACAGCAGCACATGCTAATGACCTGAAGCATCCTGCTGTGACTTCCCCAAATTAACTCCATTTGAAGCCTATTAAAAGCTGCTTAGTTTTCTTCATTCATGACGCTTACAATAGCTTTCATTTTCCAGGACATTGACCGTTACTGTCTAAATAACACTGATAGCTTGCCCATGGTAAAGGCAAGAGTCTGGTATGCTCTATGTGTGTAGTCATAGTGTGTATTCCGGTGGCGGGCCTTTTCCATAAATCAAAGCACTCACCATCACGTATGGGGAGGAATGAGGGAAGTCTATGTCAACCTAAAGTCAAAGCAAGGTGGTGAAAGTAGCCGCCAAAGGCGCCTTTCAACCTTCTTGGCCTTCATCAAAAGACAAGACTAGGCAAGCCTAGTAAAGTAAAGTGTGTGTGGGGGGGGGGGGGGGGGGGGGGGTGAAATGAATAAGTGGAGGACTGGATTCATTTCATCATACCATGCAGGTATGTTGGTTTTTCGACCCAAAAAGATGACTGTATAGGAAAGGAATGGCTCCCATTTAGCTCATTTATTTCCCGTGTGACGTTTCGAGTCATCGCTCTTCTTCAGACAATGCTTTTGGGCCCATAGGTGTTTTCTTGTCGTGTTGATCTATTGAACTGCTCGTCTCCACCTTAATGCTTGCAACCGTATAGCAGGCCTATGGCTTTTTCTTCTCGGTGCACCGTTCACCCTCTTCATGCCTTGGATTGACAGGTATTCCTTGTTTGCGGTGGTGAACCACCAAGGCACACTAGAGAGTGGCCACTACACCAGCTTCATCCGCCAGCACAAGGACCAGTGGTTCAAATGTGACGACGCCATCATCACCAAGGCCAGCATCAAGGATGTGCTGGATAGTGAAGGGTAAGGATGGAAACGCATGGGAGAAATGATCAATACTGCAAAGGATTGATATTGGCAGACATTACAGTCTGAATCTAATGTTTTTGTTTTCTTCTCTTTTAGGTATCTCTTATTCTACCACAAACAGTTCCTCGAGTACGAGTAGCCTTACCCAGTGACCGCTCACCACGGAGAACCACCGCATCTTAACGAGAGAGTCAAGGGACTGGGGGCGGAGGACGAAAACACAAACCTACCTGAAACTCTCTGACTACCAGTCTGCTCCTCCCACTTGGGAGGTAGAGTTGGTGAAAATAAACAGACGCGTGAAATCATGCAACCGTAAAAAAAGTTAAAAAAAAAAAAAAACATAAAAAATAAAAGCACTGAGCTACTTCTCGGCATCTACTTGACAAAACTGAATGGAGGAAGAGGGAAGGAGGAAGAGTTGTCAGTTCCAGGCTTGGGCAGAGGGAAGAGGCCCCGCCCCTCACCCTCTCTCCCCTCCCCCTTCCTGCTGCAGGGGCGGAGTCTGAGTGTGACTGACAGTCATGTCGATTGGGCACATCTGGATTCTTATTGCAGTATTTTCATTTGCCCCCTCCCCCTCCATTTCTCTCCCATGGTGCTCTCGTTTCAACTGACCAAGCATTTACCTTTGTCCTGATGGAAGACAAAACTGTCTGTTGTCATATGCATATGGAACTGAATGCAAAAAAAAAAGAAGTAAACTAAACAAAATCAACGTATTATAAACTTTGCAAGAACATTTTTTAAAGGTATGGTTATGATTCTTATCATTTGTGAATTTAGTTATGGAATACTGTATGAATCTAGTATACATCTATTTTTTAAGAGAGAAGAAAACATGGGAGATCTTAGCGATGCTACCTATGCCAGTTGCCGGTGAAGTGCTGCCATGGAAACCGACTTGGACCTGAGTGTGCCCATGCTCCATTACTTTCTTCTTCTGTTGATGGTTTTGTTGCTGTTGTCTGGTTGAGGGCAGAGAATATCTATTTTTTTAGCAACTCTGTTTACTTTTTTTTTTTTTTTTTTTTTTGGTTTGTGCAGTACAGTCATAATTATGTCCCTTTGCTGTCCTGGTACTGAAAAATGCTTTTGGGCGTATTATCATTCATTCTTGTGGAATTGTTGATATAATGATGGTGGTGATTAAATGGGCTCACCTTAGCTGTTGATGAATTGTATGTTGAATGTGAGCTATGGGTTTTTCCCTCGGGCGTTCTGAAGAAAAAAAACACAATGCATTCCTCATTGAACACCTTGAATGCTCAGTGCAAAAGAGAAGCCCACTTTAACAACACCGCATGCAATAGGGCATAATCCCATCCCGTGATCTTCAAATTAGTGAAAGGCTGCCCTCAGTAATGCCTCCTGGCCTGCTGCCTGTCTTTGTTTTCTGTCTTAAGATTCCCTCGATGATGATTTTTGTACTGTAGTCGGGGGTGGGAGGGCGATGGAGGGGAGCTATTCAAGAGGGCAAAACAAATTGCACGTACATGGGCACTGTGCGGCTCTGTATCCATCAATGTTATCTTCTCCATGGCAACTGTGTGGCTGGTGGTGTGTCTTGCCTCTGCAGTGCAGTAAACCCAGTGCTCTATTCAATCAGTATGCTGTCAAGTCCGACTCTAGATAAAACACACGCACACCAGGGTGTTGTGGTCTATTTTGTTTGAATATCACTGATCATGTATGTATAAAAATGGGGAGGGGGAAAAAAAAAAGTTATTCACTCATGTATAAGATGAGGGGCCCTGACCTATCACAAACTAACGCCACATAAATGCCACAACACCTGGTCGTTTTAGCTGCTCTGTAACTGAAAACAAACATGCATATATCCTCGGGTGTGCTGCAGAAACCTCTTGAACCCTGAGCCAGAGGGAAACGGGGTCGGGACAGTGAAATCACTCAGACTTGTGGAATGGTCGCACCAAGGCTTGATGTATCGTGGAGCAGATAAGAACATTCAGGGACGCAGCTGAAACGAAAAGGAAGAGGAGAGCTTCATTGTCCGTTTCAGTGATTAAACTCAGAACAAAACTGGAATGTGTTTGCACTGTCTTTTCTCTAGTTCACATCCTTCCCTTGACCGTGACTGAAAGCCCATATAATGCAGCTGCCAGAATTCATGTTCTAATCTCTATTGTATCTGACCTCCACTAATTCCATGTGTGCTGCTTAAAGCAGTCTTTGTGAAAGAAAAGGACAAACTGAAGGTTGCTCATTGCAGAACCAGTGAAGAGGCAGTAGGGCCTTTTATTGTTGCTGAGGTTTGGAAGAATGAGCTGCACATGGGCAGACATCTCTTATCTTGGGCTGCAGCATTGTTTTTGGCCACAGAGCGGCAGTAAATAGCTTATGTCTTTCATTGTGGTGCCACCCTGTGGTCAAACTAGGAAGCGCAGTGAGGGCTGAACATGAATCAAGGCACCTACTTTGGCAGTATGAGGAGGTCTCCTTTATGCAGGTATGTCAGTGCATATCGGCTAAAGATAAATATGGTTTTAACAAAATTGCAATGAAGGAGCTACACAAAACATGTCTTCATAATTGGGACTTTTCACAATTTCATTTTATGGTTAAAAAAATAATACACAATTGTATGCTCAATAATACACCATATTGGATGGCTTAAATAAGTTCCATCTTTCTTTGCACAGCAGTTAGCTGACATTTTACCTGCTATGTTATGTGACCAGCTTGACCTTATGTGTATTTGTGGTTTGTAATGACTTGTACTTGTTCTGAAAACAATAGTAAAGTGGAAATGCTAAATATATTACAATATTTTCTTAAATCTTGGCAAATTAATGTAAACATATTGACATTAATTAAACAGCTTTTTAATAAATTAATTGGCTTGTTATTTAAATATTCCCTTTTGGCACAAATGGATGTGGATTGGCACTCTGCAACACTGCACCAAGAGATTACTTGCTGTTTATTCTGGTTCAGCACAACTATACATGATAATACAGTGTTCACTCATAGTCCATTTAGAAAAAGGATTGGAGGAACACACATGAGAATGCAATGTATTTTAATGGACAAGCAAAGTTTCTAAAGAAACCATATAAATATGAATAATGGTGAGGGAATTGACCTTTACAAAACCATGGAGACAATAAAAGTGATAGCCGTTGGGCAATTAAAATAAAGCTGATAGGAAAAACACACAGTAATGCAATAAAATAAGAAAACACCAAGTAGAAGATCAGTGATGTAATGTAATCTTCATTATAATAATACAGCAAAAAAAAGCTACAACTGTCATATTTGTAATCAAGGAATTTACCCGAACTGTATGCAACAATTCTACAATAGCTGGATGGTAGACTGCATGTTCAGCCTGCATTCATTAACAGTAAACAATGGCATTGCCCTAATCTCTGTAAAATCTGCTATGCGTAAAGGAAGAGGTTTGATTAGCTCTGGCTTGAAATTGAATTTGCACAGTAACACCAAAATATACACTTTAGTTCGGCTAAATGTAAATGAGGTGTTTGGGTTCACAGCTCTGTGGATGGTGGTCTTGATACATCCTTTTTTCTTTTTGCTTCAGATGTCAGATGTAATACAAACATTCATAATTGATGTCCAGAGAGATTGCTTCTCCGTTATTATTATTATTATTATTATTACAGTGCTAATGAATGTTTCCAGGAGTCTCCTGATCACTGTTGCTATGGAAATATAGGTCACAGGAGGTGTGCCACGGCTTCTACTGCTTTTGTCTAATGCGATGTTACAGCCAAGGGAACACATTCAGCAACACTGACAAGATAGAGATTGGATATGAAATCAGATCAGTCATGGCCAACTCCTGGTGGAGTCTGAACTGAGACTCCATGCAGAGTTATAATGTACATATTCAGAAGACCATGCCTAGAGTGGCTCAGTCAGATTCCTCATTATTCTTTCTTAGCAACAGTCACATGTGTCACATTTTTGCAGGAGGCTGGCTATATCGAGATATCTAACTTTATAATACCCCCCACATACACATAGGTTCTGAGGGCGATGCTGGGGTTCATAGCACATTAATCATAACCTCTGTCATTGGCTTTGGCATATATTTGAATGAATCTGCACATTTAGGGTAAAAGTCTATCAACTTGTACATATAAGCAAACAAACTACGGTACTACTAGTATGATAGGGAGCCAAACACAGGATGGCAGCATGAGCAGTTATTATGGATCCCACAGGAATTCTAGGCAAGACCGGCCCTACTCTGCCTCTGATTGGGATGGGTTTCTGGGCACGAGGAGGTTGGGTTTAGGCATGGGGAGTGATGATTGGTTGGGTTTAGGCATGGGAAGTGATGATTGGTTGGGGTTAGGGTACGAATATCGGGGTAAGCCAATCAGAGACAGAGTGGGGCGTTCAGAGGCAGAGTAGTGCAGATCTTGCCGAGAATTCCCTGTGGGATCCATAATAACACCAGGATGAGTTGTGGAGTACAGATAACTAGAAGGAACACCAGAGCCCCTTGGGGATCAGTGTTCTAGCCCTTCTCAAATTCACAGCTCTGCTGGGGACAAGCCCGACCTTCAAACCTGGCCTCCCAACTGCAGGGACACAGTATGTGTGTCACCAGGTGACCTTTGCCCTCTGACACATGGTACAGCCCTGCAGGAGGCGGACAGGAAACAGAACTGAGCTCATCATCAAAAATGTTAGTTTTATGTCCTTAGGGTGACATAAAAACACAAATAGCATCAACAACAGCAAAGCATATGCTGAGCAACAACTTGGCATATGCTTTGCTATTGAATTAGTTTTCCAGCCTAGCATTGTTTTTATAGGCTAGAGTTAGAGTTTCTGTAACAGCTGCAAACAATGACAGCAACATTGTTGGATATGAATATGTTAAATAACTGTCTGGTAAAGTAACACATTACTGTCATTGTATTACTTTCCTCAGTAACTAGTAATGTAAGGGATTACAATTTCCAAGACAGTAATTATTATACTACAGTTACTAATCTAATAACTTCCAAGTAACTTCAAGTTACTGCATTACTTTCTCCAGCACTGGAGATAAGTCTGTCTATGTGAGACTACTGCGTTGACAGAACGCAATCAGGTTGTTGTCCTAGGTAGGCAAATACATAAAAAAGTATGCAGTTTGGCTGATTGAGGACTCCTCCTGTAAGGTTAATTATTGCTCCAATAAAGTGGATTCAGTTCTAAAAGGAGCCCGGTCACTTTTTCGGAAGGGGGGGTGGGGGGGTGGGGGGGTAGCAAAAGTAATATGGTAATGTGACTAGTAATGTAAGTAATTACTGTACTTTTGATACCAAGTAATGAGTAAAGTAATTTTTATTACTTTTTAAATGAGTAATAACTAACTTATTACATTTTCAGAGTAACTTGCACAACACTGGTTGGTATACAGTGACATTACTGTATATAATACTATTTAACTTAGAAGAACAACCACAACATTTTAAAAATGGATTACCTAAAGTAGTATAGTACACTCTATAGCAGCAGTTTGGTTAGAGTTTGGCTTGGTATATTGGCCAAGCCAGTACCATTAAAGTAATACAATTATTAATGTAACTATGATGAATTGGGAATAAAGTGATACAGGACTAAATTACACTTTAAGTGTAGCCACTGATTGAACAGTTATTCACATTTGTATCACAAATAAAACTGTACAGTGCTCACACACAGGAAATGAGACTGCTGTACAGTATACACACTAATTCATTGAACTGATCTTCATTACGTTATGTGACTCATTCATAAATACATTTCAGAGGTTCAAAACAGAGCATCCCACACCGCTATATGTACACTCAAACCGCTCATCAAAATAATCTGTGAATGAGGCAGGATCAAAAATAGAGAAATGATCAGGTTGCCAACTGTATCTACAGGATGTTATTGTACATGAGCACAGAGTTATGATATTATTTCTACATAATATTACAGAACTGTGGAAACCTAGCACATGACCTCTGCTGTAACAGCCTGATATCACATCAGAGGGAATTGTCAACTTGTTACCCTCCATTTCCCTCAGCCAACTCGGGGTGGAGTGGGCAGAGTTGAAGGTCTGGATCCAGGCAGCTAAAGGACAGTGTGCATGTTAGTCCTGGGTCTCCAGGGAAAATCCATGTCGCCTAGGGGAACATGAAGGCGTTACTGTCCTTTCACCGTCCGCCTTCCCTCAGTGTCAATAGACCGAGGACATTCAGTGCAGCCTTCAAGGGAAATACGGCACAGACTAGAGCAAACACATTTGTATGAACTTATGATTATGTTACAATGGAATTGTTTACAGACAGGGAAACCCAACAATGTGTCACCAAAGGCAGAGAGAGGAACAGCGCTGTTCACCGTCTTTTCAATTAGTAATTTCTAACAGGCCTTTGTCCTTAATAAGTGAAAGTGACAGGTTCCTCTTTGAACTCCTTGTTTGATATTTAATGTGTTTTGCTCCTCTGATGTGACTTCATAGAGGTTGATAGTTCACAGCTTACCATTTCCAATTTCAGAGAGAAGGTCTGTGTGACTGTGAGTGTGTGTATCTGTGCCTGTCCATCACCTTCTCTCTCAGATGCTGGTCTGAAGGTCCCCATTGAGCAGAGTACTTTGGGTCTCCGTGGGATCGTTCATCATGCGAGACTTGTCCTGCCGGCTGTCACTGCGCTCGATCTCGTCCAGCCCGCCCACCTTCTTCAGGCACAGAACATTCTGGAAGCTCTTCTTGAAGTTCTCCGACAGGAAGGCGTAGAGGATGGGGTTGGCGCAGCTGTTGGCGTAGCCCAGCACCACCACGAAAGCAAAGGTGCTCCTCAGGACGGGCGTGGTGCTGAGGGTGCCCGTCACCGACGTGACGTTGAAGACGTAGAACGGCAGCCAGCAGAAGACGAACACGGCCACCACGATGGACACCATGCGGGTGACCTTCCGCTCCGAGCGCTTCCTCTTGGTGGAGCTGACGCGGAGGCCTGAGGACTTCACCTTGATGTAGAGAGGAAACGAACAGTTTGAACATTTCATATCACGATTATAGTGACCAAAATGATCGCGGTTATCAGTATTATCACGGTATTGTTCAAATGTGCTGAAAATGTTCAAAAAGCCCAAGTTTCATAATGAAAACTGATACACTCGATACCCGTCAGGAATTTGATCACAGTTTATCATTAAACTGCTATTGGCTTCATCCCTACCTTGATGATGATGAGCAGGTAGCAGAGACAGATCACCATGAGGGGCAGGAAGAAGCCCAGGATGAAGGTGTAGAACATGAAGGCGGTGTAGTACGCCTCCTCAGGCTCGGGCCACACGATGGTGCAGAAGCCGCCGTCGTGCTTCACGATCACGCCGCTGTAGATGACGACGGGCAGGTTGACCAGCAGCGACACGCCCCACACCGCCAAGTTGACGGTCTTGGCCATGCGCGGCTTGCGCCACCTGGTAGACTTGATGGGGTGCACCACGGCCAGGTAGCGGTCCACGCTCATGACCGTCAGGCAGAAGATGGAGGTGAACTGGTTGAGGGAGTCCAGGGTCATGACCACGCGGCAGAGCACGGGACCGAATGGCCAGTGCACCAGCGCCAACTGGATGGCGATGAAGGGCAGGCCCAGCATGAAGAGCACGTCGGCCACGGCCAGGTTGAGGATGTAGATGTTGGTGACGGTCTTCATCTTGGCGTAGCGCAGGATGACATAGATGACCAGGGAGTTCCCGCAGAGGCCCACGGCACACACCAGGAAGTACAGGCAGGTGATGACCGCCGTGCTGGTCCTGTTGAAGCTGTGGTCGGTGTAGTTCCCGCCCACGCTCGACTCGTTGGCCTGCACGAAGCCGTCGTACATGAGGGGCTCCGACAGGTTTGGGGGCAACGATGGGAAGATCCAGGAGTCCATGATGCCTCAGTGTCTCAGTCTCGGGCCACTCAAAAACATGGATTATGGCATCTCACCTGCACACATGGAATATGTCAGTATAGCACAATGTGAAGTACTTCTCAAAACCCACGTGAGTTACCCTTATAATGCTGCCACTTATGGCGGCTTAACTGACTTGAGAATAAGAACACCTTAAACAAAAAACTCTCCAGTCAATATTGACTGGAACAGTGGTTCTCAAACTTTTTCACTTGAAGGACCACTAAACTGAGACAAATTAGACCATGGACCCCCATTTGATCAGATTTAGTCCCATGCAGAGTCCCCCATCTGATCAGATTTCTGCTTTTAGATGTTTTAGTACAAAACGTGTATGAAACCCATGACCAAAATAGTCATGCACTCTGCCATTGTGTTAATTAGGATGGAATTATAGTGAAATATAGTAAATGATTCCCCACTTTGCTGGGGACCCCCTGGAGCATCCTCAATTAAGGGCCTCTTGGGGTCCCCGGACCCCACCTTGAGAACCACTGTTGTGGAAGACTGAGCTCCATGGTCAACATATTGGATTGGATCTCCCCTCCTTCCTCTGTTGAGCTCAGAGAGCGCTCACACACAGATATTAGTGTGTTGATTCAATTGATCTGAATGTCATGAGTGTCCATCACATGGACTTTGGCAATGAAAACATGCTCACGGCTGACGAGATAGAACTCCAGCAACCTGAGCATCAAGCTTTTCTTTTGAATATATTTACTCATGGCCTTTCGCAACATGGGAACACTCTTTTATAATCCTCATGGCCAGTGGTTATGTGGGAGATTCAATATTATATATATATATTTAATGAGCCATTGACCGTGTTTCTTGAGAACACACTAGAGTGATGGTGTGTGTGTGTGATGATTGATGCAGAGCTCCTCACCCACTCCAGATTTGACTATATCACAGCTTAAACAGTGCGTTGTACCTGCGGCCAGAGCTTGGTCAGATCTTGTAAAAGCACACGGACTGCTACCTAGGGAAATCAGTCTGCACACCCTGCAGTCATAAAGTCCACCCCGGGGGTGATGCCTGCACTTCGTACTCTGCTAAGTCAACAGCAGCCGTAGGTTACCCTGAACTCTCTGCTCTCACAAAACTCTTATTTATGAGGGGGTGGGCATGGGGCGTGTGGGCATGGGGGGGGGGGGGCATGGGTGTAAATTAATCCCAGTCTAAGTGATTGAATCACACCATCGCCAATCAGCGAGCCGTGACAGAGAGATTGAAGTGCTTGTCATTGCCGACGCACTGTGAGAGACGGCCTTGCCACCTTATTATGATGCCAATATTATAAGAGGTTTTATTGTGCTGATCTATCATTTGTTCCATGGCAGCAGGGTGAGATGAACGCTGCCTGGAGTTAACTGTCCTTTTTCTTTTTTCTTTTATAGGTGACCAAATATGAGCGATGGAGATGTTTGGATTGACTGAAAACAAAACAGTGGCCCAATGTATGTTTTGTGTGCCAGGTAGATGGCTATAGAATCACTCATAATGCTTGGGATCACATTGGAAGATATATTTTTTTTTTTGTTTGTCTAGTTGCATGGAATGTAAGATAAGCAAGCATAATGGTCAGTTATGCCTATGGAAACATGAAACAATGTCCTCTTTGCAGTTCTCCAAATGCACATCAGTGTGGCGCTGCTGAAGTCAACAGTGTGCGCAAATGGACTATCACCAATCACTAATGTGTGCACTGATATGGGCTATATACACTTTATCATGTGGTTGCAATGCACACATATGATGATTGTGCCACCTGTTAAATTATTTAATTAAGGCACATTGATTAAATGAGTTTGTACATTGTACACAGGCTACCGTGCAACAGGTTTTCTTTCAGTAATACTATAGTGCCAAGAAGCATTTGCTGAGCCAAAGTGAAAATGTGTTGTTGCCATCAGAACAATGGTGGAGTGCAATCTCCTAAATTGGTAGCCTACTGTGCCACCACTCTTATTTTTTTCTGTTGGTGCTTTTCTCCTCAGGTCCACGAATAAAGCTTCTAACTTTTCCATTAAACGACTAAAAGGCAGTAGATGAGATATTCATACAATTCATAAGCATGCAAATCCAGCTTGAATGGGAACTAATGTGGGAAGGAGATCAGCAAACTAAGAATGCACGCACACGCGCACACACACGCGCGCACACACACACACACACACACACACACACACACACACACACACACACACACACACACACACACACACACACACACACACACACACACACACACCATAGCTAAGGTTCATTAACCCTATGTAGGCCTACATAACCTGTAATATAGGCCTGGTTTGTGGTAAGCCTGTTAAGTCACACTCATTTGTTTTTCAATAAACCTGCAAAGGAAACACCTGCCACAGAGTAAAGATTAAGATATAGGCTACTAAGAAAGATGAAATAATGAGGAAATGCAGCAATAATTAGGGTAAGTTGTTTACATTTACACTTGGTTAATTTTCTCACATCAATTAACTTAATTTAGTTAATGACAGTAGCCTGGTGAGTGGTGATGCGTTTACATGTTCTTATGTGCCATAGCATGCTGTGCACATAATGTGACAATTTGCACATTATGTGCATCATGATGCAGTCAAGAAAACATAGTTGGCTTACCTGTTTGATGCAATCTCTCTATTGGGAGGGGGCGGGGGGACGAAAAACAAAAGTAAGTGATCATGAAAAATAATCTCCGCTATGAAATAGCCTATAGAGTTAGTTAGTTACAGTCGCATCGGAGTGTGAAAGCTCTCTGAGTTGACTGTCCCACCACGACCAATCGTCTATGACGCCCCATAATGTGCAGCAATATTTACAGGAGCGAATGACCCCATAGAGATCAGACAAGTCAAAAACAACAGCAACGCAAACGCGACTTGCTTGGCTGTGAACAGCTCCGCTGCGCTTGTGGTGAGAAGCGCGCAGTGAATGCCTCCAGTTGGAGAGCCGGAGAGGAGACGCGCGCATCCACAGGGCGCGCACGCACGCACACGCATAAACACACAAACACACACGCACACGCATAAACACACGCACACACACGCACGCACGCACACGCGCGCGCGCGCACGCACGCACACACACACACACACACACACACACACACACACACACACACACACACACACACACACACACACACACACACACACACATGCATAACACACACACACACACACACACACACACACACACACACACACACACACACACACACTCCTCTGGGCACAGAGGCTCTCTCCTCTGCTATTGGCGCTCTATGCTATCCGATTTCCAGCAGTGAACAGATGGGGCGACAGTTTTGTGATCCGTCACACCACTTCATTTGAATAAAGGCCTGTGAATAATGTTCCATCTTTAGGAGCCTGATGACTGACGCACACACATGACGACAGTGTCAGTGATATTCTTTCACATTGTTTGATTGTTTGAACGTCTTGATATAGGTGCAAAGCACGTTCACAAACATATGGGGTTAACTCAACAGGACTATTGACATAATTATTGGAAAGTACACAGCCATTAAATTGCCAATCTACAAACACATGGCTTCTTCTTGTCAGTTGTTGGTTCAGCCCGGGGCATGTGTGATCCATGCATGCGTGTGTGTGTGTGTGTGTGTGTGTGTGTGTGTGTGTGTGTGTGTGTGTGTGTGTGTGTGTGTGTGTGTGTGTGTGTGTGTGTGTGTGTGTGTGTGTGTGTGTGTGTGTGTGTGTGTGTGTGTGTGTGTGTGGCTATAGATATTAATTGGAGTGGTTATTAATTGGGCTGGAGTTTTCTGAACCTGCCTATAATAAATTCCACTGCCCCCCCCAGAGGGCCATACTGACATACAGTAAATAAGTGAAGGGCCACACATTGGACATCATACTTGCCAACACCTGATTTTCGTGGGAGTTTCCCTATTTTTGAATCCTCTCTCCCATTGTTATTGGTAATTTCTCGTTACTTTTAGAGTCTGATATATATTTACTTTGTTTGTTTGTTTGTTTGTTTGTTTTCTTCCCGAAAACTAACTGTAGGAAGTTTTAGTGAACTTTGGTTCACTAAAATGAACCAAACGATATTGGCCATCATCCTCTCACTCCCACTGACAGCTGCCTGCATGGATTTGACGTGTAACCTATCACGTGCATTGTTTATCAACGTCGAGTGTGCATGCGCGAGAGTGAGTAGGCGCTAATGGGACGGCGCCGCGCAGCGGCATTAGCGAAACTAGCACGATAGCATCGCCAAGAGGCATTCAGAAATCTGTTTGAGTTTTTCCAAAAGCAAGCAGGATAAAAGTGGCGACGTGACGTGTACCTCTGTGGCCATGGCCTCGACAGACCGCGAACCCTGACAAGCTTCAAACAAGTGTTGCTAGCTCCACCACCGACCGGGGGTGGGCTAGGCTAGGCTAGGCTACCTGGCTACAAACGGAAAAGCACGAGTCCAGTCACAACAGCATCAGCTGGAAGATCTTTCTCAACACTTCAACACACCTGTTTTCAACTACGACACCACGGAGAAGGCAGCGACGTCCTGGCAGAAGTGGACATTACTGCTGCTGACGCAATGGAATTTTGTCCAGCAAAAGAGCAACGCAGACTGGTCTTCAGGGAGTTCAACAAGCAATACTACGGTAAGTCCAGCTGCTCTTGTCTCAAGGGGGACATTTCCCTATGTTCACAGGGTTCAATGTTCCCAGGGTGGTTCAATGTTCCCACTTCCCAGGGTATGTATGACATTGTTACCCCAGCCCAGTTCAATATTCTGTTAAAAATATTTCACAAGTAGCCTATGATCTTTTTTAAACCAGGCTTGAGACTTCTAAACTGCTGTAGCCTACTACAAACACAACAACACCAATGTTCTCTGTGAGTCAGATTTTACCCTACTTTTCCAATTATTTGGTTTGATGAGATTTTTCAACAGCAAGGTAAATGTGACCTTTGGACCACAAAATTAAAAACAAGAAGCAAATACTAGATTTTATGGTTATGAATGAATAACAAAGTGAACCACTACACGTGTAAAAATAATTATTTTTGAGTGTTTTGTGATGAATAATTCAACAAAATGCAAATTTGACCCGCAAATGCAAAAGGTCCCGCTTTCTAGCACAATATGAAGGATAAGTAAAAGCTTTTGTGTTATCAGGTACTCATTTTCCAGGGCCCTACTACAGTATGTTCACCTCCATGTAATCTTCCCTGAACATGCCCACCTGACAGCGAGGAGTTTCAGCGGATGTAGTGTGTGGGAGGTGCCCCCCGACCGACCAGATGAGGCGCTAGTGCAGCGACCAGGACACATACCCCACCGCCTTCCCACCCTCAGACACGGCCAATTGTGTCTGTAGGAACGTCTGACCAAGCCGGAAGTACAGCTGCTGGGAATTGAACGCGGGTCTCTGCGGTGGTGGTAGGTGAGTGCTTTTACTTCTACACTACCAGATGCCCTTACCAAACACCATTCTGATTTTCTGATAGGAGTCAATAATATCTATAATAATGTTTGTGCTTATTTTTGTTCCAAATCAATTACTGTAGATTCTTAGCCTGACTCAATTGTCAACTCTTTACACTAATTTCCACCTTCTAGTCTCAGAGTCTCATGTTTTGTCCGTGAGAGTCACACAATTTAGCCTCTTAACACGGTCACACGCCACACCTCCTCTTTCACACACCTCCTCTTTCACACGGACAGAATCACAAATTGCCTTCTCTCTCTCTCTCTCTCTCTCTCTCTCTCTCTCGCGTTCATGCAGGCGTGCCGCGTGTCACCTCTCCTCTCCTCTCCCCTCCTCTCCTCTTCTCCCCTCCTCCCCCTCTCCTCTCCTCTCCTCCCCTCCCCTCTCCTCCCCTCCTCTCCTCTCCTCTCCTCCTATCCTCTCCTCTTCTGTGTGTGAATAGATATGGCAGACTGATTTTGCCTTTTGTTTGTTTTTGATCTCGCCTTTACTGTTTTCTTGATGGTCTCTATCTTGCTTGGTTATCTCTGTTCATGTGCCGCTTCGCTTGGCTGGGTTGGTTTTTATAATCTCAGTTGTTTCAGGCCCGCATTGAGTGTGTTTTATGGTGGAGTGTTTCAATAAAGGGTTTAAAAAAAAAATCAATTCTCCTCTCCTCCCCACTCCTCTCTGTCTCCAAACTCCCCTGAAACCACAGCTCACATGAACTTCACCTCGCTCTTCTTCCCTTCGCCATAATCTGTTCTAATTTATTTGGGGGAGAAGACGGCGCGAGAACAGAACAGAGCTGTTCATGCGACCGAGGAGAAGGCACGCTCCAGGCTGCTGGCAGATGCTAATACTGAGAGGAAATGAATGAGTAGGCATTGTAATTGGCATGTCGCTATGGACTGGAAGGGCGATTTCCTGCAATACTGACTTTTATGATGCCTAGGGCTGGGTATCGCCACCGACTTCCCGATACGATACGATTCCGATACACAAGGTCCCAAGTCGATACGATTTACGATACGATACGATATCGATATTTTAGTTACAATACCAGTTTTGCTTTGATAATGGAAGAGATTCTCAAAGAACTAATGCTGTAAATTGTACAAGGAACCCTCTAACCTGGTACATTATTAAAAAATATAAATATTTACATAAGAATTGACCATAAAGCAAGCAGTTACATCATGTAATTCTTTTTTATTTAAACATGACCAACATAGTCATTCAACATCTTATCTTTCTTTACAGTCTTCTGTCTCTTTGTTTACAGTCTTATGTGAGAAGACAAACAAATTTAGATTTCCACTATACAACAGAATCATTGAACAGCAGCAGGTTGTAAACAGTGTTTCATAAAGTATACATGCTTTGTAAATAAAATAAAATAAAATAAAATAAAATAAAATACAGCTCATGAACATTTCCAGTTCACAAACATTATAGTGCAAACAGATTTGAGGTCTGTACATCTGGCTCATGGTGCATGCATGCACAATGCACATGTAGCCTACAGTATTTATGTTTTTGTTTCAACTACAAACATAAATAAACGTCAACTTGAAACTATGTTTTAATTACCACACACAGCCTATAATATTATAGCCTATGTTTTTTTTTTTTTTTTTATTTTTTTTTTTTTTTTTGTCAAATGCATTTTAACACATTGACTGCCAGACGTTTTTTTTTGCTGTAGGTAGCTTCTGCCAAGCCGTTTTTTGAGGATTATGGCTCATTTTATAAGAGCCGAGGATTCGTTTCAGCTTGGAGTTTGTGAACATACAATATCTCAAAAGTACTAATAGAATGTGTACTTTCTCTGTCTAAAAGAGTTAGTTTGTAGAGTTAGTAGTTATGTAAGCATTAGCAGTTGAATACAGCATGGTTTTAGCGTGAAAAAGAATATTCAGAGATAAACGGCTTTTTGTGAAATTGGATGGAACGGTCACTTTAACCATTCATTTTTGGCTCTCTCTCTCTCTCTCTCCCTCCCCCTCTCGCTCTCTCTCTCTCTCTCCCTCCCTCTCGCTCTCCCTCCCTCTCTCTCTCTCTCTCTCTCTCTCTCTCTCTCCCTCCCTCCCTCTCGAGTTGCTTCAACTCCGCCCTCCGTGGGCGGACAAGCTTGTCACCAGTCAGTGCTTTGCTGCTCTCCTGTGCCTGCATGTCTGGGCCGCTGTTTGAGGAAGTCGGGATGGACTCGCTCGTTTGGAGTTTTGGTTGAGAGAAGCTTTTGCGATTCTGGTCATATTTATGCTGCGTGTTTCAAAGTGTGTTCCTCCACCTGTAATCTATCACCCGATCATAGTAGATCGGCTGAATCTATTATGTAAATTTGCAATCCCGCATCGCCAGCAATCAGCGCGAAAAGGAGAATGGCTGGGCTGAGAATGGCTTGACAAGTTAAAAAAATGCTTTCCTTTCTCTAGCCAGGAGAGCACTGTTGCCACTTAGTGGGTCGGTGGAATGGGTTGTAAACGTTCGGTGGCTCCAATAATTATATAAGAGATGTAAAAGGCTTAGATGCACAACCCACCGTCAAAAAAAAAAAATCGATGCCAAAAACGTGTAAACACGTTGTTGGCAGGGAACAGCTGGATTCTGAAAACGTGTTCATACG
Organism: Poromitra crassiceps; assembly: GCF_964638095.1. NCBI lineage: Eukaryota > Metazoa > Chordata > Actinopteri > Beryciformes > Melamphaidae > Poromitra > Poromitra crassiceps. Next base: position 15,044,201 of record NC_139644.1, read on the forward strand.
TTGTTGGCAGTGAATGTGTTAAAAGATCGATACTGGGATTTATGTATCGATACTTGTTCCTTCACATGAATATCGATTCAATATCGATATATCGATTTTTTTTTAACCCAGCCCTAATGATGCCACTTTGTTGTGAAAGTCTGGTAAATGGAGCGGTATGCGCTGTACTATGCGTACGTAATACGCATGGGTTCTTTGATCTCGTTCTGCTCAGCATGGCCATGTTATAAACAGACATTTTAGTAAACAGATTCTTTAGTATGAAAAGTTAAGTTCATCAAATTAATTTAATCTCATACCGTGTCTAGAAAACTTGTGGAGTCTTGTTTATTCATCATTATTTTTGCAGTTAAGACTCAACCGTTTTGGCTCGTTGAACCAGATGACAGACAACAACCAAGTGAACCAACATGATAGATAGCCTTTTGCACGATTTGATCAATATAAATTACCTCCATATGCCGCTTGTAATTAAACAGCCTACAAAGTGTTGCAGTTCAGTAGGCTATTCACTTCTGTAGCCTCATTAAAATCCCCATCCAAAATGACTTTGGCCCATCCAAAATGTAAATCGTGGCGCTGCTGTGGCTGTGTTGTTGTGAAAGAAATCTTCTTACTTAGATATTCTACCAATTATGTTGTTCGTTTAGCATAACAGACGGTCCTGGTTAATTGACTCACAGTTTGAATAACGTTACTTTGTAGACAAACCCTCCAGGGGCGTGTAGTGTATTTTGTCCAGGGGGGCTAGACCACGAGTAGGGTTGGGTTAGTGTCCTCTAGAGAGAGAGTGGTGCCAGCGGAGGACCAAAATGCAAGACTCATTAGCCAATGAACAGCCAGGAATGGGTCTCGCGCTACTTTTGCATGCTAAAATAAAGCTGATAATGTACAATTTGATTCAAGGGGGGAAAAACCCTTTCAGAGTACAACACAAACTGTCTATTTTGCTGCAACTTGACACTGCTGCTTAATCCAGGACCTTACTTCCTGGAACTCTTGAGAGTAAAAAACTGGTCCATTGGAGTGAATGGAGATTCTCAAGTTCACAAGTTCAAGTTTATTTCGCCATTTGCATTAAAATTAGCATCAAAATGCATTGGAATTTCTTGTTCACAAGCCACACACAAAATATAAGAGCAGCACACATAGGACAGTACAAAAAAAAGAACAGGGTAAAACATGGGTACAGTCAGCATGTCGGCTCAGTGCAACGGTTGTAAAATGAATATAATCAGATCAAATAGATGTCGGGACTCTTCTATCTACATGGCTCTGGGTTGGGTGATTGAAATCAATATCATGATAATCATAAGGAAATCATAAGAAAATTAGCAAATATTGATGGTTAAGACCAATAATGACATCACAACAGTCTAATCCTGTTAATTTCTATAAGGGGAACCTCCCCAGGTGAATTCCATTTTCCCTCACCAATCATCAGAGACTTGCATTTGATGTTAGTTACTCCAGTCGGGAGAACGTAAAACAAAACATCTCACCTTTGAATAAATGCCGTCCAAGCAGTGTGTCCTTCGGATGTCAAAGTAATTGGTACTTTTAATATATTTAAATTAGCATTGATAAAAGACTGAAATGCTATAACAGAAGTGGAGTATTGGCCAGAATGACATGAACATTTTCATGTCATTCTGGCCAATACTCCACTTCTGTTATAGCATTTCAGTCTGGAATAATGGAATATCTTTCAATAATCTATGATTTAGCTGCTAAATTGTCAAATACCGCCGTCTGCTCGCTACCCAGGCACTTATGTATGTACTTAACCTAACTAACTATCCGGTGTGCACAACATTGTCAGACTAAACTCCGGCTGACACCCCAAAAACCTACAATCCGCTCCAGAAAAATGTATATTGTTTGTTTATTAACTGGCCCCTGGCCTTCTATCATTTCACAAAAGTGGCCCCCGGGCAAAGCAAGTTGAGTATCCCTGCTGTACATGGTGGGACCCTGGGAGAGCAAGTATGTAGGACTGGGGAACATACTGTAGGACCCTTTGTCCTATTCCTATTAGGTGCCATATAAATATGGAGAACATTGAACCCGGGGAACGTTTGACCCTGGGAACAGTGAAGTTGAACCTTGGGAACATTGAACCCTACATGCTTCCGTCTCATGTGTGTGGATGCGTGCGGCTCTGCACACCCTGCCTGATGATAATGATGAACATGATGATGTTGATTTAGACTTGTGGCAGGATGTGTTATGTGGACTGGATGTTTGCTGTTCAGTTTATGTCTAAATAGGCTTGGCCTGTTTTGTGTGAATTTTAGTATTGGATGAGAGCAGATGGGTTAATCTGAGCGTGTGTATTTCAACATGTGCGTGCATCTTCATCGTGCCTGTATGTGGCGCTGTGTGTCACTAAAAGGTGTTCTGTAATACTCATACTGTACATCAGGAAATAGCTTAGGGCTGTTTCAATAGCCCCCCACCCCCCCACCCCCCACCTCCTCAGCGTGCCTTGAAACAACCCTCCTGGATGACTGGATAGTGTCAGCATCAAAACTGGCTTTCTGCTGCTTCAAGGTTTGTTGTGACATTGGAACATTGAATGACTTGGTCACGGGGGAGACTTGGAGGTTGCTCTCAGATTGATTTCACTGCGGTTATCTGTCAAAACACTACCCCGCTTTGGGGTTCTTTCATCACAAAATGGGGAACATCAAAGTGAGGAATGTGAAGGCTATTTTTCATGTGTGACATGTGACATTACACCATTTGGGCTATGATTCCATTATAGATGGTTTTAACTTGACAACAAAAACATTCTAAATTGAACCCCAGCTCACTTCCTGTTGCAGTGTTTGGACAGAAAAGAAAAGAAAAAGATTAATGTGGAGGACTGACCATTCCATGAAAACAGTCTATAGCTTTGTCTTCAGACTGATTTTGTCTTCAGTTTTTGTGCAACACTACCCTAAGTTTACCTAACAATAGAATATTGCAGGAATGAGTACAGAATATCTGGATGTTAGCACTTCCAACTCTTAGGTGTAAAAGTCAATGAGATTTTTATGGAGATTTCGGTTAAATGCATCAAATAAGGTCTCTGTGGTTAACAAAAGTTTATGAAACAGTAAAGTTTGTGTTCAGCTGCGTAATCTTCACAAATGAGGACCACTTTTATGATTTTCGAAGTGTAAATGCGTTTTTTTTAAAACACGATTTTCAGAAAATGCTTCAAAAGTCATAAAAGTGGTCCTCATTTGTGAAGATTATCTTGCGGAACACAAACCTCTGTTTCACAAACTTTCACAGACCTTATTTCATGCATTTGACCGAAATTAACATACAAATATCGCATTGACTTTTACACCTAAGAACCAGGAAGTGCAGGGACTTCTGGGTAAGCCTACAAAAATATGTCATCCCTGCGGTACTCTGCTCCTTTTTTGTATCTTTTTCATGTAAAAGACACAACATAGCCTACAGGTACTGCATGTGCTAATCCATGGACATGGACTAGTCACATGACACTGACTCATGAGTCATGACTGTTATGCTCATGGGATGTTTGTGTATGACTGTGCAAAGTTTCAGCCAATTGGATATTTGCATTTCCAAGCGAGAGAAAATAAAATAATCATTTGGTTTGGTTTCCACTCGTCTCTGAACATCGTCTCCCATGAGAAATGGCTGCACTGCTGAAACAATGGCTGTGTGAGTCAGAGAACCATTAAAAGTAGCCTATTATTTACCTTGTTGGACCATGACATTTAAGAACCTCAATCATGAAAATAGCCGATAAAAACAGTAATAACCTTGTGCCAAAGACTTAAAACTGCGTTACAAACCCACATTATAACTTGAAGAGTGGCTAATTTGGAAAAAGATCCTCAAATTAGTATTCAAGTCTAGTCGGTATACAGAAGGAGGTAGTTAGGCTCTAGTGTAGTACTTTGATGCATCTATAACAATTTCAAGGTATTACATTTTCCTTAGTCATCTTCAGCCGGTTCAAGTTCAGGTTAACTGCTGAACTGAAAAGACTGTTAGTAGCCCGGGATTCTTTTTTAATTTATTTATTTAAGATTTATTTGGCAGGGACAGTAGCTACACATCAATCAATGTTTTAGTTCACACTTCAATGTAAATGTGTCAGAGGTAGCCAAGAGGCTAATTTACATCTGTAGCCCCCGGGCAAGTCAATAACATAACAATTACAATAGCGTAAAAAAAAAAAAAAGTATTATGTTAGGAAACATTAACAGATTTAGTACAGCAGCGTTAAAAAGAAGCAGTAAATGCAATGTCCACGCTTGAATAAATGGAGGTGGTACGGTACACACTGACACAGGAACTGAGATTTACAGCTCTGGTGTTGTCTGAGCCTTCGAGTCCAAGGGTAATGCAGGTCCTTACATTTGTAGGCAGTGTTCCAGCGCTGCGTGGCTCGGACAGAGAAGACTGAACGTCCAAAACGATTGTGTCCAGATGAATTGGCTTGGTGAAAAAAAGAAGAGGATAGAAAAGATAAATGAGCTCATTGTGCTGTCTTCACTCTTCCAAATGGTCACCTTAAATCACTCGGGGGAGGCAGTAGAGTCGAACATCGACCCACGGTTTGTCTAATGGCCTGTGCATGCTGCCAACCAACCAATTCCCATGTGAGCCATGTTTTAAAGCAGCAGATGTGCTCACAGGTTCAGCTGAGGTCCCAGCGCTGCACGGCTGCTGCCCATGAACAGGCTTTTCCCTGCCTAACTAACTCAAAGGTGCGCCACATTTGTTGAAAAGTGAAATGGTTGAAAACTCTTAACGGTGCGCACATGCCACGCATGCCCACAAACCATCACCGTGTACGCACGTTCTCCAGCCTTTGCCACCTTTGTCTCAACAAAATCCAGGGAAAACCCTGAACAACGAGATGAAGAAATACAGACTGTTTGGAGTGTCTTTAGTGATGATCACTTAAAAACTACAGACCCGTCACTCTGACCTGTGGTCATGAAGTCCTTCGAATGCCTTGTTCTGTCCTACCTCAAATCTATCCACCACTTCCTGGGGTCCATCATCAGCCGGGACCTGAAATGGGAGCTGAACATCAGAGCTCTCACCAAGAAGGCACAGCAGAGAGGATGCATTTCCTCCTGCGGCAGCTGAAGAAATTCAAAGTGCCAAAGGCAACAATGGTGCTCTTCTACAACGCCACCGCCGAGTCCACCTCCTCCACCTCCTCCATCATCGTCTGGTATGCAGCATCCGCTGTGCTGAAAAGGTGATGGGATGCAGCCTGCCATCCCTTCAGGACAGAAAATAGCAACACTTTATTCTGGCATTTGGGTTGCTTTATAATCGGGAAATGTAACCATCCCATGTTCAGGGTTTTGACTGTTTCCAAAAATAATTGATTTCACTGGACAAATGTGTTGGTTTTCTTTATAGCTCCATGGTCATGTTTCAGTAAACTGTTTAATGCATTCCACGGACCTGCAGGGTGGCTGGCTGGTGCTCTCGCATCTGCTGTCCCCAGAGCTGGCAAGCGGACTCATATCGCTATGTTCAAATAGTGGCAAATAACCAACCCAAAACTTACAAAAATGTGTGAATATCTTCCTTTAATGTAGATACAAAGAACCGATGGATTGGATTGTTGAAACACACATTTCAAAACTTGTTATTTACAAAGATGTGTTTCTCTGGGTCTCTCTCTCCCCTTCTCTCAAGGCTTCTCCCCGCTCGCGCTGCACTGGGACAGCCTCAGGCAGACAGCCTGCCTTGGCTGACAGTTGCGCTGGGAGTGGGGAGGTCCTCTGGATGTCCCCGGTGCAAATAGCGATGTGATTTATTTTCTGAAATGCTGTCACAAACAAATTCCACAACATCCACAGTCCTTTTTATCTGCACTAAACTCAGATATTCACATTAGTTTGTAACTTTTGGTTGATTTTTGGTTGAGTATTGGCGATTTCTCTCCTCGCCCTCGCTTTGGAGTGTGGTCCTGGAAAATCTCCGCTATCTCCGAGGGTCAGATAGCCCTCGCACTTCACCCTAGCTCTGATGCCAAACAGAATCGGGACAGCCTAACCCTACCATGAGAACGCACAAAACGGATGGTTAAGGGCTAAGTGGGTGGGGCAAGGGGTGGATTGGGATTGGGCCCATTATATGTCACTTTAAAGGACTGCACTCTAAATTTTTGTGATTGTTTTCGACATAGCTTTTGTGTGACCGCTATGCTGCATCCTTGCACTAAGATAAATTCTCATTTGTAATCGACTTACTGTGGCTATTAAAGTGATCTTGAATCCAGAAAGTAGGATTTTGTGCTAAGAAGAACAACTCCTTGTGTTCATTGAATCATTGAACCATTATGCTGTGAATGATTAGTAAACAGAAGTGAGCAGAGAGATCGACCGGCTTTTGGTTAATTGGAATAAAATGAAGAATGAATGAAGAGTAGGTTATGAAACTCTTTGTTCCAGTATCCTGAATTATTAAATATTTCAAGGCGTAAACAGACTGCGAGGGAGTGAGCTAGATCCAGGTTTTAAGGGCAGAAGTGATAAAAGACACAGAGCTGCACATCTGTCCTTTTGAATGATCGTGCCGTGCGTCTAGGTTCCCATACTAACTCCCAACTCTCTTCGGGTGATGGCAATTTCTCTCGGCTCCTCTGGGCTTTGTGCATGAATGCTCCATAATACCTGCGGAAAGTATATAGGATTAAGTGCATAATTTATTTCCTCGGCAGCGGGCTGTGTTAAAGTATGCCGTGTGTCCCCTGAGGTTTGGCCAAGCTGCCCAGGATAACAGATGGCGTCTGCTTGGCAATGTGCCACAGGTCCTCCTTTGCTTATGTGTTACTAGCAAAGGCTAATTAGACCATTTGTAGTGGGCTTCTTTGCCGACCACCCACTGGCATGCAGTCTAAATCCAGCACTGCACTAAGCAGTGCAGGAATGTGCTGATGGAAGGTCAGTGTGTGTGTGTGTGTGTGTGTGTGTGTGTGTGTGTGTGTGTGTGTGTGTGTGTGTGTGTGTGTGTGTGTGTGTGTGTGTGTGTGTGTACACAGGATTTGATTACAGTGTGTCAGCTCTATGACAAAAATAAAGTAAAACTAACGTCAGTCCTCAGGCTCTTTCCTCCATCCTCCATCTCCACACACTTCCTTCCAGGCCCCAATGCTTCAAATACAAGGATAAACAACAACAAACACATAAGTAAGCATTCAACATGTTAAAAACACACGCACGCACACACACACACACACACACACACACACACACACACACACACACACAACCTCACACATTTCTACAGTTTTCATCAGCAGACTTGAGAATGCAGATGTGTGAAATATGCATTAATTATGTCAATGATATCTGTTGTGTGTGAGCAGCTGGCAGTCTGTGATATAATGATACCAGCACAGCCTTACGCTACTGTAAATAGCCTACAGAGTAAAAGCTACTGCTGTGACTATATTGACAGTTTGAAGAATGAGTCTGTCTGCAGGAATGTTGCTGAATTAAAACCATATTTTCTTTTACTAAACCTTTCTGTTTCCTCGCAATAAAGCTATTGAGGAAGGCCATCTTTCTTATTTCACTCTCAGAAGGCATTCGACTTTTTCGCTCTGACAAGGTCACAAAACCACAAAACCTTCTGTGAAACACTTCAACCTGCCTTCTCGATTGGGGATGATGGCTACCCACAAATATCTAAGACCCTGTCCAGACCTGGTACTAACATGGGCGAGATTGGATCTTGGGCGATCTGATCTCAGTAAAGTACAGGCCTGAACGCACCCAATGCATATTGAGATCCGATCGCTAACCGATTGCTAAAGCTGTAATGTAATGTAAATGTAATGTAATGATGTAAAGCCAAAGCTCAAGAGTTATGTCCTCACACTGTACGGGCCGACCGTCAAGCATGACCTGAGTGCTCAAACTGTAAAATAGAAAAATAAAAAAATAGAAAATAAAAGTCTATGGTTGGCCCCTGCGGACCATTCTGGCTCTTCTTGACAATAAAGTTTCATTTGAAATCTTCAAGGCAGAAAGGAAGGCTCATATCTCTGTCTCTCTCTCACACACATACATACAAGTCAGCAGCACCAACAAACTGACAAGCTAGAATAACAGAGATAGATCAATCAGAACAAGAAAATAGGCAGCTGAAGCTGAACGGCTTTCTTCCGGTCAACGTTTGTCTCGTTCATATCGGTTGTGATAGGAGGAAATATCAAAGAGGCACGCTGTAGTGTTGCCACAGCTTGACCAACCTGTCAGGTGTATCTATGGTGAGGCGCAGTGAGTGAAAAGCATTGAGAAAAGGCCCTGAGCGGCTTGACCAACCTGTCAGGTGTGTCTATGGTGAGGCGCAGTGAGTGAAAAGCATTGAGAAAAGGCCCTGAGCAGCTTGACCAACCTGTCAGGTGTGTCTATGGTGAGGCACAGGGAGTGAAAAGCATTGAGAAAAGGCCCTGAGCGGCTTGACCAACCTGTCAGGTGTGTCTATGGTGAGGCACAGTGAGTGAAAAGCATTGAGAAAAGGCACTGAGCGGGGAAATCGACTTGTGGCTCTATCTGCTTCAGCTGTGCGAGAGCCTGACGACATGTCTGAAATTCACCCGAGCGTCTGACGGCCACTCGGGAGCAGTTAATCACTCCTCGCTTGCCCCTGTACTCTGCACAGCCAACGACACCAGGAGGAGCTGAAATTGGGTCCGACTCTAAAATGAGTGGTGCTGCAGAAGCGGGCTTAATTCGTACTGTCTCTTTGGCATACCCCTTCTCCATGGTCTGACAAATAAATGGTCTTATGAGCTGAGCTTCTGCATGAGTTGACATACAGTAATGTAACTTGTCAGACACTTAGATCCAGACCATGACGGTCCAGACAATCAGTGTGATTGGCTGTCATTTTTCACTTTGCCCATAGAGCTGAACAGTCACGTGACATCTCTTGCCCCGGAAGTCCCCCCCCCCCCCCCCCCCCTACTTTTAGCCTTTTAGGCATAAAGATTATTGAAAGATATTGCATATTCCAGACTGAAATGTTATAACAGAAGTGGAGTATTCGCCAGAATAACATGAACATTTGGACACTTATTCAGCGGGTATCTTGTATGTTGCGTTCAGGTGCACTGTAGCCTACTTTTTTTTTTTTTTTTTTTACAGTGTATAAAGTAACCGGTAGGTCAGAGGCCAGTAGGTGGAGAAATCGCCGGCTACCGGGGCTTGGGGAACTCCCTGGACGTCACGTGACTGTTCAGCTCTATGGTCTCCGTAGCCAAGCAAACTGGCCTAATGCATGTTTAATGCATTAATGTCTTCTTTTTTGCTAAATTGCTGCTTTGCAAAACGTTACTGAAGAAACCAGCTGTTGCTGTTTTGAGGTCTGAGCTTATTTGTGAGTTGAAGAATACATTTGATGAACTGTGATCCAACATCAGGGACCTATGAGAAAATGAGCTGGAGATTTCCTGGAGGTCTTGTCTTGACAACACATCAAATCATCAGTGTGATAGGCGCTCAAGGAAACATATCTTGCAGACCACAGATTGTCTGCAGTGCACCCTCATGGGAAAGAGAAAGAGGAAAACAGACAAGGTTGCTCATCTTGCTGTGTTCCTTGTGAGTTTTGTTTCTTTCAGATCCTGATATGGGCAGTTGGGCACAACCTTTTCCACAATGGTCCACTAGAATATAATAAGAACTATAATAACTATATGATAATGAAGATAAAGGTGTCCTGCTTCTGAATTCCAATCTCATGAGCAGGTCTTCAGCAGTGGACGGAACAAACAAAGTGTTCTGTGGCGCGTTGATAGCCCATACACTTTGGTCTTTATAGCCGCACATCTGTGCTAGTCTCTTGACAGTCTGGGACATTTACTTCTGTGGCAGCGCAGCGGCAATATTTATTTTCTGAAGTACAATGGGGGAAAAAATCCAAAGTTTTCAGAAAGTCAATTGTAATGAACCAAACTTTCTTATCTGTGGTCAAACAAGCAACTTTGCCTTAAATTGGACAACAGCAACTCGGGAGTTCTGAAAAATGAGGTGCTTGGGTCGTGTACGGTCAATAATATGAATTGTTTGTTTGTCTGTGCCTTCAGAATTCACTTCAGTGTGAGATCCACTGAGCAGCACCCAGTGATTTCACTATACATGCTTCTTCATCTGAAGAGAGTACTATATTTAAACGAGAGCTTGAAAACAAGCAGAACATATTGATTGTCAAAGGGACACAGTTATGATGATTCATCTTCATAGGAAGGAAAGAGTTATCGATTCCCATCTTTGTGGCTGTGTCTGTCTTGGAGACTGACACGTGTAGTATATGTATGTGCCTGTGAGAAAGGTCATGCAGCAAATTAAAGTAAACAGATGAAGCACCCTCCGTCCTGGCTGTGAGGCAATCAATTAGGCAAGTGAACTCAACCTGATTAGCTACTTGGGTAATATACAACGAGTACAATCTTAATTCAGCAGATCTGCCATTTTAACCAGAATATAGCTTTCATTCACTGTCTTGAGACTTTAGGGCTACAATAAGATACAAAAAGAGGCTTATACTGTACATGGATCAACTAAAAGGGCCCTCATTCCATCTCATTCCAATCGTTATTCACCTTATCAATATTTTGAAACAAGCATGCCAATAGCCATTGGCAGTGAGTGATGTCCTGAGTCTAATCAGGATATCTCTCTAGGTTGATTGATGCGTTCTGTCTAAATGTAGCTGATAGTAGTGATATAATACAGCAGACGGCTTTGAGCTCAAGGCTTTATAGCTTTCTAATTACCAAGGTACTGTATGATCAAGCACCTCGTTGGTCCAGGGCCCTGAATTAAGACAAGAGAAACAAATGATCAATGATCAATAGCCTGAGGCAGCTTTGCCATGTTTTCCCTGGACACTATTGGTGCTCACGGCATTCATATAATGAGTCTCTGCTCTGAGAAATGCACGCAAACCAACCTGGTGTGTTGGAAAGCATTGCTGCAGTGCATTAATTAGGACCGAGCAAGAGGATTACCTGTATGTTCATCTAAAGGCCTCAACGGAGCATTTTTCCATTTCTAGTCTTTCCTTTTGGATAAGCAAATTCATCTGAGGTAGCCTGGAGCTGTTTGGATTTGGTGGATGAATATCAAATATAATGGTGCTGAGTCTGAGTCCATACTGATCCAACACCTGCAGCACATGTGTTGCAGACCAAAACTGGTACAGACTCAAACCCAGGTCTTTCTTGAAGTTGCTTGTTACAGTAGCAATTAGTCTCTTGATTGTGATGTCGTACAGGTACGGTACCTTTTCAAAATGGCTGCTTCAAGCTGCCATGGCTATGTTGCTGAAGCTGAAGAATTATGCTTCCCGCATCGGCGAGGACCTCGAGTGTCCGTGCGGAAAAGTGATGTCAAATCAGCAGACACGCCCCTCCGCAAGGCTCCCGTGCGGACGGTTTTCGCCTGGCCGTGCACTGCACACCCCAAATTTTGTAACTACGCGGACGCGGCTGGGCGGACAAAGTGGAGTTTTCAAGACTCGCGCTCACTTCCACGAGCAGAAACTCGCACAGGGTATAAAAGCTCCACACGTTTCCTCGTCAGGATTCCGTGTCTCTCATTTCCGTGCGGCCAGGCCAAAGGTCGTCAAGCTTATTCCCAGCTTAAGGCCTGTTACTCATTATCATCAATGCTAGAAATATCGCACACTCGTTTCTAGTCTTGCGCGCCCCATTCCATTGTAATTCTTCAGGACTAAATTAGCCTAATTCCTAATCTTAATCCATGACAGTGCCATTTCTCTCACATCAGAGGGAAAAGTCAGTTGCTATATACATGTACATGTACGTAGTTGACATTTCTTTCTTGTCTGGAGGCTACAAGTCTCAGTGGATTGAATTCCATCCAAGCTACAGTATTTCACACCATGAATATTATTTGCACCCATTATTCTGTCTGCATGTGATCTATGCAAAGAAATTCCATTATTAATTCTATTTGATATAGTATAGAGTAGACCCCAGGGTACATCACTGATGATACGTCCCAGGTGCATCCATGAGATGTTTTTTCTATATAGTTAGCCTGGCCTGGCCAGTGACTCCTAGGAATAGACTACGTGACAACCAGGAATAGATTGGTGAGCACTGGAGAGACAGTTGACAGCCGGAATGTAGACAGCACCCGTGAGCAGTATGGGTTAGCGCCCCAGCCTGTGTCTTCCGTGAGGAGGAAGCCCAACAAATCCACGAGAGGCCTTTTAGGAGGGCCATTTAAGCCGCAAGTGGAGCCTGCAGTACCACCACGGCCCAAGAAACATCATACCGGAATGAAATGTTGGGAGCGGGGGAGTCTGGTGCAACGCACAGGTCCTGGACCTGGTGAGACGTACAGTAGGAGGAGCCCGGCCAGGGGTCAACCCACAGAGCCCAGTCCCTCCACGTGCCAGAGCCTCCCGGTCCCGGCAGAGTAGTTCCGGAGCAGCGGATTGAGTGGCCCTGTCTTTCCCTAAGAGGGCTGACCGTGGGTAGCTACTGGGACGTAAGTCGGGGCTTGATCAACCCCGGCTGGGTCACCTGGGCGCGGGTGTATGATGTTGCAGTACCCGAAATATCCTATGACCCCAGGGTACATCACTGATGATACGTCCCAGTTGCATCCATGTGATGTTTTTTCTATATAGATGTTTTTATGTCTCATCCATCAAAGACTCATAGCAGTTTGTGTCAAGTGTTTTCCACTCCATTTCTCACCAATGCATTAAAGTTTCTGATGGAAAATCACAAGATGTTTGAACCACTTATTTATACAAAATACCTGGAACACTTAACAAAAGTATGACTATCAAGTACCAAATAAGGAATATGGAACCTTATATATCTATATTCTGACTTGACTTGTAAGTGCTGGTGTTTGCCGATGCAGTTTGTCTGTGTTTGGCATCATTTTTGACTGTGACCCCATTTTGTGCTCATATTTGTTTATTTTTTATGGCATTTCTGTAATTGTGTCCACCTCCTGTAGATGTGACATGGTGGGGGCATGAGCTGTGGTGATTCCATAAGGAAACTTGATGGAGTTCAAATGAAAAATGACCTATCAGTGTGAGATATTGAGGGCATGTCCCTTAGAGCAGATTCCCCACGAGTACAATAACACTAGATCTGCAGGTGGCACAGGTGTGATATACGATACCTAGAGTGGCACATTACTTGAAAAGGTCCTGTTGCTTCATCTCTACGGAGTCAGCATAGCTGGATAATAAATGTGGATTCATAGGATCTACTGGAAGTCAGAGGGCTTGGCAGTAGGGTCGGGTGTAGCGTTGGGTACCGAAATCTGGTACAGCTATGGTTCAGTTCAGTTCAGTTCACTTTATTTATACAGGAAGGGATAAAAATGACATTTCACATGTACATTTAACTGGCCTGACTCAGTTACAAACTGGTTTTCAGCAGGTTCCTGTTCTGCAGTACATTAAACAAAAAAAATATATATACAAGAACATGTTCAATTTCACTACATACAATATTACAGACCTAACAAAAAAAATTACATTTACAGACATTCATTCATTCATCAATACGAAAACAGCAACAACAAAATTAAAACCTAGGGGTGAGTCGGATCAGTGATTACATGGTACTAGGGATGTCGACGGTTAACCGTTAACCGTTTAACCGCCGACAACGTCATTGGTCGGTTAAGCATGTCGGTCAAATGGTTAATTTGCATATTAAATTGGCATACAACGTGTTGCCAATATGGTGTTTTTTTTTCCTCCTTCGCGGTAAGCAATGTTAACAAGTAGTTACTGTAGCAGCAGGATATAGGAATTAAAAGCTCCTGCCAGAACAACATTCATTTAGAGAAAGGCTTTTCCAAATGTTTGAGAGAAAAGCAGTGTGCATTGTCAGCACTGACTTATCTCTGTCTCTCTCACTGTCCGCTCCACACATGTGCCACAGCCCCGCCCCCCTCTGCTTTGAGCAGACAGGAGAAGTGCGATGCATTTCTCCCCTGACGCCCTGCCTGCCCTGTGCAGACTACAGCGAGCCAGTCACTCTGCTGCTTCTGTGTTCCAGCCGCTGTCATGAAACGGCTTTTCAGTTTGGTCAGGACAGGAGCGCATGGCCTGAAACCCGACACCTTGCTCACCTCACAGCGTTCAGCGTGCACTGCGCACGTCCGTGTCTGGAGTCAAACCTTATGGAACGTGCACATTACTTTTTCTTCACTGGTTCATTCGGTTTCACTCTCTCTCCCTCCCTCTCTGCATGTTCATCATGCACACGCATGCATACGCTCGCACTCAACAGTAGTTTTTTACCGTGTTACAAAAATGCAGACATGCGTCTAATTGACGATTGAAAAGTAACAATTAACGTTAGTCTTTACTGTCCAACACAGAGCAGTTCGGAGAAATTGTTTCACAACGAGAGACGGATTGTTTGTAGACTGCATTCATTGACACTTTCAAAGCCGGTGTGAAAGCAGCTACTGACAGCTGCATGCGGACTCGTCTTCATAATGACTGTTGTGGAGCCCTGCAAGACACAGAGAGCATAGCCCTCGTTGCGTGCGTGAAGACAGAGGGAGAAGGAGTGAGACCAAAAGCAGGTATTATATATTGCTAAAAGTACAAGATACTGTAGTGATGCACGCTTTGTCAGTGCGCCCTGCAGCTCCTGGGCTGTCGTCCGCTCAAACAGTACTTCACGGGGCGGCTGCGTGTTAATTGACGTGTCCTTAATATGCAAAGCGTGCAGCTCTAAGCAGTATAGCCTATCGGAGGAATGTTTTTGTTTAGATGGCTGGAGGATTCAACTTGTCTTTTCGTTTTGTTAATGTGTTTTCTTCTGCTTGTAGATGTAAAAATAAACGCTTTCTAATGAAAAAAAATCAAGCACTTGTTGTGGTAATGGTTTAATGGGGCACAGACAGTCAAAATGCGCATTTTAATCTTCTCGGTTAACCGACAATTGTCGGCTAATGAGGGTCGGTTGTCGGTCAAAGAAAATTATGATTTTCGACATCCCTACATGGTACCGCTTTAAAACCGGTACTTACCCGGACCAACTTGCAACCCAGATTTGGGTGCCTCATTTGGGTCTGATGACGAGTAGTGTGGCTGCTGCAAACGTTACCTCGGTGCAATAAATGAAGTAAGTGGACTTTAGAGCCCTGCAGTGTGCCAGCTGTTTTATTCCTTTTTCCTGCCTCATTTCGGTGCCATGCTCGAGCTGCTGTGTGAAATATCTGCCCTCCAGTGTTCCGAAACTGGCGCTGGCTGCATACACCTTGACTGAGTAACATTATCATTTGGAGCGTGCCACTTAAAAAATCTTTACCCCCCCAAAAAAATCCACTTTATGTTGAAAAAGTATCGGTTCACACACCGTTGAGGCACCGTCCGGTACCATTTTAAAAGTATTGTTTTAGCACTGGTATTGGAAAAATATGAAATGATACCCATCCCGACAGTGAATGTGAGAGCTAACCAGCTAATTCTACATTCCCCAGAATAGACGACCCATGACATCCCGCAAAATGAGCTTGTTAAATCCGAAATAATTAGATATTAACATGGCTGTACATGCTTGTGATTGAATTTGAGAGTGAGGTTGAGATACTGTACCTATAAGAGTTCGGAGGAAGCTAAAATATAACGGAGAGAGAAAAAAATGGCTACTTATCCCTTTTCAGTGTTGTGAAAAATACTAAAAATGTCTATTCAGCGATATGGATTCTGATGCTGTAGAGACTGAATCAAACCTTCGAGTTCCCATTTTCTCTGCTGCAAATGGTATTTCATGATGCAGCATTTTTACAGTTATTCATACTGAAGACGGTAGATAACCATTTATACTGAATACAGTAGATAATATTGTCACAAATGGTAACGTAGCATTTTTTATCACAGTCACAGCTCAGATAGGCCCTTTCTAATTGAACATACAACACAGGAATGAGTTAGCATCGCCTGGTTCCCGCCTCTCGAAGTCAATGGGATTTTTGGATGGATTTCTTTGGTTAGATGCCTGAAATAAGGTCTGTGGTGGTTAACAGCTTCAAAATCATGAAAGTGCATTTGTTTGCACTTCATTTGTTTAGATTATTTTGCTGAACATAAAAACCGAGACAGAAGAGGTAAGTGTGATTCCTCTGTTGCTGCTCTCCTCAGCTCTTTATTTCACAATAAATCATCACACTTGTTCTTTTCACTTTGTATGAAAATAAAAATAAGAAAAATAATAATTCAGTCACAAAAACACATTACTTTCCACAGTACACGTTCTATAAAATACAAGTCCACAACTATTATGATGCCAACCCTTTGGGACTTGCCACTGTTCCACCTCTTGTTACCTAGCTTGTTTTGTATACTAATTGCTGTCAGCTGGCCTGGTTGGTTCCTGGCATAGCTGTAACCAGCCTGATAGAGCCTCAGAGGATGCATACATATTGGCTGCCGTGACAAGCAGCCACTGCTCACTGCTCACTTTGTTGTTGTTGTTGTTGTTGTTGTTTATAGTGCAGGGAGCGTAAGAACTGCTAGTTTCGGGGCTGGTAACTGTGATAGATTGTGTTTGTTACAGATTAGTGCCACCAGACTTTATAAAGCTCCCAATGTTCACACACTCAAGCACAGGGGTGCCCAATACGTCGATCGCGATCGACCGGTCGATCGCGAAGGTAGTGTGGTCGATCGCGAAGGTAGTGTGGTCGATCGCATGGCATTGAGGGAGATTTTTTTTTTTTTTTTTTTTTACTGTTTTTCCACTGTTTCCACTGTTTTTCCACTGTTTCCACTGTTTTTCCACTGTTCCACTGTTTTCCACTGTATACTCGGTGTATATATATATAAATAAATATGTTTGGTAGATCACTTTGACTTGGTCATTTTAAAAGTAGCTCCCAAGCTGAAAAAGTGTGGGCACCCCTGCTCAAGCACAATCCAAAACTAACATTTCCCTTCGTGGCTGTTAAATTAACTATCCTCCTTCTGATTCATTCTCAATCCCTTTAAATGTCAAATAGGAACCGCGTGCTTTATGAGTAAGGCAAGATAGTCATTCATTTTAAACACTTCCATTTCATTATTAAGGTGTCATTGTAATTGTCTTATAACACGCTTGATTTGCTGAGTATAAAATATATGAAATATATTTCTAAATGGTAATGGCTATGGTTATAATTACAACCACGATGATGCTTTGATGATCAAATATATTGTTTTCAAATGTGTTTCAAAAAACCCAATTTTAGGACAAAATAATGTGAGGTCAAAGGTCATCATGACTAATTTGGCTTCTTTTAGTTTGATGAAATTGGCAGCCAAGTTGTCAGAATAAAATGTTTGCATTTTACGTTTTTTTGCAAACCACGGATATGTTGAATATCAAAGTAGACCTCTAGTGGTCATGTAAATAACAGCCTGCTATTGAAATAGCATGGTGGAAATAATGGCGTTGTGGCCGGGGGGTGGCAGAGAGAGTGTATATTTTACCTGCGGGGTTTGATCCGGTGCCTGGGTTCACATTGGAGACCTGAAGACCTGCTATTTTAGCATCCACCTCCCCCCCCCCCCCCCCCCCGACCCCGCCCTTTTTCTTAATTGCATTTTCTTCTAGTTATACAAACACATGTTTGTTTTCCTGGGGAAGTCATTAAAATGGAAATGAAGCCTATGAATATGAGTCTATTCTCAGATATTGATCAGCGCATGTCTGAGCTTGGCAGCAGTGTCACAATCATTAGATGTATATGGGAGGGGGTGGAAGAATTTCATATCTGAAAGTCTTTAATGCAGTACTGTATGTCTTCAGGGATGATGAAGCAGATTTTATTTTTCCACCAAGTAATTGATGTTCCCTGCCCTTATATAGCCTATGGATTTAAAGTACATTGAAATGACTTTCATCCACTTGTATTTCCAGGCTTTATTAGTGAGAGTTTGATGGACTTTTATGGCCATCAGTCTGACATGCTCCTATGTACTCTCGCTCGCTCCCAAGGAGAAATGGTGAGTTGTGGTTCAGACGACAAGGCCATTTATATTCCTGCTGAACAGAAAAAAACTTTTAGGCACTTTGAATTAGCCCCTGCGAAACAAAACACAAAGCAAATCATATTTAGACTGTGCCAGTGCAATAGAACCTGGAGCCAGTGAAATGTATAAAATCCAAAGATTACTTGTATTCATATTCTCAGAATGTAAATGGAAAAGAATCCCAGAATAATATCTAA
Source organism: Poromitra crassiceps (assembly GCF_964638095.1). NCBI lineage: Eukaryota > Metazoa > Chordata > Actinopteri > Beryciformes > Melamphaidae > Poromitra > Poromitra crassiceps. The sequence continues at coordinate 15,062,440 of NC_139644.1, forward strand.
GCGCTTAATCTTTTAGTCAAATTAAAAATACAGAAGAATATAATATTAGATATAATATAGAATATAGAGTATGACTGGAGTTGAGAAGCTGAGATAGTAAACTCTTTTCTTGATGAGGCTTTGAGCTCTTGACTTGACAAACTTATTTTTGACTAGAGAGTTTGCCTTCCTGTTTACATTCCCATGCTGTATTTACAGACTTTTGCTTCAGCCACTTGAACCATGCTACCGTTGCGCTATAAACTCCATAATAAGCAATAGAATCACTAACATGTTTCCAAATAAATAAAGAATTAATGTGTGTAATCTTTTTCTTCTTTGCCAAGAAATAGTTCTTCTAAGTCGGTTGCTTTTAACGGTTTCCACGTTCTACTAATATACCGGTAGTTACAACAGGGGTTCCCAAACTTAAGAATGCCCACTTTGAAATCTGATCAACACCCGAGACTTATTTAATTAACACAGCATGTGAAACTTGGGCATACGACAAATTAATAATCCACCTACAGTACAGACAATACATACTGTACATACAAAGATTTAAGCAAAATACCCAAAAGCCAGATTGCCAACATTTTCTCCCCCTTTACTCATCAGAAGTATTTCGCGATCCACATGCAGTGTGGTAACAGTAACATTAATGAGGGCCCTGGCACTGGAAGTAACACCTAAATGGAATGGAACCATCAATAATGGTACTGGTTGGTTCATCATCTCATCTCAGCCTGTGGCCTAGGGGGCCGTAGGGGTGTCATGGTGGATGCTTGTGCGGTCAGGAATCTCCACTGCTCTCGATCTTCTGCTGTATGAAGCAGGGTTGGGAAGCTGCAGCCAGTCCACTCCTTGATATTATCCATCCAAGACTTTCTCTGTCTGCCTCTTCTACGTTTGCCTTCTATTGTCCCCTGAAGGATGGTATTTGACAGGGATGTATGTCGCGTGGTGTGGCCAAACCAGGTCAATTTGCGGCGTTTCACTGTTGAGAGTAATGGTTCTTGTTCTCCAGCACGGGTGGTAACTAGCTGCCTAACGAAGTCTGTTGTCCGATGTTCTTGATATGAAATGTGTAGCATGCTCCTGTAGCACTTGTTTTCGAATGCCTGAATTCTGCGTTCGGTGTCTGCTGTGAGTGTCCCGCTCTCACAACCATAGACAAGGGTGGAGACTACCAGTGCCTTGTAGAGTTTGACCTTCACAGGGAAGCTGATGGCGTTGCTTTTCCAGATACTGGTGAGTTTTGTCATGGCTGATGTTGCAATGCTGATTCTGGTTTTTATTTCTTTTGTTTATTTATTTATTTATTTGTTTATTTAAAAAGGATCCCCATTAGCCGCCGCCGAAACGACCGCTAGTCTTCCTGGGGTCCAGACACAATACACATTACGTTACAAGCAATTGTAAACAGTAGACAGTAAAGTGCAGTAGTAAAATACCATATTAAATGCATTACAATACAGGGAAAATTACAAAAAACACATAGTAAAAATCGATACAAAGTAGGATAGAAAAACAACAATAGTTTGGTCAGCTAATTCTATAGGCTGGCCTATTGCGCACACAATTTATCTAAAAGACACTACTATTCAAAACATAAAATTCCAAGTAGTGTTAAAGTGTAGTCCTGAGCATCAGTGTGTGTTTGCTGGTGTTTGAGAGTGCAGCTGGGATCTTAACTTCCTTTTAAAACCAACCCTCCCAGCTTTTGTGGAGCTGCTGTCCGCACTCACAAAGGACCCGAGGTATTTAAAGTCCTTTACTTCCTCCAGTTTTTGCCCATTCAATCTGATGTTGGTTGGTGTTTGGTGGTTGTAGCTGTTGACCAGAATCTTGCTTTTCTCAGCACTAATCTCCATTCCGTTGGTTACACATCCTTTACTTCCTGCTTTACCACCTCAAAACGGTTGCTGTGACAAGGGTCTATAGACACATCCAACAGGGAAACAGTGTGGGTGGGGTCGTCACTGGTCACATTACCATCATGTATTCTTGTTTGTAATTTCATAATTGGGGGGTGGGATCTTACATTATTATCTTGGGTGTATTAGAAAACCTGTAAAATAAGACCACCTTTAAGTGTATTACTATACTCAATTATAACCCAATCATTCAATTAGTAGATGAATGCTGATTGTTATTTCTTACAAAGTACTAATTAAAAGTTATACTTTTGTCCTTACTTTAACAAAACACCAGAGAGAGGAAACTGCTTAATATGCTTCCGATGGCTTTGCATGTTAATCACAGGGAAACAGGATCAGTTTGGTCACAAAGATGACAGATAACTGCGCTCATGGAGGCCTCATGGAGACTGGAGAGAGGCAGGCGTCGCCTCTGATTTCTCAGGTGGGCTCTGCCTGAATGAGCTGTCAGTGACACCCTCCAGCTCTCTGTGACCCCGTGCCGGTGTGCCACCACCTGCCGAGCCTGTCTGGAGTTAGAATGAAACAACAGTCTGTATACACACTGTGCAGGAGTAATCCAACCCTCTATCAACAATCTATCTATCTTTATCTATCGATCGATCTATCTATCTATCTATCTATCTATCTATCTATCTATCTATCTATCTATCTATCTATCTATCTATCTCTATGTTTGTGAACCAAAAATACTGTATGTTGCATATTATCAACATTTCTACACTGTATGTGTGCAGAGGTGGAAAGTAACTAATTACAATCAAATGAAAGGATGTTTAAAAATTAACGTTGAAAAGGCTGCTGTGGTTGGAGGAGGAATTCATGAAATGTTGTATTTGATGTATTTTTGGTTCACAAAGGTACATCGGTGATTTTCAGAAATGTAAAACGGAAATGTTTTATTGTGGCGACTGGAGATCATGATGCATTCACTGAGCTAACAAACCATAGACCGAGTTGAAATGGCTTCTATCTAATGGTTTTTCTGATAATGGCTAAAGGACTAATTGAGCGTACAGATAGATGACATGAAAGCTCCTTCAGTTCATTTTCATGCCAAATACACATCAAAGCCGTAAACAATGCGTTCCATTTACAGGTCAGTGTTGAGTGGCTGAAAGTCTCTGCTGTTTGTGTCGACCATATTAACCATATTAAGAGCTTTGGGATGCATCCGCACACGCGTGGCCCCGCCTTCAGTGTATAATCTCCCTCATCTCTTGTTAGACCTATCATGAATACACTTAAGACTCAGTGGGCGGAGCTTCTGTGTACAGTACATTTGCTATCGATTAAATAACTCTAGGTAGAGGTGACCTTTCCATAATCGATTCACATGTGTCAGTGATGATGCCTTTGTTTGTATTTCATAGATCGTTTTAATAAATGTGTGTGGGGGAGGGGGGGGGCTGCCTGTAGCCTGCACTGCAGTTTCCGGCTGGAAATGAAGATTCATGATTCTTCATACGTCTCATTTCTAAACGTTTATTGCTGAAAGATCCTAAGCTAATGGAGTGACTAACACTAACTGCCTCATTTCTGCCCCTGCTGGTAAGATAGATTAACACATGGCACATTAGAGCTGAAATATTCTTGAAACGGCTAACTTTTCGATGAAGCAACAGACTGCTAAGTGCTAATGCTATGCACAGCAAAACATTTGACTCCAGATTTGTGATTTAGTCAGGGATATTTTCAAATACATGTATTATTTGGCACTTGACACTGCCTCTTAATCACTTTTAATATTTAACTTCAGTACTAAATCTTACGGACTTGTCTTACGGGCTGCAGAACATTGCATTTTTATGAAGTGAAAATAGGATTATTTTACATTATCATTATGACCTGGTGAAACGCCTCAGGGGCCAGAGCTACAACATAGCCTGTTAATGATCGTTTCCAAGAGTTCCAGCTAGGGATGCACCGATCGATCGGCACGTGACCGGAAATGGCCGATTTTCACGTGATCGGCCTCGATCGGTGATCTGTTCCGGTCACTCTAAATAGCCGATTCTGTGAGCCGATTTTCACATGACGTGCGCGCACCCCAAAGCACCGAGACAGGCACCCAGCCACCACACCACACACGCCAGCATACCTTCCTCGTTGTGGATTTTTTTCACCGTCAGTGAAGTAGACAAAGCTCGCAGTTTGTCACACATGCAAGTCGAAAATAAGCCGTGGAGACAGAGATGCGGCGGAGTCCCGCTCGGCTGGAGTCCAGTCAGAGCGGCTCGCTTCACCTCACTGGCCCCTCTCTCTCTGCTCTCTCTCCCCGGGAAGCGGTGCTCCAGCAACCCGCCACCGCGCACAGCCGGCTTGGCGAGGTGAACGCGAGCATTGTGTCCAGTATGATAACCATTCCCCGACCTGCTTTTCCATTCCACATCAGCGCTGCTGCCTCAGCCTGTCAAGTCATGTTGTAACGTGACGTGGATACAGGAGAGACTATTTGTTTCGTATTGCAAATAGAACGACATGAGAACGACGGACATAATAATAAAAATGCATCGGACTCACAAGTGTGCAACGTTTTCTGTGCGTGACGATATTTTTTCGGATGGCAGATAAAAATACGCATACCAAACTTCGGACTGTGTGTAAACTCCGCCTGATATTCAGACTGAAGATCGTTACTGTAACTCATAAACTAATTTCCCCTCTACTCAAGAGGACTGGTCTGGAGCCAGTCTATAAACTCCTTGTCCATGGATCATTTTGATGTTCTGTTGCACCTGTTTTCTTTTGGAAAAGTAAATGCATGATAGCTGTGGGATATAGGCTATTGGATTTCATTTAATTTTTGTATTCATTGTATTTGCACAAAAAAGCTCTGTCCAGTAGCCTAACCTGGAACACTTTTATTTTGAGATGTGTTTGAGTGAGGTCCTACTTCATGCAAATGATAAGAATTGTTTATTTGTTTATTTGGATCCCCATTAGATGTAAGAATTGTTCTATGAATCTTAATTTTTAAACAAAGTTACAAAAACGTTTGTGTAAGCTGTCAATTGTTGTTTTTAGAAAAAAAAATCGGAATCGGCAAAAATCGGTATCGGCAAGTCAGACTATTCAAAAATCGGAAATCGGAATCGGCCAAGAAAATGGCAATCGGTGCATCCCTATGGGAATTAACCTGTTGCAAATTCATGGAGTTTTGGAATTTTTATTAGGGTTCAGATTTGCTCTGCAGTCAGAAGTTACCTTTGTCTCTTTCCAATGAATTTACATCAGACAAGCACTCTACCGTATGCAGCCTTTGTGTAATGCTGAGAGAGGCCAGAGCTGTTTGGATGAGGTGACTGGGTTCTGTCCTCACAAGAACTCGAAACTTTGCTAGTCAGACCACTAACTTAGGACATCAAATAATACCTTACGTGGATCGCATTACAATAAACTAAAGAGATAAATTATAGATAACGTACAATGGCCATTGGCCAGGTTACGATCCTATCTCTGTCTGTGCTGTTCTGCCACTCAGGCCGGGATTACTTTCTGAATGTAAATGGATTTTCTATATGAAAGTACTGTAAGTTCAGTGTATCCTTAAGTTCAGAATGACTCCCGAGCTTCTTGTGACATATTATTTGCACAGTGTGTTTATGATCTCTCTACAATATTCTCCAGGAACACTCTTTGAATAGCTCTATCTTTTTATGCTTAGCTCATTCATACATATTCTTATTATTGTAATCAGTGGCGTCATTTTGTGGCTGTGTACATTTTCACAGAGAGAGAGAGAGAGCTAACTGCTGCAATCAGTGATTTTAGAATTTAGATGACATTGTCAGTTTGTATAAGAGCACTGATGGCAGTTAGGGAATGAGTTATTTCACGAACTCATCAAGGACTGACGATTAGCCAATCAGCGCCACGGCAGGACTAACGCTAAGCTGCTGTCAAGCTGTGCAGGGAACCAAGGAGTAACAACAATGGCGACCGCTATAGTCAAGATAGACTTGATTAACACATTTATTTGAAATAGATGGCATGCCTCCTCAGTAACTACACTTCGAAGTATAGTTACTGTGGTTTGTCTTTGTCCAGCTGACTCCAAAACCAAATCAAACTGCAGTAAGGGTAGTTACTGCATTTGTCCTTGGTCTTTGGTTGAATCTCGTAGTTATTGCAATTTGTATACTCTGTTTTCTCAAATATAGATCAAGACTGAACTTAGACAATTTCTCACATGATAAAACAGACATCTAAAAGTTCAAATTCAGCAATAACAAAATCTTTACCAAAACTGTTACTGTGGTTTGGCTTTGGAGGACAGTGCTCTCCTGAGAAACTTTGAGTCCACTAAAGACATTATTTGACATAGTGAACTCATTAGCCCTGTTCGAAACCATTCCCTATTACAGAAATAGTGGACTATATAGTGTGTTCGCCATTTTATTATAGTGTTTGAATTTTCAACTGTTAATTTGATTCACTATATACTGTACATAATGCACTATAAAATATCCACAATGCACTGCAATTTCTAGTGAACAGTGAATGTACCCTACATTTTCTCCCATTTACCACGATGCAATGCGGTCCTGTTTACCAAGAGTGAGGTAGTGTCCGAAACTAATTTGATCGTTCCCCAATGTAGTTCACTATGTTTAGGTGTTCCAGTGCCAGGTGCCCTCATTAATGCTAATTATTACACTGGGGTTATTTCCTGCTTTACCACCTCAAAAGGTTGCTGTGAAATCAGCCTATTGTCTACCATGATACACCATGCCCCGACTAAGAGGAAGGTCCTTAATAAAGCGGTTAATGCCAGCTCTTAACCCAACATAAGTGGACTACTGACCCTGTTTACTTTTAATTGAATGATACAATTTTGCAGATAATTCAATTAAGATCATCTTTTGTAATCGTTATAAAATCCGCAGCTTGCTTGATGTTTTTCAGATTGTCATTTGACAGCCCAAAAAGTGGCCATTTAGTCAGGCCTCACTCACAGAGTTGGCATGCAGCCTCTCCTCTCTCTCCCCAGAGGGGTTTCATAGTCCTCTTCAGTGGCTGATTACAACTCAGCTCACCTGTGTGCTGCTCCAGACAGTTCACTGGCTCATTCAAACTGCGCTCATCTGTGTGCTGCTCCACTCTGGGGCTCTCCGTGGTGCTGAACCTGTGTTGAGGCATTTTGGCCACTAATCAATTAGCCATATTTACCCATTTGGTCGGCCCTAATTACCTAATTAAAAAAATCTGGCTCCATTAGGTCACCCGCAGGGGTGCTCTTTACACTTCCTGAAAGATCAGCCCCATCACAAGTAAAATGGCATAGCTGTGGCCAAATGCTCTCTCTCGCTCTCTCACTCTCTCTCTCTCTCTCGCTCTTTCACACACACACACACACACACACACACACACACACACACACACACACACACACACACACACACTTTGCATTCTTATTATAGGATTGAGCTATTTATTCATCATATCTCTAGTGTTGTGTTCTTCTCATCTTCTTCTCTTCTCATCCTATGTTCTTCCAACCATTCATCAAAATGAAGTCCGCCATATAAATCAGAATTAACAACAAAACATTTCATTTCATATTTCATCAACATTGTATTTTATTCCAGCTCTGGCAGTTACAATGTTGCCATGGAAATGGCGCGAGTAATATTTTTAGGGATGTGAGCATGTGCTGTCATGCTGATTTGATCATGTTCTAAATGTCTAGCTGACCAATCAGATAGCTTGGTCGGAACTACCTGTTGAATAAAAGAAATTCATCAAAATGTAATAATACTGTATGGCGAAAGCATACATCAATCTGCGTTGTTGTTGGTCCGTGACATTTAAAAAAAGGATAAGGCAATGCCTCTTTCTTTTTCTCTCATTACTTCCACCAAGGAGGTTATGTTTTGTGCCTGTTTGTCTGTTTGTCTGTCAGCAGGATTACAGAAAATCTACTGGGCTGATTTTCATTAACCTTTGTGAAAGGAAGGGAGTAGCATCGGCCAAGGAAGAAGCCATTACATTTTGTCGCAGATCCGATACGACTCATGACTAATTTGCATAGCAGACTGGACTATGGCCTTGGCGGAGCTCTCAGAGTGCACTTCTAGTTGATCATGTAACCCTTCTGTAGACACTTTTATCCAGACTTGTACACAACTAAGACCTTGTAAGTCCTGCCATACCTGTTTATTGTATTGGGTTTCAAAATAGGCTATAAACATAATGTATGAATATAGAAATAAAATAAATTCCAGTTCAACCTTAAAAACCCTGTAAAGATTTGGGACTGTTGTTGCTGCTCTATAAGGGACACGATTTAATATGCTGCTGCGCCATGTTCAAACCGGTATATTGGTAGATGACATCACATACAAACTAGGTCCAGAGTGTTTCCGGCACCAGAGAGGAAGAAATTTCACATGAATAGAATCTAAATCTCTCCATACCACTTCAATTTCAACCAATTGTCAGTGAGTGAATAACCAGCTTTTACCTTTTGTTTTGTACACCTGCTTATTTGACACCTCCTCAGTTATGAATAATAGCCACATCTCATTTTGGCAAATTGCACCCCTGCTCTAAATATATCAGCACTGCAGTCTGCAAATGAGTCGGGCGTGACGGCAATTTCAACAGCAAAGTAGAAACATAGAAACAGGTGCAATTCCATTTATATATTTGATTATCAAAGTATTCAGCCCATAAGCAATCCCAACCTTCACATTCCTGCCTCAAGATGCTGTATTTGCTCAGCAGAAAGACGAGATGATTTATATTGCTGCTTTCTTTCTACATTTCATCGAGGTAGCGATTTGGTTAAAGCTTCCATCTGTCTGGTGCACACACAGACGTCCTTGCCTAACTAATAAGCCTTTATTGTTACACAGATAATTGCTCCCTGTCCTTCTCAAGTTAAGCCCTGGGTGTCTTTAATCAGCTCCATCGGGGCTTTCAACAAATTGATTTATTATAAATATTAAATAAAGGAGACTAATATCCCTTTGAATGAAATGGAAAGTTATTAAAGTGAAATTGTTCTTCCTCTTTGTCATTGCGTTGCTATTGTCAGATGTTCTCCAAAAAACACCGGATAGACCGGATCATTCTCGTTGATGAGATGTGATGAGATGAGATTTGATGATTTCTCTGTCCTGTATGAGCCACTGGTTTTTGATTATGGTCTGTAAACAACAAGCGCTTTTCATTTGTTGGTATTAACTTTGTCGTCACGGAACACACGCAACATTAAAATGCTTTTAATGATGAGGAGTCTCAACTAATCAAATTGAAGCTTGTCCTAAATGTTGCCAAAACTAAACGAATGTTAGTTTTCAAAATGGCAGCAAGAGCACAGATCCTCCTCCCAACATTTTATCTTTGCAGTGCAGCCGGTGTCGCATTATAAACATTTAAGAATTTTAATTGACAATCATTTATCTTTCAGACTCCACATCGAAAGCCTTGTTAAAAAGTTGAAGCTTACGTAAGCTGGGTTTCTTCTTTCAAAACAGGTCGTGCTTCTCTTTCGCTGCCAGGAACCAATTGGTTGCAGCCACCTTCCTCCCTGTACTCCACTATGGTGATCTATTGTCTATGCATGCCCCCTGTCCATCGTCTGTCTGCACTCATTGGACACTGTGTATCATGGTGCTCTGAAGTTTGATCCAGGCTGTAAAGCCCTCACTGAATTGAGTGGCTTCTCTGGCTGCACCTAGACATACCCATTGGTAAATTTTTATCAATAAATCCGCCCTAAGATTAATTACTTTGTGGTTATATTTCTAGAACCCAGACAGTAATTACTGTTTACGTTCAAACGACTAGCTAACATCCCCAAAGTCCGCACTAGCGCCTCCTCTGGTCGGTCGGGGCGCCTGGTCGGGGTGGAAGGGAACTGGTGGGAATAGCGTGATCCTCCCACGTGCTATGTCCTACCAGTGAAGCTCCCCCCTGACAGGTGAAAAGAAGCAGCTGGCTACTGCGCATGTGTCGGAGGAAGCATGGTGCTAGTCTCGGTTCTCCCCAGATTGGCAGAGGGTGGAGCAGCGACCGGGGCAGCCAATAGGGCGGCATGGGGATAAATTGGCCAAGTATAATTGGGGAGAAAATGGGGGCGGGGGGGGGGGGGGTAAACCCATCCCAAAAGTCTGCACTGAACTAGGATTTTATGTATTCTGCAATCTGCGCCTATACAGCCTGGAATTTATGACCGACCTGGTTAACTAAAGGTTAAAAATCCTACTGCTAGAATTACAGAGCTGTGTGTCCGTCCGTCTGGATGTCAAGGTGCACTGTTGCTCCGATCGCCTCCAAAAGTTGCCAGAACAGTCAGTCTGTCTGTCTGCATGTCTGTGCCGACCTGTGCATGACCCTGGTGTCTGGGATGCGTCACTCAGCTGTGCCGTTAGTTTATTCATGCTTATGGTGCGAACCTTCTGGCCCTGCTGGGGATTATGTACGGTGCCATGGAAGTGCATATTCATCCTGCTTTAAATGCCACTACCTGGAGTCACGCGTGCCGTGCAGACGCACAAAGCTTCTGAGGACAGGGAGAGCACACCTGACTGGACAACCTTTTGGGGAGGACACAGGACAGCACTGTATTTCTCTACAGATTGAAGATTGATTTTTATGTTATTTCCACTGGGCACACACCTGCAGAACGATCCCATCAATCACAATGAAGTTCCTCAGCCTGAAACAGATCAACACATGTTTGCCTTTTATTTCTTTTTAGAGAAGAGGCAATATGAAAAGGCCAGGGCCCAGTTGCACAAAGCACCTTAGGTTAAGATTTCCCTTAGAGTCCGAGTTAAGGTGTCCATAAAATAGAATCGGCTGCACAAAACACCCTTAAATCTTGTGCTTATGTTTTCCTTAAAATGTTTAACCTTATGGAGAAGATTTAAGGGTGTTTTGTGCAGCTGATTTTATTTTATGGACACCTTAACTTTGACTCTAAGGGAAATCTTAACCTAAGGTGCTTTGTGCAACTGGGCCCAGAGACAGACAGACAGCTGGAGGGAGCAGACAGACAGACAGCTGGAGGGAGCACACAGACAGACAGCTGGAGGGAGCAGACAATCAGACAGACAGCTGGAGGGAGCAGACAGACAGACAGCTGGAGGGAGCAGACAGACACACAGACAGCTGGAGGTAGCAGACAGACAGCTGGAGGGAGCAGACAGACAACAGACAGCTGGAGGGAGCAGACAGACAACAGACAGCTGGAGGGAGCAGACAGACACACAGACAGCTGGAGGGAGCAGACAGACATACAGACAGATGGAGGGAGCGAGCAGACAGACAGACAGCTGGAGGGAGCAGACAGACACACAGACAGCTGGAGGGAGCAGGCAGACAGACAGACAGACAGACAGACAGCTGGAGGGAGCAGACAGACAGACAGCTGGAGGGAGCAAACAGACAGCTGGAGGGAGCGAGCAGACAGACAGACAGCTGGAGGGAGCAGACAGACAGACAGACAGACAGCTGGAGGGAGCAGACAGACAGACAGACAGCTGGAGGGAGCAAGCAGACAGACAGCTGGAGGGAGCGAGCAGACAGACAGACAGCTGGAGGGAGCAGACAGACAGACAGACAGACAGACAGCTGGAGGGAGCAGACAGACAGACAGCTGGAGGGAGCAGACAGACAGACAGACAGCTGGAGGGAGCAGACAGATAGACAGCTGGAGGGAGCAGACGGACAGACAGACAGCTGGAGGGAGCAGACAGACAGACAGACAGCTGGAGGGAGCAGGCTTACCAAACAGTGTCTATCAGGCCGGCGCAGTGTTTGCTCAGCAACACAGGTCACAAAACGGACAAGGCAGAGACAGAAGGCTGTGAAGGAGGATATACATACAGGGACATAGACAGCAGCATAGAAATACGAGCAAGTGGGCACTCACTGTCACAAACAACTGGCTGGGACACTATACGGTTTATCTCCCATGGACCAGATGCTTTTGTGTGTGTGTGTGTTTGTGTGTGTGTGTGAGAGAGAGAGAGAGAGAGAGAGAAAGAGAGAGAGCAGGAGCAGAGATGTGGTGTCATACACAGCCAGACGAACAGAGATGGAGAGTCTGGCTGTTTGTAGCGGCAGGCAGGAAAAAGCCTGTGGCTGGCAATGCATCTCTCCTCTCTTCCTTTAATCAATCTGTAATATTGAACAAAGCAGTGGCATTGTGGACGCTACTCCTTCACAATAAGGGAGCCTGCCGTGTAGGCGAGTCATGTAATGGCGGAAGATATTTGTTAAAATGAAATAGCAATGAAATATAAATGAGCCGGAATCATATTAAACAAAACAAATGACAAACACGGTCAAATGTTCTGTCGGGCAGAGAGGCATTGTAGCTATTAAGTCCTGTGGCTTGTTTTCTTTACCTTCATGTGAACTGCTTGTGGACCATTATGGTGAAGTGCAATCACCCCTGCTGGCCTGCAGCGGTATTGCTGTCGGATGCGGTGCCAAATCAAAACACGTTGATTAATTATGATGATGATTACTCTGTATGACAGCTCCATGCTCTGAGACTCTTATCGAGAGAGATAAATAGATAGAGAGAGAGAGAGAGAGAGAGAGAGACCTTTGGATCCATTAGATCTGCCAGGGTGCAGAACCCCCTGCAGTCCTCCTCAGTGCAGGCTGTGCGTACCGTAGCTCAGCAGTGGCGGTGACATGTTTCCAGGCAGTCTGGATACTTGAAGAGAAACAGATGACATTCTGAGTGCTGACCTGTGCCAAGCGAGCGGTGTGTGTTACAGAGAGGCTGGCCATGGCAGAGATGTACCGTAATATATTATGATTGTCTGTGTGTTTTAGAATATCGGAATATCGTTTTCATTTATCGCGATTGGAAACGATTGTCTTCATCGGCATTGTGGTTAATCTTTTTGACGATTGCTTTACTGTCGTTCTCTATGGATTGCATGCAAGCAGAGCAGAAAAAAAACATTTTCCTGGACTTCAGGACAATATAGGTCATTGCTGCTGAATTCTGACATACTACAGTAGATGGTGCATTTATATCCAGGTCCCTCAGACCACTCCTGCATGTTTTATGTATGTATCCAACCATAGATCGGAACAACCAGTCCTCAGTCTTTTGGTGACTGTTTCAATGTCTTATATTTATAAGAAGAAGGGTAAGAAAGACGTTTTACTCATTGACATGCATGTTTGCATAACCATGAACATGCAGGCTTCTGACTGCTCATTTTGCACAAGTTTAAATATTAATGGCATGTATAAATTCACAGGCATGCATTGTAACAGTAGCATGCATAATGCGATACGCAGATCAAGAGGACGTTAATGAGGAGATCGATGGGTAGAGAGATGAACAAGATGTACTGGGAGGGGGGAACTGGAGCGTTTAGTGTGGACAGTGTGGACCTGACATGAGTACAGATAACTGCTAGCTAACTGTGCCTGATCCACTTAGTGTACCAGACACGCACGCACACACACACACACACACACAGACGCACGCGCACGCACACACACACACACACACACACACACACACACACACACACAAAATCACCCCTGTCATTTTCCAAAGAATTCTGACTTTCAGCGAGGAACCAGAGCACATGACAGAATGGATGGAGCGTGGGGCCACTGAACACTGAACAGAGGATCAAATCTAATTTCAATGAGACATGTGCAACAGTGAACACTGTCATCCAGATGAGGGACTACAGTGATTATGATGCCATATGGCTGGGAAACCAGATCACTGGCGGATTACATGTACCTTTACCACTGAAGTGAGAGTGCATGATGGCACTGTGATGGATGTATTGCGCAAGCTGAGAGAGATCAATCAATAGAAATAGGCCGGGTATAAAATACATGTGATTGATGGATAAATTGATAGGATGGTGGTTTTGCATTTGAATTTTGCGTTATCACTAAGAAGTGTTTGCAAGGTTGAGTGAGCGTCGATGGTGGACTTTGTTGGAGGCTGAAGCCCCTTTTCTACAGCCTGTTCATGCCTCGCCTCAGTGTGAACGTCACGAATACGGAATGGGGGGTGGTTTTGTTCTGCCTTTCCTTCTGCCAGTGGAGGGAGTAACGGTGCCGTCTGTGTCAAAGGGTGAACTGGCAAGACGGGAAGCTCATCCATGAAAATGACAGGAAAACCGAGGAGAGGTCTAGGCCTGTAAGGGTAATACATCCGTGAGAATTAAGGGTAGCTTTACACAACAGTGACAGGTAGACGTGACAAATCAATCACAGAGCCAATGTTTTGGACAGCTAGTGTAGTGTAGACTGTGGCTCATAAACCAGTCTCAAATAAAAGCAGTCTCAAAGAAAACGAGACATATCTGCAGCTCTCCTCAGTCCCTGTTTTCATCTTGGGAAGGCAAGGCCAATGTTCATTGTACTTTTGGCTCAGAGATGGCCTTTCAGAAGCTTGCCTTCCTCTGAGTCATCAGACGAGTCATCAGAAGAACGTTTTTTCTTTGTCTGTACAGCCATAGAGAGCCCCAGGGAGGACGTATTTCTGTAGTCGGAACGCAGAAGTCCCGGACTTCCTGGTTCTTCACTGTTTCTGCCTATGGGATTTTTGAATGGGTTTTTGCCGCGATGCTTCAAATAAGGTCTCCGGGCAACGCAAGCTTAATCAAACGCGAACCAGTGTTCAGCCGGATAATCTTCACACATGAGGACCACTTTCATGAGTTTTGAAGCGTAAATGCGAGCTCTAGAAGTAAAAAGCTCATGCTCATGTTCTGGATAGGCTTCCCCGTCACGTCACCACTCAACCTGGACTGTGGTTGATGTGTGCGCTGCTGTGCAGATTACCCCGGGCTGAACCAGGTGAGGGAAAGAGAATTTCCGTGTTCGTCCTTTGAAGTGATGACGTTATTGACGTATAATATCCCCGTCGACTCAACAGTGTAGTCTCATTTAGCCGTTTGCTAGCTGCTAGCCGCCCTTTTGTAAAAGCTTAAAAACTCATAAAAGTGGTCCTCATGTGTGAAGATTATCCTGCTGAACACTGGTTCGCGTTTGATTAAGCTTGCATTGCCCAGAGACCTTATTAGAAGCATCGCGCCAAAAACCCATTCAAAACAGTGAAGAACCCGGAAGTGTTAGCATCAATGTTTTCCGGACTCGTTCCTGGGGCTCTCTACTGTGGCTGTCATTGCGCTACCCCAGTTCTTCCAAACAAACTGCTGTTGCTGCTTTTGGAAACATAAAACACATCACTTCCTGTGCAGAAAATGGTTTTCCCTAGGAAAGTCCATCATAGGTTGAGGCGATGTCTCGTCATAGACGCTGGGTTAGCTGGCTCAGCCTGGCTGGGGGCGTGGTCAGGGTGGGGTAAATCCCCCGTTCTATCCATTCAGCAAAGTTAGAATTCAGCTGCTAGCCCAGCCCAGGCAGACACGATCAGGGATTCAACCACTGCAGTAAACGCACATCTGAACAGACGTCTTGTGTTCTGCTCCAGAATCCCCAAACCTGTAGTTTAGAGCCACAGCACCGTCCTTTGGTGAGTCAGCCCATTGAGATATATGGGCGGTTTTACCCCACTCGCGCCGTCGCGCGCCAGCCGTATAACATTTTGTGGGCATTCCCACACATGCCGACTGTCTCTATTCACCTTATGAAGCCACGCCCATTTGACCCGGTTGTGTGGTCGTGTCATGACTTCCGGCTAAAAATAAAATATAATACAATGGCTGGCTGCTCCAATATCATCTAACTCTGAATTAACTAATAATTTGGCCAATTGTATGTAACATACCAAATAAAAGCAAACGGCAATGTCTAAGAATGCAACGCCATGTAACTGGCTTGTTAAGTCTCGCATTCCAGGGAATTACGTTAATAGACATAAGTGGCTCGAGTGCTCGGAGGAGAGAAAACTATCTGAAGCTTTCTTTGTTGGAGTCCAGGTATGTTTGACAAGAAAGTGCTCGTCATTGTCGATGATAACGTTATCTGACCTGGCTAACAGTGGATACTCGCTTGCTTGCTGTGTACCGAGCTCAAAGTAGTAGGCTATGTTCTTTATTTTACCCCCTGCACTGTCCGCGACAAAAACAACTCTTATTTTGCGCTGTTACCGCCGGAAGTGTTAACAGGACCCGGAAGAATTTGGCCCAATGTAAGGTCTGAACATAAGGTGAATACAGAGTAGCAAACGTATTCTATCTATATTATACAATAGACCCTTCTCACGGGGGCCATTTTGTGTCGAAAAGGCAGGGTAAACACAGGTGCAAGCAAAACACTAATGAGGGTTTCCAACTTCCATGATTGGAATTTGGAAACCCTCATTAGTGTTTTGCTTGCACCTGTGTTTATTCTGCCTTTTCGACACAAGATGGCCCTGTGAAAAGGGTCTATTGAGTATGTGGACATGGTTTGTTTTGTTTGTTTGTCCGTTTGTTTCAAGTTCTGTGTCTGTGCGATCAGGCTGAAACCTTCAGGGTGTGTAAAGGGCACCTGTGCTGATGACCTGCTGGAGCCAGATTTTTTAATTAAGCAGTGATGATGTCACCAGTGATGATGTCAAAAATAATGTCATAAGGGCGCACACAGACACAAGGAGGCATTGTGACAAGGCCTTGTTAGTTAAAATTGGCTAAGTGGGTGGCGGTGTGTGTGGCACGATTGTGATGTCACTTGAGCAATTGTGATGTCATCAGTGATGTCACTCAAGCAATTGTGATGTCATTTCCTAAGTGGTGGGAGGATAAGTAGGGAGAAGAGGACAAGTAGCACATCATCTCCAGTCTCCACCCACCCTAGGTGAGATTCCTAGTATGAAAAAGTTGCAGATAATTACTATACTAAAATTCAAAGCATCATTCTCTTCTGTATGTGACATGGAACATATTTGTAACAATATATGTTTCCCAGACAGGGATTAGGCCTGCATGTTGTATTATGAGGCTATAAATAAGGTGCGCCATGGGGGGGGCACTGAAGTGTTGGTGACAATCTCCTTGGATGGCCCATCATTAAGGTCAGAGGTCAATATAATCTGATCTCTGTAGCCAGCGGCACTATTGGCTGCACTGGCTTAAAGGTCCTACACTGTTGTTGTCAAAATAACCTTTTGGAAAATGCTCTGTGTGGCAAAGCCTCCTGCTGATCCACACTACAGTTGAATGGGCACAGTTTGAATAGAATACATATGATGTGATGTGGGGTGTGGTTTATAAGTGCACCCCCTACTGCTCTCCGTCCTTTCTGCCACTATAGGTCTTTACTGTTGGAGGAGAATACAAATAATAATGTTCAAACACCATTCATTCAACTTTAAAGCCTATGCTCTTTTTTTTTGGCGAGGTTTCATGTGGCGATCTTTCAAATAGTTGTCCCATCTCACTCACAAACAGGTTCTATCACCCTCTGTTCAGTCTTTCAATTTCACTCTATCTAACGGTGCTTTCTCACTAGACGATTGCTTTCATTCCGTTTCGTTCCGTGCCCGAGTACGATTGCGCCCCCTCCCCTCTCCCCTGCTGGTCAGTTTTCACATTACAAGATTTATTCCGTGCTTGGGAACAGAACACTTGCAGAGTACACTTATCAACTATGCCTGGAATGTGTCCTCACCCATGTGTTGTCTTATGTGATTCGGCATTCACATTCACAATTGTTCTTTCTGCGGATGCGCCCAAGCATTCCCCAGACCACCTTTTCAACTGCACCCTGTCACAGTTGGCTGTTCTGTGCCCGGGCACGGACGGAACGCAACGTTCACAGTCATGAAACGAACCACAGCTGAACCCTGAACTGTTGGGGATTGCATCAGATCCCTCACTCACCCAACTGACAGAGCTGGCCGAGGGTCGGGATGTTCCTGGAAGCTACCTCCGCCAGGCTAGCAGGTGAGCAGCTGCATTCAATGGTCAACAGCCTATTATTGTTTCCTTTCTCATGTGACCGTACCATTATGCCAGTTAACTACCTGACGCTGCGTCAGGTAACCAGTTAACCCCTAGACACATAAAATACAAGCCTGAATATGAATATTGAGATAACTGGGCAGTCAGTACGTACTCTAACACTCCCCTCGTATGTTCATTATTTTTATTTTTTTATGATTAATGATTTTAGTTACTTTCTTTTCAACTTATTGACTGTTTCAACTATTATTTCCTCCTAAATGTGTCCAGTAGGAAATCTAAAGTCCATCTTATAGATCCCATGGCTCCTGATGCCACAGAATCCACTATGACTTTGGCTTGGATTCCCACCGTCTATTTTTGTAATCAAGCTCCCCTCAATTTTCCATCTCATTAAGTGACTCTTCATCACATCACCTGCCGTGAACCCAATTACCTTCCAACAGCAACAACATGTCTCCACTACCGCTTTACCATCGCTGCTGCTGTTGTGCTGCAAATCTGTTGCCCCGCGAGTCGTGACTCAAGCATTCAGAGTGGAGCCTCCCCGTCGCCGAGGGCGCATGTGTCCTGGGCGAGGGGGAGGCTTTGTCAAGAAGAGGTTTTTGTATTAACCTGATGACCTCTTGAGAAGCGATAGCGAAGGAACAAGCTGCCACCTATCTTCAGAAGTGGAATGCAAAACAGAATCAGAATCAGGTGCAACAAAGCCACAGCAAAATCCTTGAGAATGTCTATTCATGGTATTCCCATGATTTCACAAAATTTTTCCTACCAATATGGTGCTACAATACACAGCTCATTGGCTGTTTGTGTCATTTGATTGTACTCACCTGTGTGACTGAGCCAGTGGCTCCGGCATGATCATATATTTCATAGTACGCACAAGCAAAACGTCTCCTAACCGGAGGTGGAAAGTACTGAATTATGAGTACTTTTTTTGGGGGGGGGATTTGTACTTTTGAAGTACCGTAAATTCCGGACTATAAGACGCACCGGTCTATAAGCCGCGGGACCAAAATTGACTATTTTTTTCTTCTATAAGCCGCACCGGTCTATAAGCCGCGGGTGTTTTGATGTTTAATTACCATATGAAAAGGTTCGTGCACAGAGAGGAATGTCGGGAAAGAGATGGCTGTTTGGGGAAGCTCCCATTTATTAACATTTCAACAAAACAAAACAAAAGTCAGGTCACTAATCCCCAGACAAAATCACACAACAATAGGCTATATGTGCAGCAAACCTGTAACCAGAGAAGTCAAGTCACTAATCCTCGTCTTCCTCTTCTTCCTGCGTACTGAAACCACCAAAGTCCTCATCTTCAGTGTCGGAAACGAACAGGTTCAGGGTGGCTTCGTCAACCACTCTCCTCTCTCCTTCATTGTCACTCAAAACCAACGAACTCCTCTTCGTCACTGTCGGCATCGAACAGCCTCTGAAGCCTCTGACGGCCCTCAGCGCCAGCTGTGGCGGCGCCGGCGTCATCCTCTTCATCCCGCAGCAGTCCAGCGTTTTGGAACCCGTTGGTGATTGTGGATGTTTTCACACTCCTATAATATTCCGTGCTGAGACAGTTCCTCCTGCTGCACCGTCCAACGCCTCACCATTGACTCATCGATGCCCAGGTTACGCGCGGCTGCTCTGTTTCCCTCTTTTAATGCGAGATTGACTGCTTTCAACTTGAAAGCTGCGTCGTGTGAATTTCTGCGTACCTTCCCCATGGTAAGTGAGAGTGTTGCTTCTACTGCTCGTTCTCATGCTGTCGAGAACGAGCAAAGCTTTTTTTTGGTGAAAGAATCCTCCAGGGCGCTTCTTGTTAACAGTCCGAGTGAGTGGCAGGTCGAACGTCAAAGGCACTTCATCCATATTTATGATCTGCTCCGGTTCGATGGAATATTCCTTGATCTTCCTTTGTGTGAATTCGCCGAAGTTTGTGATTTTCTCCTGGTAGTCGGGGGAGGGAGTTGATGGCCGAGTGGCCGTTTGCTTACCGTAATTACCATATGTAAGTGGTCACGCACAGAGGGGATTGTCGGGAAAGAGATGGCTGTTTGAGGAAGCTCCCATTTACCGTATTACCGTAACATTTCAACAAAACAACATAACACAACACCACCGTTGTTTATTTTTACAGTGCACACAGTGTCCGCAGTGGTGAAAAGAGGGCAAGAGAGGAAATTAAAACAGAAGTGGATTTATAGTTAGAAAGAGTGCTAAAAAAGAGAGATTTTATTTGTATTTTTTTTTTTTTTTCTGAAAAAATCCATAGATAAGACGCACCGTTATATAAGCCGCAGGGGCCAAAAAACGGGAAAAAAGCCGCGGCTTATAGTCCGGAATTTACGGTATTTTATAGTGCTATACTTTTTAGGGATTGGCATTTCTAGCAAAAACACTATTCGAAATTCGCTGGCCAAAGTCGACTTTTAATCGAAATTCGAAAATAAAAATAAAAATGTAAAAAAAAAAAAAAATGTAAAAAAAATTATTATTATTATTATTATTATTTTTTTTTTTGTGTGAGTGAAATGTTGTATTGTCTCCCCTGATTCTAAGCATAGTCGAATCGCATGGTTTGAGCAAGTAAAACAATTTTTATAAGCATTTTAAGCAAGGTTTATGGAAAAATGAATGGCGGATGAAATCCCATGAAGAGGGAGAGGTTGCTTATAAAAATTGTTTTACTTGCTCAAACCAAGCGATTCGACTATACTTAGAATCAGGGGAGACAATGCAACATTTCACTCACAAAAAAAAAAAAAAAATCAATAAACAAATTTCGACTTTCAATAATAAAAGTCGACCTTGATAATAACAACGATTATTCGAAAATTCGAAATTCGATGCCCATCCCTAATACTTTTACTCTTACTTGAGTAATTTTAATAATAGATATTCTACTTGAGTACGTTTAAATGTAATGTAAATGAGTAAATTTAGATTTTTGTTTTCCACACCACACTATGAAAACGGCACAGTAGCATTGCGACTGCTTACTAACCGGTCCAGAATCAGTTCTGCATTTAGGGCGCCCAAACTGGTGGCTCACGCTAATTTAAGTAGACGGGTAACATTTTTAAAGTAACGCAAATTTACTTTTGCTCGAGTACTTTTACTCTTAAGTAATTTCCTGAACTAGTACTTGTACTTGTACTTTTTAGTTAATTGTCACAAAAGTAACAATAATTTTACTTGAGTAGGATTTGTCAGTACTCTTTCCACCTCTGCTCCTAACACCCCCCATTGATTCATTGACTGCAGACATGATATACAGTATCTTGATGTAATAACATGCCCACATTAACCTAATGTCATCATCATCACCATGCATTAACCCTGACAGAATTTGACTAGAAAACATAATTTGCACTAATGTATCTGCATTTCAAGGTTCTGATTGTAAACTAAACAGACATACTAAAGCCCTATGGATTACCGATAGTCATCTGGCCATTTTGAAGGTATATACAAACATTCTGGAAAATGTAACTCACCTCGGCAAACAGTTAATTAAAAATATATATATAACCAACTGCATTAATTGAACTCTCTGGTGCATATTAGCACTGTTCCAATAGTGATTGGAAGTTGCAGATACATACTAGTAGAGAGAGACCTTCTAGGGCACTGAGGGCCCTCAGAGAAACTCCACTCAGCAACTATATTCGGCACTGGTTTATTAAAGCCGGTTTTAATTACGATGTGGTCTCAACGCCAGACCCATCAGAGTTCTTTCTTACGCTGATACACTATGTTACTGTATGCTGCAGAGCTCTCTCTGGGTCTGGGACGCTTCCCCCCAGCCGGCTGCTTATGGGAGGGAAGCGTTCACTTGGCCAGTGATTGGCCCGTGGTGGATTCAGTCTTCCCCAATCAGTAACAACTTTGCGATCAGACGACACGGGAGGCGCAGCCCTTTTTTCGAACCGCTCTCTTATCGGTGCTACGACCTGTCACTCATTCAATTTCAACCCACCTTCAAAAACCAGCAGTGGCTGTGAAGTGGCACAGACTCATTTATGTAGTATGCGGAGCGCAGCGATTCAAGTTAATATTTGAGTCTGGGGAGAGACTAATTACAGTGTAACTAGTTTGTAATTGTGAAGAACGAATAAAATAACAATGCTGTAGGGTAACAAAACAAGAAGTCCTCCCGGACTAAGGGGTAACAATTTTGTAATTATGAGAGATTTATAAAGTAATTATGTCGGTCTAACTGTTTGCATAATTACTGCATACTGTCATGGTCAAACAGCTTGGATGTGCTTTTGGCCGGTCAACATACCAAACATCTACTGTGGAGTTGTCAGTTGACGGTCAAAAAGTCATCATCTCCCACCTGCTTGGTATTCAATGTTGCTTCTCATGACCCTTTTCCATACAAATGTGCTGGCCTGGCTTCCATTACAACAGGGCTGTCTTGATGGCTGTTCAACAAGTTGTTGTTCAACAAGTCCCGGCTGTAAAATGGTGGATAAACATTGCATTTCCTATAAGTTCTTCACTATAAAAAACCTTCCCTTAGAATAGATTGTCAGTGGAAAGCTTTTAAAGGATAAATTCACCCAAATTCAGTCATTATCTACTCACCCCCATGCCGATGGAAGGAGGTGATGTTTTTTAGTCCAGAAAACAAAACTATCATCATCAAGTGCTTGAGTGACAACCTTGGTGACATCACCAATTCCTATCCATAAGTGACATCATCAGTGATGTCATAAATCTTCCCCTGCAGAGGTAAAGTAGGACCGGTGCAACTGTGATGTGCTTGAGTAACAACACTGGTGACATCATCAATTATATCCATAAGTTATATCATCAGTGATTTTATGACAAACACTGATGATGTCCTAGACATTGTGACATCATCAGTGATGTCATAAATCTTCCCGTGCAGAGGTAAAGGAGGACCGGTGCCACTGTGATCTCAACAGTTTTCTGCATCAGGACAACGATAAAACCATTGTTTGGAGTACAGTGAGCCTTCTGCAGCACCATGTCCCAGCACAAAAGTCGGTTCCCTATTATGGGTGAGAAGAACATCTATGGAGCACCTCAGTCAGGTTTCGGCGTCCTCCCTCTTGACTACAGCCAGCGCCCTGGGGGACCTTACCCACCTGCAGCTGGCTACGGGCAGCCGTGCTACCCGCAGGCAGGCCCAGGGTTTGGTCCAGCTCCCTTCCCCCAGATGCAAGGCTTCACCAACTCTGGCTGCTTTGAGGACAAGACTATCCGAAAAGCTTTCATCAGAAAGGTCTTCATGGTTCTCACAGAGCAGGTGCTGGCCACCTTGTCCTTTGTTACCCTCTTCTCCATCTTCTACATGGTATGCATGAATGCCAGCTTCTATGACACAACCACTGTCATCGTGGCTATAGGCATCACCGTCGTCATCTGCTTCAATGTCGTCCTCTTCTCACTACAGAGCAAGTATGACTTCACTTCCTGGTGTGAGTTCCTGGCTGTGTACCTGATGGTGCTGCTGTGCTTCTCCATCCTCAACATCACCATCATGCAAAACAAGATCCCATGGTTCCCGTACTTCTATGGATCACTGGGGGCCCTCTTGCTCTGCTCTTTGGTTGGACACACCCAGCTTCTCCTGGGTAACAAGATGCTGTCCCTGAGTGTGGAGGAATACGTTGCCGTTGCCCTCTCTTATATACCCCATTTTGTTATTCTCTTTGTTCTCTTTCTGGAGCCAAGTCAATTTTGTGTTCAAATGGTGACTGGATGGGCTGAGAGGATGGAACGCACACACCTCTCAGCAGCGCCTGGGGACGAACTTTTTTTCTCCACAGAGTAATTTTTTACTCTGTGGCGTTCCGCTGTCGCAGACTAGAGGCGGCTTGTCTCTGAGCGGCTTCACGCTCGAAGGGCGGGACTAGGGCGGGACCTTTCGTTAAGCTACCCAATGACAGCTCTTCCTACACATTTCCTCCCCCCACCCTTCTGTGTACATCTACCTGAAAACGTTTCTACAGCTCCAAGCTGGAAGCTGGTTTCCACGCCCACAAAACGCTGCGACACAGCGGAAAAGCGATTTTGCCATTGCAGGTGTGCACGAGCCGTTACATGGAAAGCCTCAGGCAGGGAGCAGCAGCAAAGACTCCCGGTACAGAACAGAACAAACAACAATGAGAACAGAAATGACATTGTTTAAGTCAGACACAGCATGAAAGGAGGAGCAGGGGTGGAGGTGGGTTGGAAACGGCCTGCAGAGAAGCCGGAAAAAAAGAAGGCGGAAATGAAGCAGCTTTAAAAGGGGAGGATCCCTGTATGAGATTTGCCAATTGAAAGCCTAGAGGGAAGTCAGCTGATGTGGGCTGGGTTTGTAGACTGAGCTTGACTTCATGGCCTGCTAGAACGATTATCGCAATGGACTTTTACAAACATCAAAACAGTCTAAACTGCTGCACCTCGCTAGGACTTCTTCAAGCCAGAAGTTATTGCATTATATTGGAAGAGTATGGACGCTCCATCATTGAAAATGTGGATACGGGAACTATCAAACTGGTCTGGAAAGACTAACTTACATTGCTAAAGGCAAGTGGAAAGACTTTTCTCAGCTCTGGGAAGTGAACCATACTTGAGTATCACAAAAGATGGAGGTGTAGGCCTTGCCTGAAACTTTGTGATTGAAGATTGTGAGCAATATGGCTAAGTGCTTTATTGTTTGTTTTATTATGCCTCCGCCGGCGATAGCCAGGCCGGAGGCATTATGGATCCGGGTTGTACGTCCGTACGATGTTTGTTAACGCGATATCTGAGGAACGCCTTGACGGAATTTCATCAAATTTGCCTCAAACATCGACTTATTGCAAGGCGGCCGGCCCGGACAGCATCCCCGGGCGGGTCCTTAAGGCCTGCGCCCACCAGCTGGCAGGGGTATACACAGACATTTTCAACCAGTCCCTCTCCCTCCGGCAAGTTCCCTCCTGCTTCAAAGCGGCAACGTTCATCCCCATCCCCAAACAGCAGAAAGTGACCAGCCTAAACGACTGGCGCCCAATAGCCCTCACGCCCATAGCCAGCAAGTGCTTTGAAAAACTGGTCATATCACAGATCCGCCCCACACTCCCCCCGGACCACGACCCGCTCCAATTTGCATATCGCCCCAACAGGAGCACGCGGATGCAATAGCACACGTACTCCACACTGCCCTCTCACACCTGGAGGGGAAGGACACCTATGTGAGAATGCTGTTCGTGGACTACAGCTCAGCATTCAACACCATAGTACCCTCCAGGCTGGTAAGCAAGCTCAAGGTGCTGGGACTAAACACAGCAATGTGTGACCGGATCCTGGACTTTCTGACAGACCGCCGCCAGGTGGTGAGAGTGGGCAACCTCACCTCCTCCCCGACCATCAGCATAGGAGCGCCCCAGGGATGCGTCTCCAGCCCCTTCTGGTACGACCTCTACACCCACGACTGCGTGGCGACTCAAATCTCTAACACCATTGTGAAGTTTGCAGATGACACAGCAGTCGTGGGCTGATCTCCAGGGGCGACGAGACGGCCTACAGAGAAGAGGTAAAGGCCCTAGAACAGTGGTGCCAGGACAAACACCTCTCTCTGAACATCTCCAAGACCAAGGAGATCATTGTAGACTACAGGGGGAGGGGGGGGGGGACGCACCCCCCCCAATCACCATCAATGGCACAGTGGTGGAAAGGGTGGACAGCTTCAAGTACCTGGGAGTCAACATCCACCAGGACCTGACATGGGCCGGTCACACCGCCACTGTTGTCAAAAAGGCCCAACAGCGACTACACGGACTCAGGCGCCTAAAGAAATTTGGGCTAAGGCCAGAAATCCTTAGGGACTTCTACAGAGGCACCATTAAAAGCCTGCTGACTGGCTGCTTCACCACCTGGTACGGGAACTGTACCACCATGGACCGCAGGGCGCTACGAAGAGTGAGACGCGCGGCCCAGCACGTAAGAGGATGTGAGCTGCCAGAACTGCAGGAACTATATAACCAGCGGTGCCTCAGGAGGTCCCTGAAGATCATCAAATTTGCCTCAAACATTAACTTGGCCTCAAGGATGAACTGATTACATTTTGGTGGTCAAACTTCAAGGTCACTGTGACTTCTCGAATGCCATTTTCAAGCTTGTTAACGCGATATCTCAGGAATGTCTTGATGGAATTTCTTCGAATTTGCCTCAAGCGTCCACTTGGACTAAAGGATGAACTGATTACATTTTGGTGGTCAAAGTTCAAGGTCACTGTGACCTCACACAACCAATTTCCAAGCTCTGTAACGCAACATCACAGGAGCGCCTTGACGGAATTTCTTCCAATTTGCCTCAAATGGCGATTTGGACTCAATAATGAACTAATGGCGGAGGCATAAGTCCGCGTTGCGGTCGTTCTAGTTGTATTTGTATTTTGTCTGCAAGTTGACTGTGTGTGTATTGTGTCTACAGTCTTTGACAGTTGTATTGTCACTGTATGCTTCATAAGGAAATGACAATAAACATTGTGAAAAGAAACTATCGCAATGCTCGATTTCTCTCAGGACCACATAGTCAAGATTAATTATTAGCTATGCAATATTTATATTTGGCGGTATGGCTCTGTTCTCGGAGCTCCCTCCCCTTCCATGTGCTTACATGGAAAGACTAATGCAAGAAGAGCAGCAGACAAGACCCCCCCAAAGCAACCACCATACCAGGCAAACCTCTCTGGCTCTCCATGTGCTTACATCGAAGAGCCAGCAGGGGGAGCTAGCTGAGCAACTTAAGAAGGAAAGCCTCTAAAATGATATAGCAGTGAAGGGCCAATCCGTTCTATAAAGATTGGCGGTTGGGTTCTGGTTGGGCTCTGCTCTTGAGGATGATCCCTATGAATCCAAGCAGCAAGAGATTCTCCGGGCAGCACGAACCCCACCCCAAACAAAATGTCTCCCTGCTTGAGTCCTGAATCAGCAGGGAGTGCATAATCCCCACTGCAGAGCCAACCCGAACCGCCATCCTAAAGTAAAGGTACCTAGCCTATTCACCTTATGTAGCCACGCCCATTTGACCCGGTTGTGTGGTCGTGTCACAACTTCCGCTAAAAATAAAATGGCTGGCTGCTCCAATATCATCTAACTCTGAATTAACTAATAATTTGGCCAATTGTATGTAACATACCAAATAAAAGCCAACGGCAATGTCTAAGAATGCGACGCCATGTAACTGGCTCGTTAAGTCTCGCATTCCAGGGAATTACATTAACGTCAGCGGGTCTTATTGACGTAAGTGGCTCGAGCGCTCGGAGGAGAGAAAACTATTTGAAGCTTTCTTTGTTGGAGTCCAGGTATGTTTTACAAGAAAGTGCTCGTCATTGTCGACGAAAACGTTATCTGACCTGGCTAACAGTGGATACTCGCTTGCTTGCTGTGTACCGAGCTCAAAGTAGTAGGCTACGTTCTTTATTTTACCCCCTGCACTGTCCGCTCAAAAAACAACTCTCTTATTTTGTGCCGTGACCGCCGGAAGTGTTAACAGGACCCGGAAGAATTTGGCCCACTGTAAGGTCTGAACATAAGGTGGATAAGACGCAACAAGCATAGGTTGAGGCGATGTCTCGTCATAGACACTGGGTTAGCTGGCTGGGGGCGTGGTCAGGGTGGGGTAAATCCTCCCGTTCTATCCATTCAGCAGAGTAAGTATTTAGCTGCTAGCCCAGCCCAGGCAGACAGGATCGGGGATTTAACCCCTGCAGTAAACGCACATCTGAACAGATGTGCTACTCTACTGTATGTACCTGCTCTATATCCCCAATCCTGTAGTGTAGCGCTGTAGCACCGGCCTTTGGTGAGTCAGCCCATTGAGATATATGGGCGGTTTTACCCCACCCGCACGCCAGCCATATAACATTTTGTGGGCGTTCCCACACATGCCGACTGTCTCTATGTTGCGATTCCCCTTGGATGCTCATGCTGCAGAGCCCTTCTCATTCAAGGTGAGAGCTCACAGCCACTGCCCATCCTTGAAGAACATCTGACAAGATATCAGAGTAGCTATCTTGATGCAAAGGGAAATATCCTACATCACTCAATGATGCAACCGCATGTTGCAATTCCCCTTGGATGCCCATGCTCCTGAAAAAAAGCATGGTTAGTGGTTAGACTGGTTAGTGTTAACCATTCACTCTAATAGAGAGCCGCCGGGATGACGTATTCTTGTAGTCGGAAACGACTACGAGGACCACTATGAGGACCACCCATAAAAGTGGTCCTCATGTGTGAAGATTATCCCGCTGAACACTGGTTCGCGTTTGATTAAGCTTGCGTTGCCCAGAGACCTTATTTGAAGCATCGCGCCAAAAACCCACTCAAAAATCCCATAGGCGAAAACAGTGAAGAACCCGGAAGTGTTAGCATCGATGTTTTCCGGACTCATTCCTGGGGCTCTCTATGGACCAGTTTTTTTACTCAAGAGTTCCAGGAAGTAAGGTCCTGGATTAAGCAGCACTGTCGAGTTGCAGCAAAATGGACAGTTTGTGTTGTCCTTTGAAAGTTTTTTTTTTCCTTTAATCAAATTGTACGTTATCAGCTTTATTTTAGCATACAAAAGTAGCGCGAGACCCATTCCTGGCTGTTCATTGGCTAATGAGTCTCGCATTTTGGTCCTCCGCTGACACCACTCTCTCTCTAGAGGACACTAGTGTTAACCTGACGCTGCCAGATGGATGGGTTTGCTTCACATTCTGTTTCACAAACGACATCCTGGGCCCGGGCCGGCTTCTACTCCAATCCTTGCGCCGGATTCAGATGGGAGTTAGGTTAGTGTCTCATCAACACAAAACTACTGTATTGATATAATGTGATTCAAACAATCTGCAAGGTCTTCACTCAACGCCCCCCCCCCCCAAACATTTTATCCTCCCTTTTTGACACAATCTGGAATGGACGGAATTAGTAGTTGACAGACGGTAAACAGGTTCTCTAGCTGAGCATTTTGCAAAGGACCCTACCATAGATCTTCTATTACTATCTAGATGGGTCACCGCAGGCTCCGCCATTTCTAACAAATGGTAGCAGAAAGTCTCTTAGGTCACGTGGTCACCTCTCCCCAAGTCTCGTTACCCCCCCCCCACTTGTTTTATTCTTCAAGCAGGCTTTAAGCGGGGTTAGTGCTGACCTAGCAAGCTAACTTGAAATAGAGATTGTGAGTTCCAAAACTCCACACAAACCACACATATAAACACAAAGCTGCCCCTTGTTACCTCAATACAATTAAAACTAAGATATTCCATTCAAGAAATAATTTTTCTCGCCACAGATTTTGCTACTACATCAGCGAACTTCACATCTAGGTTTAGTTACGGTACTCACTCTCTGGCTGCTAAGATAAGTTCCTGTTGTCAAATCTCGCAAGAGTGTGTTGCTGAGATAGAGACAGGTCTTGAACAAGTTTAATTTTCTCCTCATCTTTCTGTCTCAAAATGCAATTTTTTTGATTGTTTATATATATTTATTGGAGGTCGGAATTGTACAATGACAAATGTAAAGTTCAGACAATATATTACAGAAATTTCCTCTCCTTTTGCGAAGTGTTCAAACTAAAAAGTACAACACAATAATTTCCCACACGCCCACCCACCCCAGATTTCCCAAAAGGATAGAAAACAAACAAAAACAAAACAATAATAATACGGAAAAAGCATACACTGTATATATGTGTGTATATATATATACAGTACACACAGACACCCATACACACCTGCCCACACGCACACACATATGCATACCGTATATATATATGCATAAACATGCACACACAATCAAATAAAATAACCTCGAACAGGGAAGAAAGTACAAAAAGCAAGTAGGGGAGGGGAGGGAGAGAACAAAGAGAAAAAGAGAGAGAGTGAGAGAGAGAGAAAAAAGAAACAAAGGGGATGCTCAGGGTGCCCATCTCAAGAAAGATGCATTGAAAGTCAGTTCAACTCCAGCAAGTTAAGCGAGTTTACATATGAAATAATAGGCTGCCATCTTTTATCGAAATTAGCTATCGAGCCTCTTACAGAGTGTTTAATCTTTTCTAAAGACAGAAAGGACATTAGGTCATTCAACCAAGATGTAGTAGAAGGACGATTTGGACTTTTCCAAAGCAACAAGATACGTCTGCGGGCTATGAGAGATGCACAAGCAAAAACATCACATTGTATTTTAGTCAAACTGCCTGGTACAGGGGGCACCCCAAAAATAGATATCAATGGACAAGGGTTAAGTGTAATATTAAGGGCTTCACCCAACATAAAAAAAAAACATGACCAAAATTCAGACACTTTTGGACACAATAAAAGCATATGAGTATGGTCAGCTGGAGAAAAGCCACATCTGTCGCAGGAGTCGCTTGTATCAGGAAACAACCTGCTAAGCTTAGCTTTTGTGAAATGAACCCTATGCAGGACTTTAAACTGGATTAAAGATAGACGAGCACATGAGGATGAGGAGTTGACTCTGATTAATTCCTCTTCCCACCATTCATCAGATAGATCATTGTGATCATTCTGAATATTTACTTTAATGAATATGGGGGCGAAGAGATCTGTCATAATCTGAGATCATGTTGACTTTTCCCATTTTACTCCAATAGACAAAGACCTGCCGAAAATCTCTTAGTGGCCGTGTCCGTGGAAAGCCATGAGCAAAACCCGCGTGCCAAAATGACAGGAAGTGAGTTGAAGTTGGTTTGTCTTGCTTGAAATCCCATTGTCTTTTGACCCTACCATGGGTCGCTGACAGCACTATAAGATTATTAGCCATTACTATAACACAGTTATGAGGACTTGTGAGCAGTATTTACTGGCTGCAAGTAAAGTGTTGTTATTTATTTATTTATTTGGTTTTGGTCCGAGTGAAATCGTTTTGGTCCCCGTGAAATGTTCTATGGTCTCTCCTGGTTCTGAATATATCTGAATTGCTTGGTTTGATTAAGCAATGCTCTTTTTATAAGGATTTTTCCAAACGTCTATGGAGAAATGTATGGGCGTGACTTTGGCACCCATTACATGTCCAACACATATTTGATCAAAACAACAATCTTGTGTCAATATATTTCAACTGTACTTTCCATCTCATAAGATATTGTGGAAAGTTTCTTTGAATGCTTGTATCCAATCAAAGCAGTACACAAGGTGTTCCAGCTCTAGATATGAAAAGCACTTATAGTTCAGAGCTTCTGTATGCTATCTCCCCTCCAAGATCTGCTCTTTCACCCGACCTATTTCCTGTGGTGGCTGAGTGCGACCTTTTGGCTCTTCTCTACCCATCTCAGCTCTCTTGAGCTTCCCACTGATCTATTATCTGCTGCCTAGTAATACCAGGAAACATCTCAAAGGCACACATCTCATTAGTGAGGGAGATGCATATTGTCAAGAGTGCCTCTGAGTGTTTCATTTAGCCTTGCAACAACTCTTCATAAGAGCATTATTATGCAGTTTTGGAAACTGGTTATAAAAGCGACAAAGCACAAAGTTTCTTGTTTACCGGTATAAACAAGAAACTCACAGGTGTGTGAATTGACTGGATATGAAGCGTCTGTAATATAAGGTTTGTTTCTAAAGAGAAATTCTATAGCAGCGGTGGCCATATTTCAGCAGCGGTGAGCATATACGGGAAACACTGCATCGAGTGATGTGACTGATGATGTCATCTCCCACAATCATCGAGTGGGCCAGTGTTATGACTGATGATGTCATACCCACCACTGATGATGTCCCGCTGATGTCATGGACATTGTGACATTTCAGTGATGTCATAGACATTGTGACATCATCAGTGATTCATATACTGTACTATGTAATCAGTGATGTCACTTAAGCAACTGTGATGTCATCAGTGATTTATGGCAGACATGAATTATAGGCTGGTGATGTCTCCACTGCTTACTTCTCACGTGGGTGTGATTTTTCTCTCCAGAAAACACAACATGAATTTCTCACATGATTTACAATATGACGTTCAGTCTAGAATAGGCTATTAAAGAAATAAACACATTTGAATAATTTTGTTTTCCTTTTTTGGGGAGGGGGCCCTCTATCCAATGGTGGGCCCCTACATTGGCCCTCAGTCATGGAAACTTTAAGAACCCCTGGTGTAAAGCTTTGATCAAGGCATAGTTCCTCAAACCTCTACTCACTAGCTGGGTTTCCATCCAAATGTATCGCAACTTTTAATCAAATTTTCAGAAAGTCGGCAAAATAAAATGCGAAACAATGCGCGTTTTCATCCACTGCTATTTTGCGATTGCTATTATAGAGCTGTCAATCACCTCGTGTTTGAGGCTGTCTGAGCTGCTGATCAGCTGCTAGACCCGATATACAGCTCTGTTAAACACATCTAACGTTATTATTTTAAAGTTTCTTTGATGATCTACAAGTAGACAAAGGTACCATAACCCCATTTCTGGATTCCCAGGTCGACTCGGCAAACTAACGTTATAATCCCAACTAGGGATGCACCGATATGAAAATTTTGGCCGATGCCGATAACCGATATTAACATTGCTGTTATGGCCGATAACCGATATTTACCGATGTCGATATGATCTGTATAAAACCACATTTTTATGATCATCACATTTTGTACATACTGAAAAACACATGTTAACACTGAATTTGAAAAAGTTATGCATTTCTTTATTTGCAAAGCCTTTGGAAAAGCCCATAAATCATAGATTTACTGCATTATTTCATATCAATGTGAAGAATTTGGCTGATAATGATAACCGATATTAACATTGCAACATCTGACCGATACCGATATGACCGATATGTTAAAAAAACGGCCGATACTGGCCGATACCGATATGATTGCAGATATATCGTGCATCCCTAATCCCAACCCGATCTCCCAAAAAATTGTAAAATAGCAACGTTTGTGGACCAACGTTACTATGTTACAATTTCGGCTCCGAAATTGTAAAATGGTAATCCACGGAGCAGATAGTAAGTGAATACAATTTCATTCAAGTCTAGAAGTTTCAAGATTCAAGATGTACACTCTACAAGTACACTCATGTGCAATTCTTAGGTTGGTAGGCTCCATAGGTCAGGTCATAATATAGTATAAGCCAAGGTGCAAAAAGCAACAAAATATAAATATGAGACATACCATAAAAGATCAGAAAACACACAAGAGCAATAGGAATATTAATATGAAACGCTGGAAAAACAATGGAAAAGAAACAGTAGCAAATGTAAAATAGTTGGTGTGGTCTAGACTAAACGGATGATGAATTAACATGAGGCAACAATACCAAGTGAAGGATCTTCAAAGATCTCTCAGTAAGATATCGTTTTGTAAAGTGAGGAGAGAGAGATGGTAGTGGTGAACATCCAATTACTGTATTCCAAATCCAGACATGTTCATGCAGTATAAATGGTAACCCACAGGTATAAGCACATAGGGAAGAGCAAGAGGATTTGATGCCGGAGGGCCAGGCAGGTTGCACAACTCAAAGAGATGTTCATGTTGAGCATCCTGCAGCTACTCAGTCAGCCAGAACAGACACTTCCTGACACGCCAATAATCAAATTAACATTCGGACCATTAACCACTCAGAAACTTATATCCATGTGATATCATTTTACACATAAACATACACACATGTGCCCGCGCGCACACACACACACACACACGGATGTGCATTTAGCAGTCTTTACACAGAGACTTTATACTGGGATATTGATCTGAAGCTGGGGAAAATGGAGGTTAAAGTAAGCCACTGCTCCGCCTAGAGGTGGATACAGTTGATGGTGATTAATTCTATTCTAGCTGGGCGATGGCATTTGACAGGTCAGCATTGCAACCAAGGCTTTTAGATTGTCCTTTTTCAAGGAGCCACCTACGTCAGAAGAACCCTTTTGATTACTTGATATAAGAGTTTTTTGTGATTCACTTTAGTCCCAGGGGTGGGTGGATTTGTACAAAGTACCTGCCGTTACTTGGCAACCACTTTCGGCAGGTGCCTGGAGAAAAGGATGGCCACATTTATACCCGCATGGTTTTGCTTTATATATATATAGATATATAGATATTTAGCATTTAGCATTTAGCATTTTGCCTTTATTTGATAGGTCAGTAGGCAGACATGAAAGGTGGGGAGAGAGAGAGGGGATGACATGTGGCAAAGGACCACGGGTTGGATTCGAACCCGGGTCAGCCGCACAAAGGACTAAGCCTTTTATTTGTGGTGCGCGCAGCGTCGCGCACTACCGGGTGAGCCACTGGGACAAAAATCATGTTTTTCCCCCCGTTTATATTTTTTGTTTTTGCTCCAAGTGAACTGTTTTATGGTCACTCACGATTCATTAGGTCACAGGGTTGGCTTGGTTCCAGCCTTATAAACTTGTTATATAAGGATTTTTCAAAATGTCAATGGAGAAAAATGAGTGGGGAACTCTTCCGGGGCAAAAGACATCACATGACTGTTCAGCTCTATATGACATCAGGAGAAATGATTGCAGTTTGACCCTGTTGACCATGTTTCACATCATGTGACATTGTATCAGTCTGAAAGATGCATCAGCAACTGAAGTGGCCAAAAAGACTGAACCATAACAAGGACATGATAACATAAAACATACCTATATATCTGTTTCATTTGAGAAGCATCGCAAGTCAGCAACAGATTACTTTTAGTGTGTGTGTGTGCGTGTGCGTGTACGTCTTTGTGTGTGTCAGTTTAATGTGTGCGTCCTCTTCACCAGATATTGCACTCTCTCCTCTCTCCTATTTCACACATATGTATGATGGGCTGACATTGACTGCTAAATGGTAGCTGGGGGCGTCTCACCTTCCGCGGAATTACGTCTGGGCTGTCGGATTACAGTTATCATCACTTCATAATTGTTTTTTTACAATTCCATTTCAACAGTTTGCAGCATTATACAATCCCACAATGTCCACTGCCTCTTGGAAACATCGAAAGCACCCAGTGAACGCGGCCCTATTGTCCTCGCAGCAGAGTCAACGGTGTCAGTCAGCTGAATGAAAGATGGAGGGGGGGGAAAGGTAGGCACATAAAACCAGAAGCAGGCTTGATATTGGCCTGCAATTTCCTGCTAATATCCTGTGATGTCTGCTTTACACCTAGATAGATTGGTGTGATTATATAGACTGGTACTGTGCGCTCCTCCTCTGACTCAGCCAGCCTCAGTCACCGTGTGCTGCGGCTGTCTCTCTTGTATACCCAGACTCAATGACCCATCTATCTGTCAGTCTCCCTCTGTAGCTAGAGCAAGATAAATCCCCTTCTACACTTCCCACACAATATTGCTATCAACAGTCACCCTGAGTGAAAGAGAGCCTGACGCCAACTGAGCCTGAGCCGTGCCATCAGAGGACTGGGGGTGGGGGGGAATCAAATGAGCCGTCCCATCAGAGGACTGGGGGGGGGGGGGATCAATATTCTCAAAGAGGGAGCCGCATTTCTTCAGTGTGTGAACATCTGGCCTTGATAGTGGATTAAGCACTGCTTTATGCGATAGTTGATTGCCTGAAGTATTTCCATTGATCTGGGCGGCTATCAGGGAACAGTGAAGAAGAGCAAGGTTACACAAAGCCTGAGCAGTGAATACTGATATGTGCAGATTCAATTAAAAAAAAAACTGCCGCAGGGAATGAATGACTATATGCTGCTAACAATGTCTTCTGCACTAGTTGGCATCTAATAACCGCGACAAGAAAGGCCATTAATCAAATTGCACCTTGCTGTTTCTGTCAGTCGATGGCCCCCGTTTTCGTTGCACACTTTCAGGACTTGTTTTCTTGCTTCAAGACAAAATGTATTCATTTGGATTGACATCATAGCCTGGTAATAACAAAACATAGCACTTCTTTACAAAGCAGACGATGTCCCATCAGCTGCGACAGTGATGCACGCCGGTATTGTTTTCACCTACCATGACATATGTCTGTCTGTGGACCGATTTTGCCAATGTGATGGCGTCAAAACCGTGCAAGATGCAGTCACGAAACTTTACATGTGTGTGGTTGACATCAAAATGAAGGCTGATTTTACACCCCTGGCCCACATTCATTTTAAGTGGCGAGTGTTGCAGCTGGTATACATACACCAATGTATATGGGTGTTGAGTATGTGTTGTTGATGGATTCTGGGCAAAAACACAACATTTTAGTGGGAAATATTTGAATTACCTATACACACTTTATCATTTTCATGCAGCGAGACTGCCGTCTAGTGGTTTAAACCCACTTTTTCAGTTGAGTTTCTTTGACTCAGCTAGATGGCTCATCTTGGGTTATTTCTACGTCACCCAGAATGCCCAGAAAGAGTTTCAACCATTGGCCCTTTTCACAGCACCCATTTTGATGTTGCTTTGAGTTCCCGATTTACCACCTCAAAAGTAACGGTTGCTGTGAAAAGGGTCTAGACCAGGGGTACTCAAGTAAAATTCATAGAGGTCCAGTTAGAGAAAATTTACTCAAGCAAAGGTCCGGAATATTCTGTCCGTTACAATTTGTAACGTAGCTTGCATTATGATTCAGTGCCATTGAACTTAGGCTACTTTAATGATTGCAGTAGCC
Source organism: Poromitra crassiceps (assembly GCF_964638095.1). Taxonomy (NCBI): domain Eukaryota; kingdom Metazoa; phylum Chordata; class Actinopteri; order Beryciformes; family Melamphaidae; genus Poromitra; species Poromitra crassiceps. Next base: position 15,098,773 of record NC_139644.1, read on the forward strand.
TAATGGTACAATGTCTGTATGTAGTAAACAACTGACTGTTAAAACAAACAACATTTACAGTTTTCATATTCAACTGGATGAATTTCAAATAATTAGCCTACACTAATAATAAATACATGTTCTTTTCTCATTTCAAGTAAAAAATAATGGCTGCATTTAAAAAATAACATACAACAGAGTGCTTTGGAAAAATGTGAATCTTAAAAGTGCTTTAATTTTAGAAAAATAAGTTTCCCCTTTTCTTCCTTTTGTTAACTCCATTTCACATTTTAACAGCCTCAGCCAACACACCTCCATCTTTTCTCTTGAGAGAAGTGTGCTCCCTATCTATCTCTCTGTCTGTATCTATCTCTCTGTCTGTATCTATCTCTCTGTCTGTATCTATCTGTCTGTCTGTCTGTCTGTCTGTCTGTCTGTCTGTCAAGACAATCGATCGTTCGCAATGCAAACTTCACATGCCGTTGGGCAGTGATGTGTGAGTGAGTGTGCCCTCAGTCTGGATTTGAGCGTGTGTTTGCTCATGTGTGGCGCTTTCATAGACAGGATAGACAGTCAGGATCGCATCGCACTTCAGAGACATACTGCCTGCTTTTGAACTGCCCGTGAGAACAATGAATGAACATATTAATATATATGCATATATTACATACAGTATATATGCATATAAGCCTACTCTGGATTAAAACTAAATCTTTGTTTTTGCGAGAACAACAAATAACAACAGGAAAAAAAAAAAAAAAAAAATTCTCCCGTTGTTATTTTTTGCCTCGCTTAAACCGAATGTTCTCACGATTCTCTGGAAGACTTTTTGGCTTGGTTCGAGCCTTAAAACTCATTATATTTGGATTTATCAAAATGTCTACGGAGAAAATGGATGCGGAACTTACTTCCGGGGCAAATTACGTCATAAAAAGTCACGTGCCTGTTGAGCTCTATAGGGAAGTCCTGAACTCAAATATATATCAGTCATTGTCGGGATTCTTTGTGTGTGTGTGTGTGTGTGTGTGTGTGTGTGTGTGTGTGTGTGTGTGTGTATGTGTGTAGTGTACAGTGTCTGTGTCTTAACCAACAGAGCCATGGCATTTCTCAATGGTTTCCTTGCGGTCTACTGTACCCTGAAGGTTAGCCTCCACATCCAGTGTTTCATTACAGATGTATGATGTGATCAAAGCAGTGCCAAAGCCCTCTCTCTCTCCTGCCACCACAGGATATCACTCACTCACTGTGGATCATTCATGACAAACACAGACTCTGGAGTCTTGTTCAGAGACTTCAAACCAGTTGGAGCCTCCCTCTCTCCCTGTCAAGTCAACCCTGCTGCCCCTCAGAGTAGACGTATACCCTGCTGCCCCTCAGAGTAGACGTACTGTATACCCTGCTGCCCCTCAGAGTAGACGTATACCCTGCTGCCCCTCAGAGTAGACATACTGTATACCCTGCTGCCCCTCAGAGTAGACGTATACCCTGCTGCCCCTCAGAGTAGACGTATACCCTGCTGCCTCTCAGAGTAGACGTATACCCTGCTGCCCCTCAGAGTAGATGTATACCCTGCTGCCCCTCAGAGTAGACGTATACCCTGCTGCCCCTCGGAGTAGACGTATACCCTGCTCACCATAGACCATGCAACACCCTGTCTTATCCACCTTATGTAGCCACGCCCATTTGACCCGCTTGTGTGGTCGTGTGACGACTTCCGGCTAAAAAAAAAGAAAAAGAAAATGGCTGGCTGCTCAAATATCATCTAACTCTGAATTAACTAATAATTTAGCCAATTGTATGTAACATACCAAATAAAAGCAATGTCTAAGAATGCAATGCCATGTAACTGGCTCGATAAGTCTCGCATTCCAGGGAATTACGTTAACGTCTGCGGGTCTTATAGACGTAAGTGGCTCGAGCTGCGCTTGGAGGAGAGAAAACAATCTGAAGCTTTCTTTGTTGGAGTCCAGGTATGTTTTACAAGAAAGTGCTCGTCATTGTCGACGATAACGTTATCTGACCTGGCTAACAGTGGATACTCCGCTTGCTTGCTGTGTACCGAGCTCAAAGTAGTAGGCTACATTCTTTGTTTTACCCCCTGCACTGTCCGCTACAAAAACAACTCTCTTCTTCTGACATTCTTTCCTATTTGGCGCCGTGACCGCCGGAAGTGTTAACACGACCCGGAAGAATTTGGCCCACCCCCGCGTCTGAACATAAGGTGAATAGCAATGCACTCTGTGTGTGTGCATGTGGCTGTGCGTGTGCTGTGTGTATTCTGGTACTTCTATCTTTGTAAGAACCTCTTTGAGTTTTAAACCTATCACAGAGCTATCCCATTGATTTTGGGCTCCTGTTTTCAGTTGACGTGTTGGCCGTCGCCATCTTGATTTTTCGTCAACAGAGTGGGAGGGTAATGGGTTGAGTCCTTGCGCAGCTCACGTGAGATGGGGGTTTCCCAGAGCCGCAGCTCCGCCTGCTATTGGTCCGTGATCGGCAAGCTGTGCGATCACTGGACAGGCGACCTGTCAATCACCCCCCTTCTATCGAGCGAGTTATACAAAAAATAAATGACCCCCATACAAGTTGTTATGAAAATGTGAAATTAGCTATATAGACCAAAACTGTGTTAAGGACCAGTCTGTAAAGATGCTTAATCGCTGTTACAAAGTGGGGCATTTTAACATGGGGGTGAACGGGAATGACGGAACTTCTGAGCCCTGCCTCAAGTGGCCATTCGATGAATTACAGCTTTCAGGGTTACTTCCTGGTCCTCGTGGGAAAACCTTGTGCCTTGCCCACTGGTCCACACTCACTTTGTGTGTGTGTGAGTGTGCGTGTGACACTTTTTAGTTGACCTGAAACACAAGTTTTTTACTGGCCTCAATGTCATTCCTTTAAAAAAGAAAAAGAAAACAAATGTTGCCCAGGCAGGGACGTAAATACAATAGGTGTCTCCAGAACCACAATTTGCCATGATGACACACACACACACACACACACACACACACACACACACACACACACACACACAGTGACTCAGACACACAGAGTGACTCACGACAACACCAGCTGACGCTGTCGCGGCTGGTAAAAGGGGGGGGGGGAATAACATTTGTCACTGTATTGATATGTCTTGTTGGCTATCTTGTATCTTGTCCTTTCCACATTGGCCACGGGAGTCGTTTTTCATTTTCAATTTGATCTGGTATCAAAAGAAGTCTATCCAGTATCCATCATCATTGTTATACCTACTCAAATGCTCCATATACCTGGCACAAGAGGTGAGTAGCCTTGGATGATGTACATTCTGTACAGGGGGAAAAAGGAGAAACCACGACATGTCTGAACTGAGAGACCCAACTGTGCGATGAACCGCTTCACCTTTCAGCACTATTGCTATATGCCTTCCACTTCAATTCTAAGCTTATAGAGCTATTCGCCTGGTACCAGACTCAATTGTCAAATCGTCACCCTCCATTTCCTTCTTCAGAAGCAGCCAACTGCGTGGAGTGGGCGGCCTCGAAGGTCTGGACCCAGGCGGCAATAGAGCCATTATTCTTAGAAAGGAGCAGTTGAAGTTATTTTCTTGATTACTGCCGTTCTTTTTGCTTGCTGCCTTGTCCTTTTATCCATAATTATGACTTTGTTGGAAAACGGACCAAGGATGTTTGATGTGAGACGCTGGCTGACTTTGTCAAGAAGTGTAAACACAAAGGACTCCGTTGTGAACACACGCACGCACGCACGCACACACACACACACACACACACACATACACACATACGCACTGCACTGTCTTTCTAGCTTCTGGACTTTCTACCCAGACAGTTTGACTGGAGGCATCTTGGGAGAGACGTGTGGGCGCTCAGGTGTTGCTTTGTGGTATTCAGTTGCGCTCTAGTACCATCCTCTCACCGACCATCAGGCCTGGCCTCCAAGCGTAGGAGTCATTAGTGTTTGCTTTAGCGAGCCCTAAGCAGTCATACAATCATGATGTTCAAGCAGAAAGAGATGAGCTCAGCTGTCTGGATACATGTACACGGGGCAAGGCGGTGGAACTTTCACAATTGTTTGTTTTTTTATTTTTGTTTATTATTTATGAAAGATAGAAGTTCTTCATGCCTGGCTGCTTAGACAGGTTACTGCATGCTTCACAGGAATGCATCTTCAATGTCTTCCTTATTATTCTAATAAATAAAGTTAAGCCGTGGTCATTTCTGCGGTCCATACTGCCCTATGCAGCCGAAACAACACGTGTCTCTGTGTACAGTGAGTAACTAGAAAGGTGCACTTAGTAGAGTGCACATCTCCGCCAAGCTTTCGCTACGCCGTAACGTAACCCAAATCCAATGGCGAGAAACACTATCTGACGGGGGACCAGACTTGGACACAACACCTGTTAACACCTGCTCCCTTACTGTCACCTTAGTGTTTGTGGCTTGGTCACAAACAGCTACAGCACAAAGCAGGGACTGAATCAAGCCAAAGCTAAAGAAACACCTTCTCTGGCTTCCATGTTGTCAGACACTGATTATAACAATCTGAGCCTGTCAGTTTAAAAAAACGAGCACTTTTAGTGGTACGTTGACGTGCGCTGTGCCCTGTCTGATTCATTACACTGTAGCCATTGCAGCTGCTGGCCGGCTGATCTCGCTCAATACTGCACCAATTTCTAAGATTGTTGTTCAGATGAGTCACTTGGCCATAAAAAGTTTGGGAAATAGGGTCCAAGATGAAAAATACAGAAATCATCCTTTAAATTCACATTACATGTAAACATGTCTAGATGGTTTGTTTGCCAAGGACAGGTGCTAAGGACTGGCATGCATGTACACTAGTTTTCCCTTGCTGAAAGTCCGTTTCATGATCCAAAATGTACTTTTGGAAAGGTGTTAACGTTTTCAAGTGAGAAGTGAGAACAATTCTAAACAGGTCAAACGTTGGTGCAGCCTGCTGTTTTGCTCTATAGAGTTTGGCACATTGTGGGACAGAAACAGGCCAAGTGTGAAATGAGTTGACCCACTATTGGATAGCAGGCTTACACCCGGGGTTATTGTACCAGCAGAAGAGTATCTGAGCAAACAGCCTGCCGCTGCGCCTGCTAACCTGTTTGGGTGCTATCAAGCAGAGATGCATTTCCTTCCTTCCGCCGGACCAGGTTTTATCTCCCACCTCCACAACATCATGCATCTCAGACTGCCCATTCTTTCTTAACTCCACTTGTGTTTGTCTGATAGACAGAGCCGTGCTGCAGACCATTTACTAACCACTTTCAACTCATCTCAGGGAGGGAGAGGGAATGGAAGGAAAGTAGATAGTGTCACTGTGTTTGGCTGTAGCTCAATTAGAGTCTGAGAGTTAACACTGCTATAAGTTGGATGCAGAGGAAAATCCAATTAATCCGAGGAATTCATTAGGCTATATTTGGCAATATGGCAAATGTCAAGGCCTCTGTTTTTATTTTTATTTATTTTTATATTTTACAATATATATGAACAAAAATGAACAAGCTCAGACAGAGTAACGGAAAACAAACAAACATGCATATGTCAACAGTTATCATAATGTGGTGCTACCATCCATATAAGGTGCTTATATACGTAAGAGATGTCGCGCATGGGGTCCCACGCAAGGCGCCCAACAGAAACCAAGTCAGCCACCGCCCCCAACCTTGTCGAGGTAGGCCAGAAACGGGTCCCAAATAGTTAGAAACTTTTTAAGTGAGTTGGTTCTCAAGGATCTGAGCCTCTCCATCCTTATAACAGAGATCATGTCCGTCAACCACAGTTGGAAAGAAGGTGAAGAGGGGGACTTCCATTCTTCCAGAATTAGTTTTTTGGCAACAGTTGTCCCCAGTGTCAAGACTGTTGCACAGCTGTGGGCAAGTCCAGAGAGGTCTCCGAGCAGCCGAAGATGGCGAGTTCTGCCTCCGGCTGAAGGGTAATTTTGTAGGCCTTAGAGTAAGGGCCTCTGGTTTACTCAGTTTCAAACCCTTCATTGTAGAGATCTACCGATGTATGAACATTTTGTGAAAGGCTGTCCCTGAGTGTGGAGAAATACATTACAATTGTGCAGTCAACTCACCTACGCAACATCGATGTCTGGGACAAGTAGTCACGTGACTCGTGACTAGCCCTCGACTTGCCCGCACCGCTGATTTCTCCTGGGAGGGGGCGACCTTTCTCTTCCGCAAGTGACGGTCAGGGTTCCTGACCCAACGTCACATTTAGAGGGGTCGGGAGTGAGAACGGGTTGGATACAATGTGCAAAGCTGCCTGCTCCACCTCATCTTGATGAAATAGTATGTTCAGATCTGCTCGGAGAAACAATCCAGACTGTTACAAGAAGCAGAAAATAACTAGCTGGTTCTGTCGCCTACATGAAGCCCCAAAAACAAGCATGCTTTTTCTTCTTTTAAACACGAGAAGGACTTGGCTCAAACTTCTAAATTGTGTAATTGAACCTAGAGTGTTAAGTATGATGTTCACTGACTAACAAAAACTTTTTAAATTGGAAGGACACATTAATGAAACCCGGCATGCAAAAACAACCTCAGAGCTTTCTGTTGAATTGAATTGGGGATTAAATTATTTAACTCCTAAATGAAAAAATCCTTCACTTTGGCTGTGAGCCTGTCATCCATGACTATATAGCAGATTAATTACCTTCACATACATTCCTATGGGACTTAACCGTTCAACTCTTAGATGATTTTTAATGAAATTCAGGTCCAATAAGTCCATTATAAAAGATAACGGCTCACTACTATTCATTCTTATGCCAGTCTGTTTCCTCTGCTTCAGTGTGTGCCATCTCCATGGGTACCGGGTGTGTGGGCATTGTAATTACCTGTCTGTACCCTCAAATGCCAGGCAGGAAGGGGGCCATATAAAGGCAGGCCATTAAAAATGGAGCACTGGTCATTAACTTCTGTTGAATACCACAGATCTGACCTGCTGTACCACTGTCCCCCTGTGGAGGAAGGACAGACTAGAAACCCATCAGAAAACCATGCTGTGCTAGGCACAATATGTTTACACACATTCATACCAGTGCATGGGTTCACACACCTGTGATGCATGCGTGGACTTGCACAAACCCATGTTTGAGTTTGTCTGTCCTTGTCTGTGTCAGTAGCCCTTTCCAGACATGCATTGAAGTCCCGAAGATAGACACGGAGGATTTCCTCATGTGTGAAAAACATGGCCCTTGTGTGAAAGGGCATCTCCAGTGAATGTCCGGACCTGATGCAACGGACCTAGTCCAGAGTTTGTGTCTAAAGCTGCGTTCACACCGACCTATTAAAGTTTTTCGCTGGCATCGAGTTTACATACAAAGTCAATGCAAACAAGCGATTGAGCGTATATTCGCCCGGGAGAAAAATCGCTGGCCGTCCGAGCGGCAGAGACAGAGCGATAGGGAGAAAATACGCTCGTCACCCGAGATGAAATATCCCAACTCGAGCGAAAATACGCTGGCATCAGTCGCTCGCTGTTCAATGCTGATTGGCTGCCGTGTGAGAGCGAGTCAAGGATCACACTGGCTTGGAACAAACCGCTGGTTTATTGTGTGGCAACAAACCACATTGACAGGCTGACAGCTGACATGAAGTGAAGTCTGTACTACCGGTATGGAGCTCGCATTAGGAGCACGCTGATAGGCTTAGCTTGTAAACAACGACGGGGGCTCGTAGTGGACAAACAGCATGACATTGCGTAACGTTATAGTCCCCACATGTCCCTCAATTCGTGTGCCTGTTGATGAGCGATTTAAACAGAGCGATTCCAAAGGGTTGAATCAAGCGACAGAGCGAAAAATAAATATCTCGGTGTGAACACAGCTTAAAGGTGGCTAGTGTGTGTCTGTTTAGCAGTGTGATTTTGATTGTGGATGTCTTGCCATGATAGAAAGTCCTCAAAACACTTGAGAATCGACTCGGACTCGAGATTTGGGACTCGTGAACAATCGAACATCTTTTATGGTAGTTAAAATTGGCTAAGTGGGCGGTGTCTGTGGGCTCAGTGTGGCGGTGTGGTTCAGTCACGATTGTGATGTCACTTCACTTGAGCACTTGTGGTGTCAGTGATGTCATCAGTTATGTCACTTGAGTAATTGTGATGTCATCAGTGATGTCACTCGAGCAACTGATGTCATCAGTGTCTTTTTTAGTTAAAATTGGCTAAGTGCGCTCTGTGGTGGTAACACGGAGGATCGAAAATGTAGGGAAACAGTGGATGGATAAATCCAGATAATGCAACATAAAGGATGCCAACTGCCATAACACACCACAAAAGAAGAAGAAGAAAGGTGTCTGTCTGTGGCGGTGTCAATCTCCGTAGTCTCCACCATAGGAATCAATTCCTAGTTAAGGAAATGTCTACTAATAATAATGTCAACTAATCAATGCTGATACTGTATGCTAATAAAGGTGTGAGGATCATACATGCTTTGAATTCCTTCGTTTTAGCAGCTATGCAGTGTTCTAAGCAGACCAGAACGCTCATCCATAAGAGACTTGAAACTTGACTTTGACTTGTTACCAAAGAGTCAAAGACTTAAGACTTGACTTGGACTTGTTACCAAAGACTTAAGACTTGACTTGGACTTGTTACCAAAGACTTAAGACTTGACTTAGAGTTGTTACCAAAGACTTAAGACTTGACTTAGACTTGCCCCTCAACGATTTGAGACTTGACTTGGACTTTGCCAAAAATGACGTGTGCGCATCTCTGTCATGCAGTCCTTAACTTTTGTGTTTCAGTGAACCCTCTGCCTGAAAGACTGAAATACACATCTTCAAAATGAACAACAGGCTACTGTGCCTGCACAGTGTGTGCAGCAATTTGACTGATTGACTGCTACTAAATCAGCACAGCTATTGTGTCCCAGGCTTTATTGTTCAAATCACCGAGACAGTTAGGAGGGGGGATTGCAGGGGGAAAGACAGAGCAATCCTCAGAGGACTGCAGAGACATCTAATGGCTTGAACTGACATCTAGTACAGCTTGTCAAAGTGTTTTCTTTTGGTTTGGTTCATTTGAATGTGGACCCCATGAATAAGCATGGAAACTACTGTATCACTGTGGAAACTATGCTTGAGGAAAGAGGTGTGATTTGCATGCACACACACACACACACACACACACACACACACACACACACACACACACACACACACACACACACACACACACACACACACACACACACACACCCGTGTGAGCACAGGGGTCATGGTGCTTCACTTGAGAAACTGGAGATTTATTGGAGTGCTTGTTGGAGGTTGACTCCATCTTCTCCTCGTTCTCAGAAGGCCATGTTTCTTCTTCTTCTTCCCTGAAGTCTCGTTCCTCCAGATCTGTGATCTTCTCCTCAGCCTGCTACAGAGCCGACTGGGCGGCCAGCCACTTCTCAAGGGCCTTCTGGGTCTCCTCCACGGCCTGCTTGGTGATGTTTTTGTCCTTCTCTCCCTCTTGTTCCTTTTGCAGAGTGTCCTTCACGCACTGCTTCTGCTTTCAGCTTAGCATCTGTCTCCTGGATGGCCGATTTAGCTAATTGAAGCTGCATTTCCAACATGGTAGCCTGTTGTTGTTCTTCAGCCTGAGTGCTGAGGTTCTTCTCTCTCTGGAGATCCTCTTTAAGCTGCTCAATGCTGTTGTGCAGAGGATTAAAGCTGTCTTTGGTATGTAAAAACTCATATAAATGCACAGACACTAATGCTGAAGCTATCAATCTTTAAAGGGACAAAATCAAAAATACATATTTTTCCTCTTACCTGTCGTTCTATTTATTCATCTAGATCATTTTGGTGGGAGTTGCAGAGTTTTTCTAGTGTATTCGAGAGAAGACAGACATCTCATTGGCGGATGTAACCAAAACTCATCAACTCAAAATGATGTACCGGTAGATAGATAAACAGCACTACAGGTAAGAGGGGAAATATGTATTTTTGATTTGGGGTTGAACTTAGGATGTATCAGTTAGTGCTGTGATGGCTTGATCTCTTCTTTTCTTCGTTCTCTGTCTTCATCACTCGTTCCCCCCCTCTCTCTCTCTCTCTCTGTCCTGTGTCTGTCTTTCCCTGCCAGCAGAGAACGGTGTGGATCAGCTTTCCGGAACGCAGGATGAGAGCATGAAGAAGACAGTGGTGGCCATGGCCAAAGACTCCTGGGAGATCTTCTTCCCGGCCTCTGTGAGTTCATCTCCAATTCTTGACGTACAAGTGGCAAGTTGGACACGGAGCAAAGTCCAGTGATAGCAGCCAGGGTTTGTGTGTGTTCCAGGGCAGTGTGGGGACAGGGGTGCAGGTGCTGTCTGTTTCTCATAGAGGCATCAAGCTGCTGAAGATGGTGAGAAGCAGCTCGAGCGCTTCAGACTACTTCAGAGTACTGAGGCCTTACAGGTACACACATTAGTTATGAGGCGTTTCCTTTTTCTAGACTTCCAACTAGGGATGCACCGATCGATCGGCACGTGACCGGAAATGGCCGATTTCCACGTGATCGGCCTCGACCGGTGATCTGCGCCGGTCACTCTAAATAGCCGATTCTGTTAGCCGATTTTCACGTGACGTGCGCGCACCCGAAAGCAGCGAGACCGAGACGGATGAGTTGCAGCCAAAACAAAAGCAGCCACTACACACATGCCACAGCATGTCTTCGTCGGTGTGGAAATGTTTCACCGTCAGTGAAGAGGATACAAAGCTTGCAGTTTGTCACACATGCAAGTCGAAAATAAACCACGGAGGGGCAGGGTAGGTTGGAGTCCACTCCAGTCTGAGCGGCTCGCTTCACCCCACCGCAGTCACTGGCCCCTCTTCCCCGACCAGCTGCAGTCCACATCACTGCTGCTGCTGCTATCTGTCAGTCACGTTGTAATGTGGATACAGGAGAGGACTATTTGTTTCGTATTGCGAATAGAATGACGAACATAATAATAAAACGCATCGGACCAGTGTGCAAGGTTTTCTGTGCGAGATGATTTTTTTTTCGAATGGCGGATTAAAAAAAACTGACTTCATTTCCTCATCTACTCAGTACTATTAGAGTGGGCATGGCTTCGAAGGTCTCTGGGCTCCAGACCTATAGGCTATAAACTCCTTGTCCATGGATAACATTTTGACATTTATTTATTTTATTTTATTAGTTTATTTGGCAGGGACATATACAAAAAAAACATTAAACACCATAGGGATATGCTTTGTAACAGATTTAGTGAGATCGTCCTACCTCATGCAAATGATAAGAAATGTGACATGAATGTTAATTTTCTATTAAAGCAAAGTAAGAAAAAAAAAAAAACGTAAAAAAAACCCGTCAATTATTGTTCTTAGAAAGAAAATCGGAATCGGCCAAAATCGGTATCGGCAAGTCAGACTATTAAAAAATCGGAAATCGGAATCGGCCAAGAAAATGGCAATCGGTGCATCTCTACTTCCAACATCTTTCAACGTCTTTGAGTCTGAAGCAATGCTCAAAGTCTGTTGAATCTACAGACTGTGTCTTTGAGTCTGAAGCAATGCTCAAAGTCTTGAATAATCCTACTTAGTTTCACACAACCAAGTAAGGAATCAACTCCTAGGTGTGCGTTAAACCATTTTAATGCACGACGTGGAGGCGAACAGTGTTTGCCTCCGCGAAGTGCATTAAAATCGTTTAAAGGGATACGCCATCTATTTGCTATATACTGTATATTGCCGATAGTAAAAGTAGAATGTAGATGGCTTTATCTTCACTGTGCATGGAGTACACAAAGTGCCGTACACCTCTGTCGCCCAAAATACACATTCCAACAGTGCCACAAACACTCACATGTACATGTTGTGACTCGTGTGCTCACCACGCCATGAAATAAGAATCCAAAGTTATTGGAAATGGTCATTTTCAAAGTAAATCCATAGCCAGAACTAACAAAGAACAGGGCATCACTGGCTGTGATGTCCTGAGAGCCCTAAGGCCACCTTGGCAGTGACCTTGCTGCTAGCAGCCTGCCACTGTCAGTTGCTTTAAAAGCATCAGTGGTCTCAGTTTAATGTAGCTGCCCTGTGCAAAGGATGTGTCATTTACTCTTTTTTAACACACTTCAGAAAAGTCGCTCTTCATGATGTCAATAGAGCAATGGCCTTTGTGGCCTTGTGCCCTAAAACAAATTGTGAAGGCCAAATGGCCACGCCCCTAAAATGAGGAAATTCCCACCCTGCTGTATGACATGTTGTTTGTTTGTATGATAGTTGTAGTACCTACATCCTCCTCCAGGGTTCCAGGTTTGATCCCCTGTAATGCCAAGTTGCTTTTGCTTTTTAAGTGTCCTGCATGACTGATTCCTTACCAGGCTCACCAGAGCGGGGGAATGTCATGGCAGTGGCCATTTTGCCCTCAACTCCGATGACCAGGATTTGATTCACAAATAATTGGATTGGAGTTATCTAATCAAACTTTTCCCTAACAAATTTATAACCACGTAATTTTAGTTGTGGAGCCTTAACCATAACTTTAACAGAAACCTTTAAAACAGTTTTTAGCTCGACTAAACCTGACAGCTATCAAAATGGTGCGTTCAATTCTTGCTATTGTCACATACAGTAATCCAATTAGTGGTGGAGGAATGTAATCTTGACATAAATTTAGTTTGTTTCATGCGATCATGTTGCATCAGCTCAAAGCCAGGACAGTCAATAAAGGAATATTTCATGTTGTAACACACCAATACTCCAGTCCTGGATGTTCACAATGTACATTTTCACTTTCAAACTCAGAATAACATTCCTTTGAAACTCTTTATAAGTATTTTTTCCATACAGCTTATTTCAGTGTGTACAATGAATTGTTTGTGTTGTTGATTGATTTGATTAATTAGGTGTGTTGAACCAATGAAACTATACACTAAGAAATCAATACTCAAGCAGTAGTAACATACACAAACAGCTTTAGCCCTCAGACACATATTAAATCAAAGACAATAGATTTATTGAAGTAGATGGATGAGAACCTTTCTGAATGTTCTTAGCATTTGTAGAGCTTGTTGATCCTCTGGATGTCGATGCGGGACAAGCCCTTCCTCTGGCCGATCTTGGCCTTGGAGTTGGGGATGGGGGTGATGGTCTCCTTCCCGCGTCGGGTGGTGAAGGCATATCTCCCATAGTGCATGATGGAGGAGTAGTCATAGGGAGTGCCCTGGTTGTTGGTGTTCTGCTTCTTGAAGTTGAAGGACACCCCCTTTCTGATGTACTGGTAGTTGATGCGAACGTACTTGTCGCGGTCACTCCTGTTCTGCTCATGCTGGAAGCCCAGAGCGTGGTTGAGCTCGTGCTGGATGACGCCGTTGTAGACGCAGCCCCGCTTGCTGAGAGAGAGGACCTGCTTGCCTCCCACCTTGCCCAGAAACGAGTAGCAGCCACTTCTGTCCTCGATGCTGATATAGTCGCGTTGGCTCCTACGGGGAACGAAGCGGATGCAGGTCCTGCTGAAGCCCTTCATGGCCTTGTTGATTTTCTGCTTGTCCGACCTGGAGAAGGCGCGGCTCACTACGAAGGGGACAATCACCCTGCGGCCGGATTTCTTCCACTGGCAACGGTTTTTGTAACACCGAATGGCGTTTCTCGTTGTGGGTAGCACCAAGTCACCCTCCAGCAGGATCTCACTGGAGCCGTTGTTGGCGGCCAAGATCCTGTCGCTGATGTCCATAGTGTCTTCCTCGGGGTCATCAACTTGGACCTCTGACTCGCTTTCTTCCCATATGTCAGGTTGAGCCTGGGAGAGGCCGATCAGCAGCAGCAACAGGAGGCAGAGAGAGGGATTCATCTTCGGGTTTTTGTCTGGTCGCTTCTTGGCTCTGAGCTTCTCTGCAAGGTCCCGGGAGATGCTGTGGCTGTCTGCTCGGTCCTGCTCTTTTATACTCTCCTTTACAGGTGTGTCTGCTGTAGGATTAAGGGTTGGGGTCCAGACTGGTAGGCCTAAATAAACGTCTGAAGGGAGGATGCCACGGACAAACCCATAGTTTCAACATGGTTTGTTATTTCTGCTCCTTAGAAGGATAAGTGGACATGTTTATCTAAACACCTGATGATGAATGCTTAAAGAACAATGGAGGAAAAAGACCCCACATTTCCTTTAAATGATTCAAAGCATTTATGAAGCTTCAGACAAGAGGAGTGTAGACAGGGCTACGTACACGCGAAGCACGCGCTGTGCGTAGGGCACCAAGTGCGGTGAAGGGCATCATCCATAGCCTGGGTAAACCCATCCCCCACGTGACCTGCTCTCAGGCTTACCCTGCTCTCAGTCACTACGTGAGACTGAGAGCCTTTCTCTCTGCGCCTTTCTCTTTCTCGCCTTTCTCTCTGCTCTCTCCAGCACAGACATCACCGCAGCTCGCTTGGGGGCGTGGCCGGGGCCCACTCCGGAGAAGGGCCATCTTGCGCGCAGCTTGGCACAGCTCAGCATGTTAAAAGTAATAATAGAAATGAAATAAGTGGTGCTAAAATGCCAATGGAAAAGCCATAACAGAGTCCTGCATCTATAGAGCTATACAAATGCATCCAAACATACTCTCAAGTGCCCATGTGATTGCTTTGACATTTGACCCCCCCCCCCCCCCCCCCTCTCTCTCTCTCTCTCTCTCTCTCTCTCTCTCTCTCTCTCTGAGTCTTTGTGTTGACTTTCTGGTCTTTGCGTGTCACTTCCTACGCAGCTATTCGGACATCCTGTTTGTGTCGATCCCGTCTAAGAACATGGTGGAGTTGAACCTGACCAACGAGAAGCTGATCCTGTTCTCTGCCAAGGTGCCGCAGGTCAAACAATGATTGACTACTTCCTCACTGAGCTCAAGAAGGTCAGAGGGCATTCTGTGTCTGTCTGTCTGTTGTTACGGATGGGCAGGAGTACTTGGGTACTCAAGTACTCGTTCATAACGTTACTATTCGGTGTAACTTTTCTACTATTCGAGTACTCGCACTTTAACAACTTTGGGTCCCCTTGTTTTCCCTCAGACACGGACCACCAGTATTATTAATATGCAAAAAATATACACACATATACTGTATATATATATATATATTTTTTTTATTATTACGTTAATAAATGAGGACTCGAGTACTCGTTCATTAGTTAATGAGAGTCTGTTTGCCCACCTGTCTGTCTCTCACACACTAGTAGTACACATATTTGGCAGAGAGCGTAAACATGTCAAGTCTCTCCATCAGAACTCGGAGTACAGTGTGTGTGTGTGTGTGTGTGTGTGTGTGTGCATATGTGTGCGTCTTTCACACAGACAGCCATGTACTGTACATGTGGGAAGCCAGTGTGTTTTTGCCAAAGGTAATCTTGAA
This sequence comes from Poromitra crassiceps, assembly GCF_964638095.1. Lineage (NCBI taxonomy): Eukaryota > Metazoa > Chordata > Actinopteri > Beryciformes > Melamphaidae > Poromitra > Poromitra crassiceps. The sequence goes on from NC_139644.1 coordinate 15,114,080, forward strand.
AAGATCTCGCCTCATTCGTCAGTCGTCAGACAACGACTTCCTGCAGATCCCCTCATGGCAAAGCCACAATATTCAACAATGTTCTTTTCACACGGAGATGTCACACTTGTGGAGTGCATATACTGTATCAGTGATGAGAAATGAAGGGCCATCATTGTGGTTTTGGCGAGCACATGCAGGGATGTGTGATTATAGCGCCCACATAACAACAACACTTCCACTAGAATTCCATTATCTTCCATCGCGTGCTTGGATTGTGTCCACCGACAAAGCAGTAAATAAACGGCTCTGACACAACAGATTTGTTACTTAGACATCTCATCTATGTCTTCTACAGCTACAGCTACACTTAAATCACGATGAGAACAAACAGCACAATCCTCCAGCCATGTCTAGATAGCAGCATTGATTTCGGGAGGAAAAGATTTAACATTTTAACATTTTCAATCTTCGGTGAGCAAGAGCCGGTCTTTGGCTTGTTTTTATCTCCGACGATATTTCAACAGTGTTATTTTCCCTTAGCGAGCTGTGAGGGCCTAAAGATCTATCGAAGAGATTTGTCCGATTTGGGGCCACCGAGCCGGCCTATAACCTGAAAGATTTATGAGATTATCAACAGAATGGTCTGTTTCTTTTTTCTTCTTCTTCTTTTTTTCCCTTTTTCCTCCTCCTTTAGCCGTGCTACTACAGCATATGAGCAGAGGAGTTGGATGCCTGTGATCTCCCGCTGACGCGCTGAAGCCCTGTAGACGTGCACGAGGCGATCTCTCACCCCGCTGTCTCGCTGCAGGCTGCAGGGCATCTGGCCGCGTCTGACGGATAGATTCTCACTCAAGCAAAAGGGGATTTCAGGCTGAATTATTTAGACTTTCTTTCCACATTTGTTCTGAGGCAGCGGGAAACAGTGGTGGTGATTGGGGGCTCGGTGGGCAGCTCTGATGCATAAAGGCACAGAGGCCTCTGGTGGCGGCGGCGGGGTCTGTTTTGCCGGAATTCTGGAGGTAATGGGGCCAGTGCAGAACAGACAGAGGGGGGAACTACAAATAGCTGTGGAGCAATCTGGTCGGCAGGAAGAAAATCGTCATTGCACGTTTCTGCAATCCACAGATACGTAGAATATGACGTTTCTGAACCAAATTTGTTGCACATCAAGTTTCTAGATACCTGTGTTTCAACGTTATACGCCATAGAGTCTGCTATTGAAATAGTGCGATGGCCAGTAAGAGTGATGTGGACGGGGTCACTTGCCTTTCACACCAGAGGGTGACATTTAAGCCATGAGTCACATTTAAGGTTTATGTTATTTAAGCCTAACCCATAATCCTAACCTTAACTAAGTTTGTATACTTGCCTAAACATAAGCAAAGTTATTTTATTTTGCATTTAATGTTCGAGAGGCATTAACTGCTTAGCTGTTTTGTTGGAGTTAATGGGGTCAGCGCAGAACAGACAGGTAGGGGGGTGGACTACAAATAGACCATGGCTCCCTATTGTTGGTGGACTTACTTGATGTATTTGGGCTGTTATATATTCCATTCAGTTAGGTTGAGCATAATGCATGCACATACAATCACTGTCATGGGGAGAGGCTGCTGTTATTTAGACCAAGTGCGTCGTGTAGCAACCGCGGGGCCAGGCTTACCTGGGATGTGGCTAGATGGGGTACTGGCACGGATGGAGTGAGGGCAAATTGTGGCAATTGTTATTCCATTCAATTGGTGGTACTTCTTGTAGGCTATAGTGTCTCATTATGAAAGCAAAGAGCTAACAGGGTGAGATAAAGGAGACATCCCCCCAATATTCAAGTATAATACAATGTGTACAAAAAAGTAATGCAAAATCATCTGTTTCCAAATTGAGTGCTGTAGTAGAACCAGCAGGAGGCCATTGATGTGTGAGGTGATTTTGGTGACACTACATTGTATGATAATGAAGTTATTGATTAATTCTCCCAATACAAATTCACTGAAATTATGCAAAATCATATTTTTCCAAAGTTAGTGCTGTAGTATAACCAGCAGGAGGCAAATGATGTGTGCCGTGATTTTGGTGACTCTACATTGTATGAGAATGACGTTTCGAATAATTTTCCCAATAAAAATTCACCAAAATAATTCAAAATAATATTTTTCCAAAGTTAGTGCTGTAGTATAACCAGCAGGAGGTCATTGATGTGTGATGTCATTTCTGTGAAGCTACACTGTAGGGCAGCGAAATTATTTGTGTAGTAGTCTGTGTTGCACAGAGACCAATGTTATTTGTCCAGCTCTGAGGACGTTTAGGTGAAAATGAAGTTGTAGCTCGTTGTCTACCTTACTAAAAGAGGCGGCGTTTGTGCATTCCAAATGGCTCGCTTATGAGCTATTGATCTGGGAAGTGCGAATCTGTCAATATATTTCCAGCTTGCCCGAAGTGGAGCAGAGCTGTGTTTTTCAAAGGGGAGGGAGACGTGACTGGCAGTATTGCGCCATAAAAGCTGCATACTTAAAGGGCCCATATTTTTCTAATATAATCTATTATTATTTTATTGTTGGCCTCCACTAGAGTAGCTTATAGACCAAATCACCGGGATGTTTACATTTACTTCCGGGTACCCCTGGGTCCACACATTATAATGGCGGTGAACGGCACAAACTGACGTTTTGAAGACAAAAACAGACAAAGAAGACAAAAATGGTTCGTCCGTGTTGTGTTGTTGTTTAATATCATTCATAACAACACTTTCACTAACGTTAGTGGAGACCAGACTAGCTAATTTACCTGTTGGACCAGACTAGAGTAGACTTGAAGCTAAATTAAATTGACGTGGCGTCAGTATCTCTGTCTGTACCAGGCTCGCCGAGAAGAGCCTGGTGACGCGAGGTTACTCTGTAACGTTAACGACTGCAAAAAACAGCGAGTTTGACAGACAAACAAACGCTATTAGCTAGCTAACACTACATAAAACAAACACAGAAGAAAGGCTAGATACGTCGGACAAGCATGTTTACCAACCGTTTAACCATTTAAATTGAAAGTAGTCGGCTGAAAACAACGAGAGGGTTTGACAGCATTTATTTGACAACACGCACATTTAAACCTGCCGCCTTCCCCAAGTGGTACCCGGAAGTAAATTTGTTTACATGGTGACGTCACGGTGATTTGGTCTATTGCATCATTCATAGTTAAAGAAAAACTCATTGTTTATCTTGTACTGGCTCTCATGATCCCCTTCAGTTTACCCTCTGTCTGAAATGCTGTGTTTTAGTCTTCTTCTGCATTTTGCTATGGCAGGGAATTGTAGTCTTCCTTTGCGTTTTGCAGCAGCAGATATTTTCATCCACCATTTATTTTCCCATACACATTTCGTAAAATGCGTATAAAAATAGTTTTACTGGTTCAAACCAAACGGTACAGATATATTTAGAAACAGGAGAGATCGCATAACATTTCACTGGGACCAAAACGCAAAAAAAAATGTGGGTTTAAAGAAAAAAAATTATATTTTTCTTTAAGTTTTGGTCCGAGTGAAATGTTCTATGGTCTCTCTCGATTATAGCGTTAGCTGAACCGTTTGGTTTGAACAAGTAAAACTACTTTTATAAGCATTTTACGAAATGTCTATGGGGAAATAAATGGCAGATGGAAATCTCTGGTACAGTGCTGAAGCAGGAAGCTAACTACAATATCTGTCTATCTATCTAGCTATCTATCTAACAGAAACAGACAGGCGAAGCAAAGGCTACATGGACCAAACAAAAATGAGGACATGGAGAAGTCAGCAAGTTGGACTAACGTTACAAGTTCTGAAAATGTGTGCCTTCGTCATTCCAGCTATTAACGCGATATCAGTTGTTCATTATGTCTATGAAAGGTAGCTGTGCTGCTAGGCTAACATATATAGCAAGTGCTAACGTTACTTAGCTGGTAAGTAACGTTAGCGCCTCCTAGCAGCACATTGGTACACAGCCGATGCTGGAATGAGACTTACCACTTAAGTCCTACATCCTGGCTTACTTCCAAGTCGTCTCCTTGTTTTTACGGTCTGGAATCCGTTATTCCATGAGACTACTGTTGTGTTAGTGTTAGTCCCAGACAGCCAGGTTGGAGAGAGCCTGGTGACGCGGGGTTAGGTTGGCAAGGCAACAAGAAAACTCACTGACTTTAAACGACTGGACACTGCTTTAGCTAACGCTACAGCTTTTAACCAGGACTTCTATTAGGAAATACTAGATACTCAGATAAACACAAATAAAGTGAAAGGCAGATACGGCCGAGACGAGTGGAAACTAGCAGCGTTACTCTCGGCAGTGTCTGGAGCAATGTCAGAACAGGGAAGGGAGGGGCGGACGGACGGGTGAAGGCTAGGGCGCGCGCGCGCCGCCGGCCCGGGCTATGCTTGGCATCACCATGTCCTACCTGACGTCACCTAGGACTATGGCTCTCGCACAAATCCATCTCCTCTCGTCTACGAGACTTCATGGGGGGGAGGGGGGGTTCATGGGGGTAACATTCAAACGCCTTCACCTATTTATTTGAAGCTTAGCCCACGTTTAATATGACCACCCAAGATTGTAACAACATATATATGATACAAAATTAAGAAATGCATAATATGGCCCCTTTAAGTTCACAATCTTGTGATCCATTTCAATGATGACAAAGCCCAGTCAGCACCCTGTGGAGATCACCTGCGGATAGAAATTTAAAGAATCGTCTGAAACTATTCCTAACATCATCACCGACACCATCCCACTATTTGCACATTTAATTTATCCCATTCAGGAAAAGCAGAACATCTTAGCAGGTTGCAATGTTCAGTGGGCCCATCCTCAGTGTGTAGCTAGCATGTAGCATTGAGTGTGAAGGCAAGGAGAGCTGCTGAGAAGTTGGCCTAGCTTGATGACGGGTACCTGCACAGGTACACTGGAGTGTTTGTTGTCATAGGCAGAGATCATTGGATGAACCAAAGCTGTGTTGTATCGGAAAAACGTGGTCAGAAAGAGGTGATTGCACATGAATGAAGCACGATGCAGGCAGGTGCTTTGGAGCTCAGGAGTGATTTCTCAGAGGACAGTGGCACGGGCGCTGATGCATGTGAGATGACACAGGACTGGACAAATCATTTCCAAGAGAGATGGAGGACTTCACCAGATAGAAGATGGAAGAGGCACCGAACAGAACGGCCTCCTTGAGAGATGGAGATGCAGATAAAGGGCTAAGCAAGCGTGTGCTGCTGTGTGGAATTGGCCTGTCAAACATTTTTGCAGTCTACTACCTCTGGCAGATGAAATGGTGGGTGGCACAAGTGCAGTCCGGAAGCCATAAACAGATTAATTGTATTTACTGATGCTATGGCCCACATTTATTTCAAAATCTGCTCTTCTATTCTATTCCTCTCTCTCTGTCTCGGTCTCTCTCTGTCTCTCTCTCCCTCTCTGTCTCTGTCTCTCTTTCAATTTACGGTTCAATTCAAAGAGCTTTAATTGGCATATAAATATATAGTCTATATGGAACAGACAACAAAGGGAATGTTCCCATCAACCACTCAAGTGACAACATTTCAATGTGACCAGTCATTTAGAGAAATTAACCCCACCCCACCCCACCCACCCCTCTCTCTCTCCCTCCCTCCCACCCACCCTCTCTCTCTCTCTCTGCATGCATATCCTATGTGTAACTGAGGGGGGCCAACAAGCAAGAAAAGAAAACATCTACTTCCTCTCTGCTGTGTGGTGATGCCACCTACTGGACAAACACTGGCCATACACTCTCCCTCCTGGTCAGAATCTCTACCCCTCCATCCTATAAATTAGATTCTATCTTCTGAAGCCAGGCGCACATCAAGGGTCTCCCACATCCCCTCTTGTGTATAAGGTACAGTGTACCTTACACACATGGCAGCACAGCATCTGAGGAGAGCGTCAGCTTTGAGCGGTGAGTGTATTTGCTCAAGATGGGCTGTCTCCTGTGCAGCGGTGGGACAAAGCACCCCATTGTGGGACTGATTTACAGCACTTTCCCTTCTGTCGCTGCCTCTGTGGACTCATGATATGGCTGATAACGGGACAATAACCCCCCGAAACGCCACAATGGCTCCCCTATAGGCCAGGGTCATATCAGGCCCAGCCCAACTGTGTCTGTTATATACATCAGCCTTGCACGTCTAATGCGATATCGGTATCCTGGGTGTATGTGTAAGGAAAGTATGAGTTGACTTGCATGACAAAAGTGGATATTGACTTTGTGAGAGATATCTTGACTTGATAAGTTGATAAGTCTGTCCTTTAACAGGTGCTGGCAGCTGAGGCTATATCAGTGGCTGAGCCGTACACCTGTCTTTTGACTCCAATTCCAAATGAATCGCACCCCGTGTAATGCACCAGCCTCTGTCCATGCTGGGCTATCTTGTGTTTTTAAAGAGAAAAACCAAACACAGGCCGAACAAAGGAGGCCCTGTGTCTGCGCGGAGATATTCCTCACCTGTGGTAACACTATGATGTAGCGGAGCCGGGATTACACGGGCTTAGGAATGTGCGGGGCGACAGTTCGCACAAGATGACTATTGTTGAGAGCAACACCTGAACTGGTAGCCGAGGTGAAAAGTGATCGGGAGGAGATGGCAACTGGCTCATCTCTGGCCAAGGAACAAGCCTGGCAAGGCACCATGGCCCTGTAAACTCATTGTCTCAAATGGACAGCGAGAGAAATGTGTCCAACACACACAGGGGCCAGACTTGTTGTTTCCTGTGGTTTACAGTGGCTTACAGGAGGTTTTAGTCACACCACAAGCTCCCAAAACAGTGCGACATTGTCCGCCACTAAATATCTACATGGCATAAGTGTCGCTTTGTTGTGGCATGTATTTTAACATAAAGGTTTACATTACATTTTTACATTTTGAGCAAAAGCTATGTTGTAGATTTTTATCCGATTTGATTTGATTTGATTTGATTTGATTTTTCATTCTGAAAGACAAATGAAGATGGAAGTACATTTTACAAGTCATCTGTTAGCAACCTTTTATTTAAGCTGTTCAACAACAGCCCCCTGCCAAAATAAATTCTGCTTTAACTCTCTTTCACAATGTTATTATTATTGGCAATGAAATTTTCATCTTCTTTTCCCCCCTTTTCCCCCCCGAGTTCTTTTAAGTTGAGGTCTTTGCCTCGGAAGATTTATGAGGACACAGATTACTGGTTTCAGAAATATATTACGGCTATAAATCCCCACACTCCGTCAATGGAAAATACTGTAGTTCTTATCATGTGTGTGTGTGTGGGGGGGAGAAGTAACAGGGTGTAGAGATCTGAAGCACTGCTCTCAAGATCACTGGGATGGTCGTATTTTTCAAATAAGAAACTCATTTTAAAGCTTCTGAAAGCCCTCAGGCTCTGACAGCTGCTGCACTAGAATCAGCTGTACCAGGAACTTTGTGAACAGTGAACCGTCTTATTTTGTTCCACTCCAGATGGGAGACATTAAGGAATAGGGGCTAGTCAAGTAGAGAGAATTATTTTAGCCTCCTCGTAGCACGTTTGTGCCATGTGCATTACATGACCAGCTGCTGAGACCTTCAAATCTTCCTTTTACAAAGAGAGAGAGAGAGAGAGAGAGAGAGAGAGAGAGAGAGAGAGAGAGAGAGAGAGGAGAAAAAAACATGGAATAACATTTGGAGGGCTGGGAATTTTTTTCACACATATGTAAGGTGCATGTCACGCGAGGCGGTCAGGGGATGTGAATGGAGCGATTGAGAAGCACGGGACCCCACGGAATGCACCGGAAACCACCCTCCAGATGTGGTGTGGTGGGACTGGGTGGGGGATAGGGGTGGAGATGAGGGGTGAGAGAGAGGGGCGGGGGGGCTGCTGATGTGCGGCAGGCTGGAGATTGAGAACATGGGGAAGACTGTTGGCTGTGGAAAGATCACGCGTCTGAACCTCGGAGCCGAAAGACCACAACCAGAGAACACAAGATGTTTGATGGAGAGGAGGATGCTCCAGTCCAGACTATAAGAGCATGGTCGATCAGATGGGCACAGCACAGAGCCCAGTGTGCAGTGGGCTGCAATGGGAATCCAGGAGATAGACTTGAAGCAAAGGGCCTTTTCTGAAGCTAGCCAAAGAGATTGTCAAACCGGTGAGGAAAAAGTGAGAGAGAAAATAGACAGAAATGCTCCTCACTCTTCCAAACAGAGAAAGTAGAGTCTACAAAGAAGGTGAGAACAGGTGGTTATTACAAGTGTTGAGACCGCAGGGACTTTTACGAGATGTTGGATGTTTCAAGGATGGAAAACAGAAGTGGATTTTTGTAGAAGGAGTTAAAGGAAGAAAGGTGTACAATAAGGCAGTGGTTCTCAAAGTGGGTTCCAGGGCGTCCATAGCAAAATGGGGAAGAACCTATTTTCACTACATACCATCCATAACACAATGGCAGAATATGACTATTTTGGTCATGGGTTTCTGTAATAAAACATCTACAAGCAAAATTCGTATCAGGTGGGGGACCCTGGGACAAAGTCTGATCAAATGGGGGTCTGTGTTTTTGTGTGCGTGTGTGTGTCAGTTCTGCAATAAGGGACTGAGAGATGAGGAAATGCAGGACTTGGCCTCTAACTGACACCAAGCATTTGGGGAATGTACCATAGTCCAATAATGGTATCCACCTTATTTTTGGCGGCCATTTTTGCCTGATCTGCATGATGGGTGCTTCTTCCGGTGTGATCCTCCCAGCCTTGTTGCTGACAGCTTGACACCCGTCTGGGCGAACGGAGCAAATCACTAATCAGGTCCAGCTTGGCAAAAATCTCGTCGATAAATATCCCTTTAAGAGCGCAGTGCATTCATGGGTAATCGCCTGCTGTGGCCAATATTAACCATTTCGAGTAACACTGTTTCCATACGGATCACCAGCGTTAGTTTGTTGTTTATAACGTGGCTATATTCATAACGTTTTCTATCTCGGATGCGTTATTTCGAATCGCACATAGGTTACGCCTGGAGCAACCTATGTGGGTTTCAGGACGAAACAGACTCGAGCCACTAACGTCATCTTAAGAGCACAATATTCCTGGAATGCAAGTTTAACTAAGCAGTTACATGTCCTCTGCATTCTACATAAAATTAAGATATTACGGGTTGTTTTATTTTGTATGTTACATACTTATTGACCAAGTTATGTTCAATTCAGCCAGGGTACAAGAGACTGAGTGTAGGTGGCCATCTTTTCAAATCAAGTAGAATACATTAGGAAATGGCAAGCTGCAACAATGAGTCACGTTACATTAAACCGGACCTTGTACGCACAATTATTTTTTACAGTGGGGCATTCAAAAATAAGGTGGATAAGAAACTAGAAACCATCTTGCAATGGGATCACACCAGCCGTGATGCCCGCCATTTAAAACGAATGTGGGCCAGAAGCGTAAAGTGGGGGCGGGAGCTTGCTCGGATCACGCCCATTCTGGAACTCGTCGACTGTATCTTCTCTTCACGTATAGACACACACACACACACACACACACACACACACACACACACACACACACACACACACACACAGAGAAGACAAAAAAGAAGTGAAAGATTAAATTAACATACAAGAGAGAAAAAAATCCCCCTTCAAATCATAGGAGGTACAGTACTGGTCAGAGGTGAAGTTTGAGTAATCTCTGCTGCCTGCAGACCCGTTGCACACGACACACTCCGCAAACCCAGACAAACATGGCCGTTTGGTGCAGACCCCCTTAAGAAAAGCTCACAAATGACTGTTGTTGAGTAAGATCTACAGTGTACTGACATAGACATGGAATAATGTAGAAAATGATAGTTCAAACAAAGCAGAATTTAGGGTGCTTTGCACGCTGATTTCTAGGGTGGAGACTCTGGAGATGATGCGCCATGAGCACAATTTTTGGGGGTGTGACCAAACTCACGCCGAAATATTCTGCCTGGCACTTTGTCGGGGCCCCAGCAGCGCACCCGCCAAGTTTGAAGTCGATCGGATGATCGACTTTATGATTAAAGAAATCCTTGAGATAAACCATATTTTGTGTTGCCAGCAGGTGGCGCTATGACTATGCGCACGTCTGAAATTTGGCACCGCACTCCGTCGGGTTCCCGGCAGTGCACTCCCCAAGGTTGAAGTCGATTAGATAACAGTTCTCGAGATAAACCTCTTTTTGTGTTGCCAGTAGGTGGTGCGATGACTATGGTTGTGTCCGAAACTGGGCACGGCACGCCGTCGGGTTCCCGGCAGCGCACCCCCCAAGTTTGAAGTCGATCGGCTGAGCGGTTCTCGAGATTAACCATTTTTTGTGTTGCCAGTAGGTGGCGCTATGGCTATGCACATGTCTGAAATTGGGTACCGCACTCTGTCCGTTTGCCCCACACACAAACTGCAGTTTTACCATTGATTTTATAACAAGTATTGCCTGCCTCACCTCAAGGGATCGTTGTTGGTCTTCTTTGAATGGCTGGATGTGGTCGACTTGTCAGCTGGCAGCACTGTCCAGTGTCCATATAGGTGTCTACAGTACATGTGTTCTTACATACAGTATGAGTGTACAGAGTGTCTCTCTGTGAGGGCGAGTCAGGGGTGTTATCCTGTCTGCAAAGTCTGCCTCTGGGTCCCACATTTTTGCCCATCCACATGAAAGGGACGTGCAGGACGGCTCGCTGCCCAAGTCAAACATCCCCGGCGGTTCTCTTAAAGTGACGCTGGGAGAGGAGTGTTGAGAGCAGGGAGAGTGTTTGTGTGGACAAGTGGACCCAGGAGTCATATTGGCTAATCGACGCTCTCGCACAGGCTTCGCCATTCTGGACCCTCTGGAGAAAGGCCTCAAATAGGCTGCTGTGGAAGTTTCTGTTGACATTTTAGAAAGCCAACTACTTCAACTATACTATACCCAACCTGTGGAGTATGATGCATGCTCAGTGAATTTAGTATAACGTTGCATAGGCACAGAAACATGAATGAAATGAAACTGTCCCATTGCATTCTAGTGGGAAGTCGGTGAAAATGACCATAGAGAGAAGGTGAAAGTGTGTTCCCATGGTACACTAAGGGTGTGTGTTGGCGTGTGTGTGTGTGTCAGTGTGTATACCGTGTTTCTATAACAAGCGGTTGCTTGTGCGTGGCTGTGCAGCGTATTGTAGTTATTAAAGTGAGTAAGAAAGGAGTCTTTGTCACGGCCATCATCTAAACCCAGTCACACGGGCCATCTTGTGCCAGAGAGCCCAACTCATTTTTACCAGCGCATTCCTGGGCTGTTTGGTAAGCCCAGAGGGGTCCTCTCCCTCGCTCGCTCCCTCCCTCCCTCCACCTCTTCCTCCCGTCTGGTTTCCTCATTCCATCTTCATTTAGGTCCTAATGGGAACATTAGCCTCACTGGCACACGCATACCTCCTCTCTAGGCCCGCCGTTGCCCTCTGAGCAGCCCTGATTACCTCAGCCAGGCCTGGGCAGGCGGAGGCGGAGGCGGAGACCTTCACACTTATTTTCTCCAGCTGGGCTGTCCACCATCATTCTGGACCATTCATCCTCCATCATTCTCTCCTTCTCTCTCTCTCTCTCTGTCCTTCTCACCCTCCATCTCCTCTCATCCTCTCTCTGTTTCAGTAGTGGAGGAGATATGCCTCAGGCTATGCTCTGGTTTTGCCGTTCAGAGTGAGCTTTCAGATGCAGTATCACTACGACCGCCAAAGGTCATAAGTTGTGTTGCTGAAGTCCACGGGGAGCAATTACAGCGGAGGGCTTTTATTGTAGCTCTCTGCTCTCTGCTCATGTACATGTAACAGATGGAGCACAATGCTGCCGAATTTATTCCCCATGTCTTTGACTCTCCAGTGGCTCAGCGGATCAGTCCGCTCTCAGCCTTTACTGTCTCTCCAATGGTCTCGTGTGTTGCTCCCTGCATCGTCTCAGAGGCTGACAAACAAACAATCCATTCATGGGATAGCCAGACTTCCCAAGAAACTCAACCATATGTTTATACATTCTTTTAGTGAAAGAGCCTATTTGCGGTTGAGCTATTCTCGTTTGCCATGTTTCTCTCTCTCTCTCTCTCTCTCTCTTGTTCTCTCTCTCTCTCTCTCGCTCAAACATTTTCCAGACTGTTTTTTTGCTCCTTCTATTTCCCCCTTCTTCCACCCCTTCCTCTCCACACTGATCTACAGTGATAAGGCTGAGAATAACTTGGCTACATTTGTTCATATAAACAATGTATTCATTTGTAGTCAATCATGTCCCTGAGTATAAGGGCAGTCTGTGGCACATAGAATGATATGAAATGTCACAGTACGGTACGGTACCGACCAAAATATCACGGTATATGTATTTATTTCATGGTTTTAATTTCGTCCCCCTTTTAATTAAATGTTCTATAGCCCATCGGGGGGAAAACAAACAAACAAGTATTTAGCTTTGAAGAAAAATATTTCTTTATTAAACTGAAAGTGAAACTAATATAACGTTCACACAAGGGTCCTCCATTATTAATGTATTTGTAGCGGCGTTCGGCGCAACATATCGTGGCCACGGTATTACAGGGAAAACTTACGGTATGATAACCGTGGTTGCTTGTGCGGTATACGTTAAAACGGTATATCGTTATTCATTACATCCTTACTAGTGGCACATGTAGCACAGTTCATCTGCAGATCACTTCCCACTGCCATTCACACCCACTGCTTGTCCATGTTCCTTACTGTGTTTAGAATATTCTCTATCTGGAACCAGTGGAGGTTATCGGCCATCTGCAACTGGGTTTACACCATCGCTGTTGTGTTCTCATCTTAGTTGATGATGAGTCAGACACAGTCAACCGCGACCACTTCTGTCTGTTTGGACTGAATGCTTGACTTGCTATGCAGATACATCCTGTTTACTAGGAGCAGATAAAGAACATTGCTATCCCTACTGTGGATTCAACTGCAGCATGCAGTGGATTTGTTATGGTGATGATGATGATGATGATGATGATGATGGTTACCATGGCCACCATCACCACCATGCCGTTCCCTGAATGTTGACTAGACAATGACTCGGCTGTTGTTTGAGTATTATTCACAGCCTGCAAATAGGTTCTCAGTTTGCCCTCCTCACCTCTTTCTTTATGGACATTCCCATGCAGTGCGTGGCTTCAGTCACGTCGTAGGCAAAGCTGTGCCCCACAGGGACTGACGTAGTTATTTGTGGGGACTGCTGTGCATAACAGGTAGTTTGTGGGTTGTGTTAACTGTTATTGTGTGACCACCGTGTAACACAGGTAACACAGACTACCGCGGCAAGCCTAACTTCCATACAATAGACCCTTTTTACGGAGGCCATGTTGTCTCGAAAAGGCAGGGTAAACACAGGTGCAGCAAAACACTAATGAGGGTTTCCAACTTCCATGATTGGAAGTTGGAAACCCTCATTACACAAAATGCCCCCTGTGAAAAGGGTCTATCAGACTTCTTTTTTTTTGAGTCACCCCCTGCTGGCTATTAGAAAGAATGCAGGTTTAGGCACTTCCGCTGTGGCTTCATTTTTGAGCCCAGGAGGTTGCCCCTTGGTTAACTTGTTACGCAGGTCCTGGTCTCTCTGACGCAGGTCCAGTCTGAGAGCGTTTCTCTGAGCTCTGGATTGTAGATCCCATGCTGCTCACATGCAAGGTGGGATGCAGCTGTACTTTTCTTTACAAGCTCCTATAGCTAATTCTGTCTCTAGTTTTCTGTCTGTTAAGTTCTTGAAGGTTCTGATCAGAGAACTTTGATCAGTTTTCATTAGGATCCTACTTTCTGGAAATCCTTCTGCCAGTCTATTTCTTTTGTCTTCTCCATATCCAGAGCTAATCTGTGGATTCAGCTTAATCTGTGAGGCTTAAACCCTGTCTCAGCATGTCAGTGTTTTGGTCAAGCCTGGGCATATATGGCAGTCAGCCCTGTGACTTCCCGGCTCTCCCTGTGTTTGTCTTGGCAGAATCCTCTGTCTGTATGATCTCTTTGCTACCCTGCCCTTTCCCATTACACCATGTCATCAGCCATGCCCGGCCGCCCAAAAGCTATGTCCCTCATGTGTTGCCATAAGTGCTGAACTCAAAATAGATTATTTCAGATGTGTTTGGAGATTGAGGAATGGGCAAAAGTCATCTCAATTTTGCTCAAGTTCCCAAGGGTGACCATAAGACAGAGCAGTCTTTTTCGTTGATTAAGCGTGTTTATCAAGCTGATTTATGTATTTGACAGATTCTTTGCTTATATAATTGCCTAATAACTTTCTGTTATTATTACTATCAAGTGGCCTGACCAGTGACCACTTAAGCCACTTCTAAACATGAAGTCTGGATCATGTCTGGCTAGCCAGAGCAGGATATTTTCCGGTTTTACCTTTCTAGACATGAGGAGTCTGTGTTTAGAAACAGCTGGAAATGGTCAGTATTCTCTCTGCCAGTAAGCGGGGGGAGGGGGTGCGGTAGCATGTATCAATAACAAGAAATGTGATATGGAAACAGCTTTAGCAAATCTTTAACCAAACTCCATTCAAAAACATGCCGTTTTAATGGAGGGTCCATTCCGACCATTAACGAGAGGTGGCAATGTGCCAAAAATGAGCGCTTCACCTTTGTTACCTAAAGCCGCCCAGTCAAAATACAAGACGATGGTGGACGCACCGTCGTCAATCACTGTGGGTGATTTATTTTACAAGTGGCATTCAAGTCATATCTGACAAGTTTTCAATTTATTTCTCCCCACAAAAGTTAGGCTAGGCCTATGTCTCGATATAGGCTATCAGTCAGTCAGCTCTCTCCACAGCTGTGTTAGCTTGGATGCTCACAGTCACACAACACTGGACGCTCACAGTCACACAACACTGGCTGCCTCAAATGGCTGCCTCACACAATCCAACTCGAGAAAACTTTTCAGACCCTCCTGGAGACAATCTTTCTCAGAAGAGACTAACGTTAGCAACAAATCTGGAGATTTTTCTGACATGGGAATGATTACCAGCAAGCAGCAATAAAAGCAGGCAATGACGATAGCTGGGTAAGTCCTGCTAGCATCGATGCTAAGTTAGCAAAGCACAGCGAGAGCGCAGCTGAAGCTAATTAATATGGACGTTAACATCCATATTAATATATAGCCACGTGCTTGCGCGATGACATCGTGTATTGGTGATGTCAAAGGGTGGCGATTGACGATCTGACTGAGGTCAAGATCGCGCAACTCTAGTAGGTTTATCATCTCCCTTGTTGCATTTTTAAACTGGCAGATGGGGGACAAACAAATGATTCAACTTTTAGTTGTTTACTCACCTAATTTGTCTCTCTTCCAAATAATCCAGCCACGTAACTACGTCCATTCATGAAAATAATGATCACTGGTAGGGATGCACCGATATGAAAATTTTGGCCGATGCCGATAACCGATATTAACATTGCTGTTATGGCCGATAACCGATATTTACCGATGTTGATATGATCTGTATAAAACCACATTTTTATGATCATCACATTTTGTACATACTGAAAAACACATGTTAACACTGAATTTGAAAAGGTTATGCATTTCTTTATTTGCAAAGCCTTTGGAAAAGCCCATAAATTGTAGATTTACTGCATTATTTCATATCAATGTGAAGAATTTGGCTGATAATGATAACCGATATTAACATTGCAACATCTGACCGATACCGATATGACCGATATGTTAAAAAATGACCAACATCGGCCGATACCGATATGATTGCCGATATATCGTGCATCCCTAATCACTGGGACATTAATCGTAAAGTGCCACCACCCGCCCACTCAGACATAACAGCTACATGATCAGGATCATGACCTGCCAGTGTTTAACAACAGCCACTTTTGCTATAATGCGGATCGTATACTTGGGCTTGAGATGGATATGATACGGACTCGCGGGAGTGCGCGTAAGCCGTTTAACATGCAGACCAACCAGCTAGGAGCTGGTTATAATCCGGATTCCACTGCATGTTAAGAAGTGGCTTTAGTGTGGGCAGGATGTTATGTTTGTGAGTGTGTGCAGGATGTTATGTTTGTGAGTGTGTTTGACCTGAGCACTATAGGCAGGCTCTTATGTGTGTGAGTGTGTTTGGCCTGAGCACTATGGGCAGGATGTTATGTTTGTGAGTGTGTTTGACCTGAACACTATAGGCAGGATGTTATGTTTGTGAGTGTGTTTGACCTGAGGCCTGTACTACGAATGTTGTATTAGAAGATCCAGGATCTGTCCGTTGATCTGGTTTGTCTAAACCAGATCAGCTCGATTGTAGTTAACTTGTACTACGAACGTCGATTGGCACTCGTTAACTCGAACCAGGTTTTTCTAATCAAGCTGACAGCGCGTGCACATGAAAATGCCCGTGCACTGGAGCTCGTGCCCGCAAAAGAGGCGTGGTTTTTAACAACTGCCAATCACAGTGCAATATGGACTGCTCTAGAGTCTCTGGACTGCTCCAACTCCTACAGCGCCAGACACGCCTATTTCCTCGTTCATTGAAAGCGCAGTGATCAGAGTTTTAGCGGATATTTAATGTAGCCTGTCAGAATGAAAATCCGCGTTGGATAGTCTGCTGAAAGACTGTCTAAAGCTGACGCTTGTATTCACATCAGTCATTTGATTTACTTTGATCAGCGATTTCTGTTTCCTACAGCAGCTTTGTGCGAGTGTAAAAATGTAAATGTGTAATCTCAGTCTATAAATTTCCACAATCTGTAAGCCTATTTAGACCATAGATTTAGAAACGCATGCTCAATGAATAAAATAATGATATCCTAATAGCCTATAAAAGAGAAAACTGCTGAACTGAATTGAGACGATGCGGGCATAGTTTTCATTGATAAAAACTAGCCTATTTTGTGGTCACATGGCTATAATGTCAGCAGAGTCGCATATCTCCATATTTCATATAATGATGCTGGAAATATGAAGTTCAATCACATCATACAGGCCAAAAGCAACACAGTTGCAGCTGCAAAATGCAGGAGTCGCCTAGATATGAATCATCTTAATATGGGATCGCCTGTGTGCAGGTGATCCCATATTAAATTGCTTAGAGTAGGCTATTCTAGCATGTACAGTATGACCATTTCAATTCCAACCCAACGTCAGTCTCAGCTCCGTTGCGCACACGGCACCGTGCGCTTTGGAGATGTTTATGTAACCTTTTTATGCCGGTTTAGTGATATTTCTCCACTCACTATTCAGCTGCAATCGATCAGCGGGATCAAACAACGTATCTAGGCTACTTGAGAGCACAAAAATGAATATATAAAAACATATTCCAAAGTGGTAAGTAGGGCTTAATTAAAATAGCCAACAAGTGCAAGGCTTTAGTCCTTGATTAACATTAACATTGATTAACATTACTCATTCAACATTACAATTCGTGCTCCAGATGGGAAACTCGTCCAGAAAGGGGTTGGCCATTTTTCCAAACTGCTGATTCGATTGGTTCGTGGGCGGTGTATTTAAGGTCTAATCTTATCCTTGCAACTTAACCTGCTCCGGACCAGGTTAAGTGTGAAGCATAAGTTGCTATGGAAATATATGTCGGTAAGAAGTTAACTTGCTTTGTAGTACGGCCAAACCAGGTTTAAACCTGAAGTTACCTCGCTAAACCACTAATCTTGCTTTGTAGTACAGGCCCCTGGGCACTATAGGCAGGATGTTATGTTTGTGAGTGTGTTTGACCTGAGCACTATAGGCAGGCTCTTATGTTTGTGAGTGTGTTTGACCTGAGCACTATAGGCAGGATGTTATGTTTGTGAGTGTGTTTGACCTGAGCACTATAGGCAGGATGTTATGTTTGTGAGTGTGTTTGACCTGAACACTATAGGCAGGATGTTATGTTTGTGAGTGTGTTTGACTTGAGCACTATAGGCAGGATGTTATGTTTGTGAGTGTGTTTGACCTGAACACTATAGGCAGGATGTTATGTTTGTGAGTGTGTTTGACCTGAGCACTATAGGCAGGATGTTATGTTTGTGAGTGTGTTTGACTTGAGCACTATAGGCAGGATGTTATGTTTGTGAGTGTGTTTGACCTGAACACTATAGGCAGGATGTTATGTTTGTGAGTGTGTTTGACCTGAACACTATAGGCAGGATGTTATGTTTGTGAGTGTGTTTGACTTGAGCACTATAGGCAGGATGTTATGTTTGTGAGTGTGTTTGACCCAGCAAGCACGGACGGACCCGGACGAATCGAGAGAGCCCAATCGGGGCCAGCTCAAGTCATATCATGACGAGTCAGATCTGGCCCAGATTATCGCTGTATCACTATCCAACTAATTTCACTCACCACTGAAATATCCATGAGGATAACTAAATGGTTGCAATCAATCACGTATTTCTCAGCCTGGGCTATTTATTTATCCAAAATCCATGTGATCAGCACTTGCATGTGGACAATCTGCGCTGATTAACAAACTGTTTATTCGTGGAGGTGGGTGGGACTACGAGGAGATAAATTGCGGGGAATCCTGCAATTGTCTGCAATGTGTTTCGGGGTTCTTCTTACACAGATTGTAGACGGTCACACTGTGATGTCCGATCCAAGACTTGACGCCAACGTTTTAAATATAAAACAAGTTTCTGCCATAATCCTACATAGGCTATATTCGTGTCTTGTATAGCCCAGGAGCACTGCAAACGTTATAGGGTGACACTTGTAAATTTTGAGGGAATTCCTCAATGATTCTTCGAGATTAAGGTTTGAATTAAATTAGCTTTCGTTTTTATTAACACGTTCACTGCCAATGACGAGTTGACTCGTCAAAAAAAATCCAACGGTTGACTGCCAATGACGAGTTGACTCTTCAAAAAAAAAAAAAAAAAATTTTGACGGTGGGACGTGGATCAACGCCCCCCACGTCTCCTATAAAAAATATTGGAGCCACCGAACGTGTACAACCCATTCCACCGACCCACTAAGTGGCGACAGTGCTCTCCAGACTAGAAAAAGCCGAGCCAAAACTGCAGGGGAACGCGCGAGGAATCCATTCTCATACTGTAAAATGGATTGGCGAAAACGCTTTCGCTTTCGCGCATTATCGCGCTGGGAGCTGGCGGTGGGGGATTGCAAATTTGCATAATAGATTATGCGTGCAACACACTTTGAAACACCGCAGAAAGCCCACAATCGCACGCAGCTTCATTGCAGCTGAGCTCACAACCGAAACGACTCATGCAGACTCGCCCAAAGAGCAGCCGCCAGCAGCCAGGCAGCACAGACAGGCAGAGCCTCGCTTGTGACAAACGCTGCAAAGCCACCAGAGACACACCCACGGAGGGAGGAGTTTGAAGGAGAGGGGGGTTTCCTGCTGCTATGGAGGAAATTACTGTTCAAAACTATTGTTTAGATGTCTGACGTCTTACGCCAAAAATAAATGGTTAAAGTGACTGTTCTATCGAATTTCACAAAAAGCCATTTATCTCAGAATAAATTTTCAGACGCTGAAACCATGCTGTATTCCACTGCTAATGCCTACATAACTACTAACTCTACAAACTAACTCTTTTAGACAGAGAAAGCACACATTCTATTAGTTCTTTTGAGATCATTTGTGTTCACAAAATCTTAGCAGAAAAGAATCCTCGGCTCTTGAAAGATGAGCCAGAATCCTCAAAAAAAAAACTTGGCAGAACCTACCTACAGTATTGAAAAAACGGCTGGCAGTGAATGTGTTAAAACTGTCCCGACTCCATGGATGTGGATGTAGCGATATAAAAATAATAAGGGGTCCATGTTTTGAAACGGTAGGCTAAAAGGTGTATCCCTGGGGATACACAGTGATCGAACCAGGCGTTTTGACGGTACGATTTTTTTTTAACTGACATATTTGTGTCGAGTCCACCCCTGGGGATACACAGTGATCGAACCAGGCGTTTTGACGGTACGATTTTTTTTAAACTGACATATTTGTGTCGAGTCCACCCCTGGGGATACACAGTGATCGAACCAGGCGTTTTGACGGTACGATTTTTTTTAAACTGACATATTTGTGTCGAGTCCACCCCTGGGGATACACAGTGATCGAACCAGGCGTTTTGACGGTACGATTTTTTTTAAACTGACATATTTGTGTCGAGTCCACCCCTGGGGATACACAGTGATCGAACCAGGCGTTTTGACGGTACGATTTTTTTTAAACTGACATATTTGTGTCGAGTCCACCCCTGGGGATACACAGTGATCGAACCAGGCGTTTTGACGGTACGATTTTTTAAAAACCTACATACAGCAGATAATTTCAGCAGCGAACAGGTAGTTCCGTAAGTTGTAGATCCCGAGTTCAAATCCCACACGGGGTGATATAATATTTTTTGAAAATGTAGCAGAAATTGTTAATCTGGACATAATTATAGCTTTATGTATAAAGCTGCTGAATATACGCTGTGTACATAGCAGAATAACGGAACATGCCCATTCATGGTAACGGTCATATTCGACGTCAGCTTGACGTTCCCGCGTAGACGTCTAAATCATCCCCAAATCACCCTGTGATCTAACCTGACGCTGCCAGATGGACGGTATAGCTCCACATAGGTTTCACTAAACCAGTCGATCTGGGTTTGAAGTCACCAGACCCGCTGACGGAGGCGGGCACTTTGTCCAAGCTACTTGGCAGGTGATTGGATGACCCATCTGTCTATCACCCCTGGTGGGTGTTAACTTCAACCAATCAGATCGCGGAAGGTGCCTGTGGATGATCTCCGTGGTATTCATTGATTGAGTCCTCGCGGTTGTAAAGTCACCTTCGAAGCATTTAGTTAGATTATAACGAACTAGTTGTGTGGCTTAGCCTTCCCAAATGTTGAGGGTCGTTTTTTAGAATTTAATACATAGAATTGGGAACGTTACATTCAATTTCATTCACTGCCTGTCACTTCCGCGGCAGCAGCCATGTTGACGAGTGAAAAGAACTACAAAGACCATGTACCCACTACTTGCCCAGACGAGCCAGAGCCCGCCTACGGCCGCCGCTGATTGGTCGAGCCGGCATGGCTCGACCAATCATCTTAACTGCCTGTGCAGGTCCAGACCGTCACGGAGAACCAAATGCAATGTGAGTTCACGTGACGGGCGGTTTACCAGGCTACCTGTGATCTGGCCTAGTCCTGAACGTCACTGAAACACGTCATCACAACGTTATCATGACGTCATTTTGCTTGCTGGGGACCTGAGCACTATAGGCAGGATGTTATGTTTGTGAGTGTGTTTGACCTGAGCACTATAGGCAGGATGTTATGTTTGTGAGTGTGTTTGACCTGAACACTATAGGCAGGATGTTATGTTTGTGAGTGTGTTTGATCTGAGCACTATGGGCAGGATGTTATGTTTGTGAGAGTGTTTGACCTGAGCACTATGGGCAGGATGTTATGTTTGTGAGTGTGTTTGACCTGAACACTATAGGCAGGATGTTATGTTTGTGAGTGTGTTTGACCTGAGCACTATAGGCAGGCTCTTATGTTTGTGAGTGTGTTTGACCTGAGCACTATGGGCGTGTGTTTGACCTGAGCACTATGGGCAGGCTCTTATGTTTGTGAGTGTGTTTGACCTGAGCACTATAGGCAGGATGTTATGTTTGTGAGTGTGTTTGACGTGAGCACTATAGGCAGGATGTTATGTTTGTGAGTGTGTTTGACCTGAACACTATAGGCAGGATGTTATGTTTGTGAGTGTGTTTGACCTGAGCACTATAGGCAGGATGTTATGTTTGTGAGTGTGTTTGACCTGAGCACTATAGGCAGGATGTTATGTTTGTGAGTGTGTTTGACCTGAACACTATAGGCAGGATGTTATGTTTGTGAGTGTGTTTGACCTGCGCACTATAGGCAGGATGTTATGTTTGTGTGTGTTTGACCTGAACACTATAGGCAGGATGTTATGTTTGTGAGTGTGTTTGACCTGAGCACTATAGGCAGGATGTTATGTTTGTGAGTGTGTTTGACCTGAACACTATAGACAGGATGTTATGTTTGTGAGTGTGTTTGACCTGAGCACTATAGGCAGGATGTTATGTTTGTGAGTGTGTTTGACCTGAGCACTATAGGCAGGATGTTATGTTTGTGAGTGTGTTTGACCTGAACACTATAGACAGGATGTTATGTTTGTGAGTGTGTTTGACCTGAGCACTATAGGCAAGATGTTATGTTTGTGAGTGTGTTTGACCTGAGCACTATAGGCAGGATGTTATGTTTGTGAGTGTGTTTGACCTGAACACTATAGACAGGATGTTATGTTTGTGAGTGTGTTTGACCTGAGCACTATGGGCAGGATGTTATGTTTGTGAGTGTGTTTGACCTGAACACTATAGGCAGGATGTTATGTTTGTGAGTGTGTTTGACCTGAGCACTATAGGCAGGCTCTTATGTTTGTGAGTGTGTTTGACCTGAGCACTATGGGCAGGATGTTATGTTTGTGAGTGTGTTTAACCTGAGCACTATAGGCAGGCTCTTATGTTTGTGAGTGTGTTTGACCTGAGCACTATAGGCAGGCTCTTATGTTTGTGAGTGTGTTTGACCTGAGCACTATAGGCAGGCTCTTATGTTTGTGAGTGTGTTTGACCTGAGCACTATAGGCAGGCTCTTATGTTTGTGAGTGTGTTTGACCTGAGCACTATAGGCAGGATGTTATGTTTGTGAGTGTGTTTGACATGAGCACTATAGGCAGGCTCTTATGTTTGTGAGTGTGTTTGACCTGAGCACTATAGGCAGGCTCTTATGTTTGTGAGTGTGTTTGACCTGAGCACTATAGGCAGGATGTTATGTTTGTGAGTGTGTTTGACCTGAACACTATGGGCAGGCTCTTATGTTTGTGAGTGTGTTTGACCTGAGCACTATGGGCAGGCTCTTATGTTTGTGAGTGTGTTTGACCTGAGCACTATGGGCAGGCTCTTATGTTTGTGAGTGTGTTTGACCTGAACACTATGGGCAGGCTCTTATGTTTGTGAGTGTGTTTGACCTGAGCACTATGGGCAGGCTCTTATGTTTGTGAGTGTGTTTGACCTGAGCACTATAGGCAGGCTCTTATGTTTGTGAGTGTGTTTGACCTGAGCATTATGGGCAGGCTCTTATGTTTGTGAGTATGTTTGACCTGAACACTATGGGCAGGCTCTTATGTTTGTGAGTGTGTTTGACATGAGCACTATAGGCAGGATGTTATGTTTGTGAGTGTGTTTGACCTGAGCACTATGGGCAGGCTCTTATGTTTGTGAGTGTGTTTGACCTGAACACTATGGGCAGGCTCTTATGTTTGTGAGTGTGTTTGACCTGAGCACTATGGGCAGGCTCTTATGTTTGTGAGTGTGTTTGACCTGAGCACTATGGGCAGGCTCTTATGCTTGTGAGTGTGTTTGACCTGAACACTATGGGCAGGCTCTTATGTTTGTGAGTGTGTTTGACCTGAGCACTATGGGCAGGCTCTTATGTTTGTGAGTGTGTTTGACCTGAACACTATGGGCAGGCTCTTATGTTTGTGAGTGTGTTTGACCTGAGCACTATAGGCAGGATGTTATGTTTGTGAGTGTGTTTGACCTGAGCACTATTCATAGCTTTCAAGGGGCGTTACGTGCTGCCGGGAACGCCCACCTGGCGGTCAAAAAACAAACTTGTTCATTCGCTGCCAGCCAAGTCAACTAGTTTCTCACGCAGTGTTTGTTCAGCCGTTTGTACACACGTCTTTGCGGCCAACATTTCCTCAAAGGTAAGCTCAAGTAACGTTACAATAATGATTAAAATACCCCGTTAACGTTACTTGAGCTTACCTTTGTTTGATGAAATGTTGGCCGCAAAGACGTGTGTACTTTGATGGTAGCCATTTGCCCTCCCCAGCGACTGAACCACGTCTAATCGCACAAATCCACAGCCTCCTCCTGTCTGAGTTTTCTTTCTCCGACGGCATTCTGTAAAAGCACAAGCCAGGCGTGTCTCCTCATCGGTTAGTGCAACCGATAGCACAACAGGTATCCGGCATTTCGGCTGAACAAACACAGCGTGAGAAACTAGTGACTCGGCGGCAGTGGAATGAACAAGTTTTTTTTTGACCGCCAGGTGGGCGTTCCCGGCAGCACGTAACGCCCCTTGAAAGCTATGAATAGGCAGGATGTTATGTTTGTGAGTGTGTTTGACCTGAGCACTATAGGCAGGATGTTATGTTTGTGAGTGTGTTTGACCTGAGCACTATAGGCAGGATGTTATGTTTGTGAGTGTGTTTGACCTGAGCACTATAGGCAGGATGTTATGTTTGTGAGTGTGTTTGACCTGAGCACTATAGGCCGGCTCTTATGTTTGTGAGTGTGTTTGACCTGAGCACTATAGGCAGGCTCTTATGTTTGTGAGTGTGTTTGACCTGAGCACTATGGGCAGGCTCTTATGTTTGTGAGTGTGTTTGACCTGAGCACTATGGGCAGGCTCTTATGTTTGTGAGTGTGTTTGACCTGAGCACTATGGGCAGGCTCTTATGTTTGTGAGTGTGTTTGACCTGAGCACTATGGGCAGGCTCTTATGTTTGTGAGTGTGTTTGACCTGAGCACTATGGGCAGGCTCTTATGTTTGTGAGTGTGCGAGGGTGTTTCATGAGCAACTATTACTTCCTCCAGTCACTTCTCATTTCCTTCTTTAGAGCTCCACTCAGCCTGCATGATTACAGCGGGCTGCATGAAGGCCAGGAAGGTTGGCAGCACCGATATTCGCTGTTAATTAAAAATTAAAGTGCCGTCCGCCATCCAAGTAGTGCAGCGGTAGATTCCCTGCCTACCATCACAAGAGTCGCAGGTTCGAGCCCTCCGGCTTGATCGGGTGTGGAAGGTGGGAAACCGGATTAAGAGTATGTGTCCTGGTCGCTGCACTAGTGCCTCCTCTGGTCGGTCGGGGCGACTGAGGGAAATAGCGTGGTCCTACCCATTGATACCTGATGCAGCATTTGCGTGTATATCCCTCATTTGTGTGTGTATCCCTTTAAGACCGCGAACCGTGCATGATGCGGTTCGCGGTCTTAAAGGGATACACACACAAATGCTGCATCAGGTATCAATGGGTTAATAAAAAAATAAAGATCTAAACTAACCTTAACTTGTACCACTGTTCCTTCAGAAGTTGTAGTTATCATAGACTGTTACATAGTTGATTGCCCTATTGCTGACAAAAATGTGTTATTGTAATAGCTTTTGCACACCAAGTCCGTATTTTTGTCCGAAATTGGCGCACGAAAAAAAAAAAGAATACGACCTCATTTGTGTCAATCATCATTGACACACCGAGTCTGACAATTACGTCCGTCATTTAAGTTTTCGGACGAGGTTCGATTTTATGCGTTTTTCGCATCCGTCAATAGATTTTTGCGAGCTGGGACCCATCTGTGTTTTCAGATGACGGATTAACAAACACACATATGAAAACAATCGGACTGTGTGTGCAAAGACCTTAAGTTGCTTTGGATAAAAGCGTCTGCCAAATGACGTAATGTAATGTAATGTAATGTAATAGAGGGGAGGGGGTAATTGATCAATATTACATTGACTTTATGTGGGAAGGCCTTAATCTGGATTTTGTGTGAATAGATTCTAGCAACAGATTCCACATTATGTATGCATGTATACAGTATGTGGTTTCAGAGGCTTTTCCACTTTTTTGTCAATTATGAACCAGAAAATGTACAAATCTAAAGATATTGAATATTGAATATCTGTTATTGGCAGCTTCAAGTCAAAAATCAGCCAAAACCTAGTTGGGACAGCTTCTTCATTTGGGAAGAGTGTTTGTGTGTGGTACATTTCTGTTTGAACTTTTCGGCATATACCAATGCTTTTAGTATGCCTTATTGGAGAAGTTTTTTGTTTCATGTCACAGGTGTAACAGTTTTTTCTCAGGAACAGGTGAGTGAAATCTCTCTACGTCAACCCGTTTCCAAGAATATGACGGGCGGCCCTGGCTCGTCTAAACACAGTTTAGCTCATAGCTGAATGAGAAGTTCCTTCCTCCCTTTCTCCTCCAGCTATTTTTTTTTTCTCAGAGACCAAAGCCCAGCGAATACCTTTCCTCCCTCGACACCCATATTCCTCCCTTATAGTTTCTTCTGTGGAAACATCTCTACAAACCTGGCTCCAAAACTGCCAAGGCACATTCTGTACTGCAACAAGTAATGCGTTGTGCCCCGTTTGGAGTTCAGCAGAGCTGTGGAAACACAGAGTGGCTCAGTTCCCTCCACTCTGCAGGTGCTGGGAGCATATTTCATAAACACCTGCTGGGAGTTTGAGAGTGTGTGGACTCTGAATCCTGGCTCATACACACTGGGCCCTGTTTGTTTGGACTGACCCAAACTAGATTGACAGTCATTTGCCCGTTGGGTTACCACAAGGTGAAGCCTTTGATATTGTGCTCAAGAATAACACTTGACATGACTAATGAAACGGTGTAATGGAGACTGGAGAGAGAGAGAAGAAGAAGGCGTTGAGACGTCGCCCTCCTCCTCACTGTTGCAGCGCGGCGGCGATGGTGTTTCTTTGTCGATGTTTTCAGCCGAGGGGTTCCCGGCTAAAGCGTCTTATGGTGCAGGTCCCCCGGAGCACAGGCCACAGCAGCCGCGGTCCCGAGCCCCAAGAACGGCCTCGAGTCTTCCCCCGAGGCCCCCCGACCCGTCCGCCCAGCCCCGACCGTTCAACAGTTTAATTAGAGAGCGAGCGGACTCGGCGAGCTGACCCAAACTTCCCTGGATGAGAAAACTTTAAATCTAAATGTTATTCTTCTGGGTCCTCAAAGGATACATTGTGTGGGGATCCAGAAGGACATACCAGGCTGTGAAAGAGGCTCTTTCTTGTTCTCTGCCCGTTGGCCCCCTCCCAGTCTCTCCGGGGCGGCCGTCTCTCTCTGACAACAGCTGCTTGCTGCCTGTGGAGGCCGGGGGTGAGCGGCGCAGCTCCAGACATCTGTAGGCCCTGAGCCTGGGCCGCCGAGCTCGCTCTTTCTTTTTCACACACACACACACACACACACACACACACACACACACACACACACACACACACACACATCGGAGCCCACGGTCTGCCCAGCACAAAGAACTACATTCATCCCCCTTATACAGTCTCTACTGGTGAAGAGGTCGTCTGAAGCTCCCAAGCTCCCACTCTTCTTTTTTTTTTTGCCTCCTCTCTCTCTCTCCTTCCTTCTGCATCTCCTGTCATTCTCTCAGCTATTCCCTCTCTTCTCTCTCTCCTTCTCTTTCTCTCTGTCTCGGTCTCTGCGTCTCCCTCCTCCGTCGGGGGACGAGAGTTCTTCCATTCAGGTCCATGCGAATCATATGATTATTAAACGTTATAAATTGTGGTTAACCAGAATGACGATGAGGGCCACAGGTCTCAATTAGAGGAGACATATTCTCCACTCGGGAAGCCCAGTGACCTGCCTTTGGCTTTCCATTATGTCAAAGTATGGGTGCGTTTGAAAAAATATGTGGGAAAGTGTGTGTGCGTGTGCGTGTGCTATGTCCATGTGTTTGTGTGTGCCTCTGTCTGGGTTTTACCTCCTAACCCTGAGAACAGGCATTCCAGTGCGGAGGACTCGCCGGCTAAGTTCACAAAGGGATACTGGCATGAACAGGCCGGAGTGAACAGAGATCCTTTGTACGGGATGAATGTGGCCATGAGAAGTTTGGGAATGGCATGGTTTGAGAAACATCACAAAGTTGCTTTTGAAAAGCCCCTCTGGTAGGAAAGCGTCTACTTTCAACATATGGGCTCGAGGTTGGCCATATGTCCGTGACCTTGGCTTTGACAGGCAGAGCCAGTCGCACCAGAGACCACAACCACAAGGTATGGGAACTTAAAAGAATTGAGCTCTGGATGAGAAAAACAGAGATTTGCCTTTCAGATCTTTCGGGCGATCGGGTAGTGTAGCGGTAGATTCCATGCCTACCAAACACGAGGGTCGCAGATTCGAGCCCCCGTGTTACCTCGGGCTTGGCCGGGTGTCCATACAGGCACAATTGGCTGTGTCTGCTGGTGGGAAACCGGATTAGGGCTTTGGCTGGTCGCTACACTAGTGCCTCCTCTGGTCGGTCAGGGTGCCTGTTGGGCCGGGGGGAATAACGTGATCCTCCCACGTGCTACGTCTTGCTGGTGAAACTCCTTGCTGTCAGGTGATAAGAAGCGACTGGTGACTGCACATGTACCGGAGGAAGCATGTGCTAGTCTACAACTCTCACCAGATTGGCAAAGGGGGTGGAGCAACTGCCGAGACAGCAGGGGATGGGCGGTTGACGAGGCTCAAACCCTGTGTTACCAAGCACCTGCCCTGCTGGAGTGCCCTTGAGCAATACTTTGAATCCCTACCAGCTCCTGGTGTTGCTGCTCTGCTGCTGAACCGGACCCTCCTGAGGCGGACAAGTGAAAAGAGAATTCCCCTATAAATAGCAAGCAATGAATGGCACAAGTAACAAAGTATCACACTATTATCATTACATTTCTCAGACACTGAGATCAGGCTGAAATGACATCTTCATCGTTGGCTCACGAGGACATGTTTTGTGGTTGTTCCCCATCCGACCTATGGGTGGCATCTTTCCTGAAGCAGCAGTCAGATGGCTGTAATGCTCCCAGTCTGTCAGCGCTGCAGCTCAACTGTAACTGTTTACACTGGATGACACCAGATCTCTCAGTGTGAGAACATCCCTGCATCCAGGTGCCAGAGGCCTGGCCTCTATCTGATGTAGGGACTTGCACGCAAAAATGATATTAGAGTAAGCTGATACTAAAAGACTAAAAATCTAGGCAAAAAAAAAAATATATATATAGTATACAAAAATAAAAATGACAGCTAATGAAAAAGATTAAACTAAACGGAAACTAAAAGTCTCTTTTACTGGAATAAAATTAAAACATTTCAGTTTGTCTTTTGCCAGTTAATGAGCAAGCCCTAATCAACTATCAATACAGCACATTATCAATACACTGATGCCTACTGTGCACATCCAATAACAGTTTTCTGCCAGTATGCACACAAAAAGACTCCTCACTCAAAACACACTCCATACAGGCAGGAGCACTAAAAAAAACTAACAAAATAAAATAAAAACTAAACTGAAACGAGCAAACTAGCACTTGAACCCTGGTATGCACACAAGCCTGCAAGAGCACACTCACTCACTTGCTTCTCATTCACTCTTGTCACTCACTCACTCACTTGTCACGATACTAGAATTTCTAACTTAAATACCGATACCCAGGGAAAAAACAAACAAAGACAGATGGATGGATGCACAGAGGCACCCTTCTCTATAATCTATTCTAGGCCCGATAAAACTCATTCAAAACTTACACAGCAGATTAGCCCTGCTCAGCCTATCAGAACACCTTTAGCCTGTTGAAGCAACAGATACCACATACCATTATAGGGAGGGAAAAATCTGTAGTATGTTTGATTTTTCATTTAGAGAATGCACTGCTGCTATTGATACTGTTGCAAATGACTATTGTATCCTTTTCCAATTTTTAGTATCAATCCTTATCGATACTATCAATACTTTGGACAACCTATGCTCACTCACAGAGTGCCAGTGGATAAACGTCAAACATTGTACATCTCATACAATGTATGAAATTGCCCTGTCTCTACAGATCCATCATACATGATAGCCACAAAGTGCACATGCTGTATCATGTCAATAGTGATTTCTGTTAATGGTCATAATATGTGACATAGACCAGGGTGCATGTTTTGGATCAGCATGTTCTGATCTCTACATAAACCAGGTTCTAAACCCCACTCATGTTCCATAGCTCAACGGTAAAAACCCATCTAAGCTCTGTACACACACACACATGCACATTATACACATGCAGATATACACGCATGCACGAGGACACACGCACACACACACACACACACACACTCACACACACACACTCACACACACACTCACACACACACACACACACACACACACACACACACACACAGTCAGTGCAAAGCACAACTTGTCTGCTCATCTGCTTCTGATTAGTGACGACATGAGCGATGCCAAATGGGAGATATGGATCTCATTCCTTCGCAGACAAAGCCTCATTCATTGGCAGAAAGCTCAGATGTGGGAAGACGATTCCTGTGACTTGGACCTGGGCCGGTCCGCTCCTTCTGGGCTCTCATGTTGTCCTGTGAACAGGGGGTTGTACCACAAACGCTATGGTGTGTTTGGCTTGGATGGATTTGGGGGGTGGGGTTGGGGGGGGTGGTGGATTGAGAAATGGACAGAGGGATGGTGGAAGTTTACACAGTCTACTCTGTTATCCTGTCTGTGGAGTGTAGACAGCTTGGGCTGTTTCCATTACACTGATACAGCTGAGAATGAAGCCTGTGTTCCATCACTTTCACCGTGAGGAACATCAATTCCATTTTTTTTATCATGACGAAAGCTAGGGACACTGAGTACGTTTACATGCGCACAATATTCCGGTTTTTGCCCTTATTCTGAAAAAGACAATATTATTCTAACTAAGCAGTTTACATGGCTAATGAAAATTAATTTCCCCCTAATATTCCCATTTACATGCAGCCGTGCATACTCCCGTTGCAGTAACATGATGTACTGTACAGTACAATTACGTTCATTCATCCATCCATACATTGAGCACGTTTATCCATAGCCTACATTGAGCACGTCAATATTCCCATTTTTGCCCATATTCGGAAAATGACAATATTCCGACTAAATGAATAATCCACTAATATTCCCGTTTACATGCAGCTGTAGCTCGCCCTGACGCCCCCTCCCCGACACGTGAGGGAGTGGGGGGAGAGAGAGAGGTGCAGGTAGGCGGAGTTTTTCTGTTGAGAATAAACAGAGCAGCGCTATTCTTATGAGCATCACTTGGTCCATTTCAGGAGCTTGCTTCTGGAAAGTTTAGTGTTGCGATATTTGCACATCCAAGTCTTTCATAAAAAATAGGATGGACGTTATTACCTCGCAGGCTTGCAAGCATTGTGGACTTCCGTGGGCACTATACTCTCACTTAAATATCTCTCTCTTTAAATCCATGTTTCTCCATCAGAAATGTTGGCTTTTGTTTTCGCATGCCAGAGATGATGAATTATATGATTATATCGCCTCTTCTAGCGCTTTCTAGCACACATCAGTTGACCACAAACAAGCAAGATGCGTCGCAAACTGCAGTAAAAACCCTGATTGAGACGCATATTCCGAATGCGCTGTATACATGATCAAAAAAATCCTCCTAAAACCCGAATAATACTGGAATAACCCACGTCTTAATCGGAAAATGCTAAATTTGGAAAAAGGGCAAATTCGGAAAATGCAACTGGAATATGCTGTTTACATGACCCTTGTCAAATTCAGAATATTGTCATTTTCCGACTAATAGTGGAATATTGTGTGCATGTAAACGTAATCACTCACTCACTCATACTCATTTTAATCTGTCCCCAGATGGCTGTTACTGTGCCATACCTACACACCATTTACAAACAACCCACTTAGCTAAATGAGTCAGCTGGTGACCTAGTTGGCTTTTTTCCTATTCTTACCAGCACCATCTGGTCCATTTGAGGAGCTTGCTGCTGAAAAGGTTGGCGTAGCGATATTTGCCCAATGCCCATATGTATCCAAAAACCTGTTGATATCTAAGTCTTTCATAATAGGTGTGTTTCTCCTTCCGACCAGAAATGTGGGCTCTTCTTTTGGGTGTGTGTCTGTGGCTAGTTTGTTTACAAAGCACAGCATAGCACTGTAGCTGAGCGTAAAGGGGCAAGAGGCCGTGTGTGGCAAACCGCCGCGAAAACCTGATTGAGGCGCATATTCCGAATGAGCTGTATACATGTGCAAAGAATGCTCCTAAAACACGAATAATATCAGCATATCCCACGTCTTAAAGCAAAATGTCAGTGTTTTCCAACCTGGACCCTATTTTCATATCTGCTTGTTTTTACCACTGACGTGATCAGATTATTCCATCATGCCATTATTTTATATATATATATATATATATATATATATATATATATATATATATATATATATATATATATATATATATATATTTTGCCTTTATTTATACAGGGATGGCCCTTGAGAGCGAGCTCTCATGCAAGAGTGCCCTGTTACAGTAAAACATTGATAAAAAGTTACAAAATTACAGGCAGACAAGATCAAAACAAACAATGAAAACAGATGATAAAAACACATCAAGTAAAACACAAGCACTCTCCGTGCACGAGCACTCCCCGTGCAAGGCGATCTAATTTACCTTCAGCTTGATCCAAGTCCTGCGAGAGTCTCGTTCAGTCTCAGAGAGTTGCGTTGTTAGCCGGAAGTTAGCTGCGGTGCGGCGGAAAGCTACAAGACTTTTCTCTTTTGTACAATACGATAACAACCGTGTCTGTTGCAAAAACAAGCTTGTTTAGTGGACGTACAATGCACGAGGGGTATGTGGGCAAAGCGACTGAAGGGATCTTGGTGAATACTGAACCGATTTCAAAAACATGACTTAGTTATACATAAGTAATGGAAGCAATAAAGAATGGAATCGATATCGGGTCCTGGTTGAAAAATACCGAAATTCTCCTTTAATCGGAAAATGCAACATTCGGAAAAAGGCCTAATTTAGAAAATCCAACCCGGAATGTGCTGTTTACACGACCCATATGACATTCAGAATATTATCATTTTCGGAATAATAGTGGCATATTAGTGAGTATGTAAATGTACACACTGAAAACAAGGTTCTTCTTGTTCTTATTTCCCCCGTGTACAGAGGAGGGTAAATACAAAGGGAAAATAGATCCTGGAGAATGAAACAATGTGTGCATTATCTGCTGTATTAATTTCACCAGCGAATCTGTTCTATTAGCATGTCAAACAGATGTACTGTGTGTGTGTGTGTGTGTGTGTGTGTGTGTGTGTGTGTGTGTGTGTGTGTGTGTGTGTGTGTGTGTTTTGGATCACTTACAGGATCCCAGTAATCTTTTGATTCATCTGCTTGTTGTGTGCTGTGTTTGGCCAGCCAGTGGGCGTGGCCTTAAGTCAAAAGTCAATGGCCTGGAGTCATAATGGTGGCAGCTGTAAAGGTGATGGCACACCTTGGGAGGACAGACGGGCTTTTGACAACCAGCTTATACAGTACAGTATACCCACGAACCGTCCTGACTGCTCACTGTGACTCACCGCTCGCCAGAAAACAGGTGCCAACATTATGGTGAACCTTTACCTTTGGGCTCCACTGCTTATGACTAATACTCCAAACACTGCCCTCTGCACGCACACGCACGCACGGCACGCACACGCGCACACACACGCACAGCACACGCACACACACACACACACACACACACACACACACACACAGGTAAGAATGCATGCTGTCTCTCTCGCTCACCCTGTCTCTTCTCACATTTGGATCTTCACATGGAAACAATAACTTGCCAGTGACGTCACCCGTGGGATCTACCAGGCATGTAATGCAACTTAGCCACTAGGGCGTCAATGTAACGCTCAGAGCCCAATAAAGGCCCTATTCTATTCTTTAAACAACGGTTATCACCTCAGTAGAACAATGGCTGTAAAGCTCTTTACTGCAACTCCTTCAGCTTTATAGACTGTTGATACAGTTGCTAAATACAGTAATAAATGCAGGTCAAAGGGAGAGCGATTTTGGTCATGAAATCGAGCACGTCGTCAACTTTTGGAAAGATTCCCTCCCCCCATAATATTCATAGTGTTTCCATAAAGATTATACGCGTGCTATTCAGTTTTGGTTTCTTGCTGAGACTGGCTGTAAATTCAGCAGTCGTTGAGGCTGTTGACCCATCGTTCAACTGTACACTGACTGAATAAATCCCTGACACTCTGTGTTCTGTGTCTTTGTTACCCACAGGTGGGCCGTGGCATCACTCTCACAGAACTCAAAAACAAGTCCGTCTCCAGGGTGACGCTGCATCTGCACTCCCTCTCACCCCGAACCAGAGAGCAAGCTAGGCAGTCCACCGGCCAAAAAGTTTGTGGGTAACATCATCATAGTCATTTCCCCCCATGATATTACAGTAAGTGCACATGTCAGAGAGGGTAACAGGTCACAAGGCAAGTTTTTTTGTATAGCATATTTCATACACAGGCACAGGCAAAGTGCTTTACATCAAATGGATAAAAGGAAGAGAGATTACAAGGTCAAATATAAGATCCAAATGGTCACAGTGCAAAAAAAATATTAACATATTTTTACTTTGTGAGTGCAATCATATGCAGCATAAAAGAAAATTGGCGCTATTGTGAATGGACTCTGTAAGTGTGTTTTATACTGATTTATTATTAAATTATCTTTTTCCTAAATCTACTTTGGTCCAATCGAAGTCACAGAATAAAGGTCCTTACACATCAAGAGCGATGCGAATATACGGCACGAAATTGCGATGTGAGTTTTGACCCACCTGTCAATCACAGCCACAGATGTGTACACGTCGGAAGTGAATTTCTGAAAAATCGAACGTGGTTCGAAAAAATAAACACCGCAATAACGCTCTGCGAAACTTCGCCGTTGGTATGCACGGTTGCATTGACTGATATAGGTTCGGAAAATATTATTGACGTGCGAATTAATCGCACGAAAAAAACGCTCCCGATGTGTAAGGACCTTAAAGTCCCTGGAAACCAAAATCCACAAAAACCTTCTAACTATTAAATTTAGGATCTTATGTGAGTAATTGTGTGCCTCAGAAAGTAGGGGACATTAGTTTCAACCCAAAGCCCCAAAATCGCCACTTTTCTACAAGGTCTGGATTTCCACTTCCTCATTGAAGAGAGCGGTGCGCGAGGTGCTCAAATGAATGATCTTATCACGTCATAAGATTTAATCGAATCACACACACGCACACACACACACACACACAGTAGCGCTGTGCACTCGCAGGCAGCGGCAGTCTCTCTTCCTCTCTGTCAGTATGCGCCGAGCAACGAGCGAACACACACACACACTCCATCTCTCTTTCCTTCTCTCTCTCTCTCATTCTCTCTCTCTCCGTTTCCCTCTCTCTCTCTCTCGGAGGAGACCTGCAGTCCTCCACACACACACGGGACACGCCCACACACTCGGCGGGAGAAAAGATCTAATTGATTCTCATGACTTTTGTCATGACTGTCAAACCTAAATGTATATACTTTGCGACGTTCATCATCGTTCAAATTTGGCTGGTGGCTTATTAACATAGGTTCCTGTGATGTGATGAACTCAAAATGCTAAATAATAAATAAAAAAATCTGGTTTCCAGATTTAAGTCACAGGAAGATTTATTTCAGACCTGGGAAGCAACTTGGGTCATTTTGGGTTGTGTTGGGTGCCACATCACACACTTGCCCAGGAACTCACTCTTAGAGCACAAGACAACCCAGCTTGTGTGTGTGTGTGTGTGTGTGTGTGTGTGTGTGTGTGTGTGTGTGTGTGTGTGTGTGTGTGTGTGTGTGCGTGTGCGTGTGCGTGTGCATGCATGCATGTGTGTGTTTGTGTGTACTACGCGCGCATGCGTTTGACCATTTTCAAATGTCAATAGGAGAATGGTTTATTGTGAGGGTTAGTGGTTATGTAAGGGTGGTTTAATTTGCAGTAAGGTTAAAGGATCACGTCAACATTTTGGGAGATTTGCCTATTCGCCATATTCCCGGTAGTAAGACGAGAAGAGAGATGCCCTTCTCTTCTCTGCGCGTGCAAGAGGAAAGTAGCTACGCGCCCTCCTGCTACAGGCTAGTTAGCTTAGCACAATGACTGGTAGTCTGCGCCGGCAATCGCTAGCCTACCCCCGTGAAGTAACCAAATACAGATTCCAACAGCACCAAAATGCACGTATGTACTCTTTATACATGTTGTGACTCATGTACTCACACCACATTATGAAATAATAATGCAAAATTATGAGACGTAATTTTCGAAACAAATACATAGCCAGAACTACTTTCCTGACAAAGACGGAACTTCCGCCTATGTACAGTATTTGCTTGGAAAATTACAATGTGTTGTAATTTTACATTATTTCATAACATGGTGAATGCATGAGTCACAACATGTACATAAGAGTACATACAGTAGGAGCGTTTTGTCGCTGTTGGGATGTGTACAGTATTTGGTGACTTTATGTGGGTAGGCTAGCGCTGCCAGTCATTTGTGCTAAGCTACAGTAACTACTGCAGCAGGGGGGCACGTAGCTACTTTTCTGTTCCACGCACAGAGAAGAGAAGGGCATCTATCTTCTCGTCTTACTATTGGGAAGACGGCGAAGAGGCAGCTCTCCCTAAATGTTGGCTTGTTCCTTTAAGGTCAGGGTACAGTTTGAGGTTAGGCCTGCAGTAGAGTAGAGTTACAATTAGAGCTATGGGAATCATGTGAGTCAATTGGATGTGCTCACAAGGATAACAACACAAACGTACGTGCATGTGTGTGTGTGTGTGTGTGTGTGTGTGTGTGTGTGTGTGTGTGTGTGTGTGTGTGTGTGTATATACTGTATGTGTGCATGTGTGTGTGGGCGTACATGGCATGTCGGTGTGTGTGTGTGTGTGTGTGTGTGTGTGTGTACTGTATGTGTGCATGTGTGTGTGGGCGTACATGGCATGTCGGTGTGTGTGTGCGTGTGTGCGTTTGTGTATGTACTGTATGTGTGCATGTTTATATGTGTGTGGGCGTACATGGCATGTCGGTGTGTGTGTGTGTGTGCACACATGTGTACATTTCCTTCCAGAAACTACAATAACAATCATCCGAGCCCAAACAGGAACCTAACGGTCTAGCGAGTCACCCCGACCCAACCCAACCCAGCGCAGCACCACCACCAGGGTCTCTGTGTAATCTGCGAAAACAAGCAAATGTTTTGGGCTTTTCTCTCCCGGGCGATCCCCTCCCTCCGCACCGCATGGAGCAGGGTTCATTTGAAAGGCGCTGTTTGTTAAGGCTTTAGCGGTTAGTAAGTGCTTCCTTTGTGTGGTGGGAGCGCGGAGACGGGGGGTTAATATCTCCCAGGGAGCGCATACAAAGAGGGCCTTCAGCTCCCCTGGCCGGAGAGGGGTGGCTAGATGAATGAGGCCGGGCCGTGGGGCAAAGGTGCCAGGGAGGGCACGGGAGGGTGGGGGGCCAGGAGGCAGGGGAGAGTCCCGGAGGTCACAGGGGTATTAGAGTGCTGGAGGGGGGGGGGCGGGAGGAGGGTCGAGAGGGAGAGAGGGGTGCTGGTCAGGCAGTGGACGTGAAGGGACAAGTACAAATAAGGAGACTTGAGATCATCAATGAAACTGACCAAAAGCAGACTTGTTGACTTCACTTCATTTAAGCAGGGAGCAAGTGCATGTTCCATGTGTGTGTAGAGAGCAGGATAGTTTGATGCCCAGGGGCCTGGGGATGGATGGGGGGGGCGGGGTTGGGGTTTGACACTGTGTGGGACAGCCCCCTCTGGGGCCCTGAGGTCTATGCCACCTGCGGTACCTGGTCCAGGGAGCCAATTGAGTGGCTGGAGTGGGAAGCAGCAATGCAATCAGGCCGCCCTAAACAGTCAAGCCCTTCATGGCATGTGATGACAATCAAATCAGTGTGTAAGGACCATCCATGGATCCCCTGAGAAACGGAGGGAGCGAGGGAGAGAGTAGACAGACCAAGGAGGGAGTGAGAACAGTTTGAGGTAAGTATGAGGCAAAAAAGTGTCTGGTCAAAATGAATGGCCATCTCTCCATCTCAACAAGCTGAAACTGCAGTCTCCATCTCAACAACCTAACACTGCAGTCTCCATCTCAACAACCTAACACTGCAGTCTCCATCTCAACAACCTAACACTGCAGACAAAGACCCAGAGTGAAGCCTCTCATTTTTCTTCTTTTGACTCCATCTTCTGTCCGCTCTTTTTCTTTTGCTCCAAGGGTCTCCCTCTAAACTCTCCACTGCACTGCACCTCCCCACATCTGCTTCATCCGTGTGTGCGTGTGTGTGTGTGTGTGTGTGTGTGTGTGTGTGTGTGTGTGTGTGTGTGTGTGTGTGTGTGTGTGTGTGTGTGTGTGTGTGTGTGTGTGTGTGTGTGTTTGCGTGTGTGTGTGTGTGTGTGTGTGTGAGAGAGAGAGACTGTTTAGGAGGAGTGCAAAGTTTCCCAACAGAGCTTGATTGTGGTGGGTCAATGTTACTCGATGGGGAACAATGGGATTGCTGTAGTAGTTTTTGGATCAAATCAATGCTTTTATTTCATGGGAATTTGCAACATGTGTTGGCTTGGATCGTGATACATCTTATTTTCTTGGATGATGATTTGGCAGTAAGAAACTTTCCCAGGTATTGATGTACATGTACAAGGTGCTTAATTCTGTTCCACTACGGAACTCCCAAGTTTGCAGAAAGTGAACATCCATAAAAAGCACGTTATCAATTGCATATAACAGATTAGTAATAATTACACATGCATTCCAAAAAGCTGAAGTAATTTTTTTTAATCATTATCGAGCATTTCAAAATTGCTCATGCTCCCATCCACAAAAATGTTATCTGATCTCCCAACCAGTAATCGACTTCCCTGCCAGCAGTAATTTTGTAATGGTCCATATCTCATGTTGGAGTGAAATAATGCCTGTATTGAATGAATCATCGGAGGCTTCTTGTGAGGG
Organism: Poromitra crassiceps; assembly: GCF_964638095.1. Classification (NCBI taxonomy): domain Eukaryota; kingdom Metazoa; phylum Chordata; class Actinopteri; order Beryciformes; family Melamphaidae; genus Poromitra; species Poromitra crassiceps. Next base: position 15,152,689 of record NC_139644.1, read on the forward strand.
CTTTGCTGATGTCTCCATCTCCTCTTCTCTGTCACACGCCCATTGAAGAGAGAGGAAGACGGAGAGGGAGAGAGGGCTCTGTCTCATTGAGCTCAACTCTTCCCACGGAACTCCAAGTGGATTCCTGCTGTGTCTACGCCAAACCAATGGTCCCTTTGTGCCCGTCCATCAGAGTCCCTCTCTCCTCTACACACTGCCATCTCTGTGCCCTGCAACGCAGGACCAACCCCCGTCCATCAGAGTCCCTCTCTCCTCTACAAACTGCCATAGTCCCTCTCTCCTCTACACACTGCCATAGTCCCTCTCTCCTCTACACACTGCCATAGTCCCTCTCCTCTACACACTGCCATAGTCCCTCTCTCCTCTACACACTGCCGTAGTCCCTCTCCTCTACACACTGCCACAGTCCCTCTCTCCTCTACACACTGCCATAGTCCCTTTCTCCTCTACACACTGCCACAGTCCCTCTCTCCTCTACACACTGCCATAGTCCCTCTCCTCTACACACTGCCATAGTCCCTCTCTCCTCTACACACTGCCATAGTCCCTCTCCTCTACACACTGCCATAGTCCCTCTCTCCTCTACACACTGCCGTAGTCCCTCTCCTCTACACACTGCCACAGTCCCTCTCTCCTCTACACACTGCCATAGTCCCTCTCTCCTCTACACACTGCCATAGTCCCTCTCTCCTCTACACACTGCCGTAGTCCCTCTCTCCTCTACACACGGCCATAGTCCCTCTCTCCTCTACACACTGCCATAGTCCCTCTCTCCTCTACACACTGCCATAGTCCCTCTCTCCTCTACAAACTGCCATAGTCCCTCTCTCCTCTACACACTGCCACAGTCCCTCTCTCCTCTACACCCTGCCATAGTCCCTCTCTCCTCTACACACTGCCATAGTCCCTCTCTCCTCTACACACTGCCATAGTCCCTCTCTCCTCTACACACGGCCATAGTCCCTCTCTCCTCTACACACTGCCATAGTCCCTCTCTCCTCTACACACTGCCATAGTCCCTCTCTCCTCTACACACTGCCATAGTCCCTCTCTCCTCTACACACTGCCATAGTCCCTCTCTCCTCTACACACGGCCATAGTCCCTCTCTCCTCTACACACTGCCATAGTCCCTCTCTCCTCTACACACTGCCATAGTCCCTCTCTCCTCTACACACTGCCATCTCTGTGCCCTGTAACACAGGACCAGCCCTCATCCCCCTGCCCTCCCCTTGAACTACCCTTGGATGACTTCCCTCTCTCCTCCGCTTCAGGTTTGCTGCCACCGCTGTCTGGATGGTGGTTCACTGCTGTCTGGATGGTGGTTCACCGCTGTCTGGATGGTGGTTCACCGCTGTCTGGATGGTGGTTGGGGTGAGTCCATCCAGGGGAAACCTTTGACCTGTCATAGTTTGTGAACATATATGACATGGATGTCTGTAACTTGGAGGGATAGTCGAGGATCTGGCAACCATGCAATGCAAAGGGTATCGTATTATTATTATTATTAACTCATTGAGTGCCATGGACGTCTTTCGACGTCCAATTAAATAGTGACGTAGAGTGCCAAGGACGTCTTTCGATGTCCAATGCGTTTTTTGACGGTGGGACGTCGATCAAAGCCTTCTGCATCTCCTGTACAAATATTGTAGCTATTGGAGGTCTATAACCTATTTTACAAACCCATTAGGTGGCGACAGTGCTCTCCAGATTAGAGACAGGTCCTGAGAAACAGGAGGAAAAAGCCGTGATCAAAGATAAACCGATGCATGCTGCAGCCAGAGCCATATAGATTGCTTTGTCTGGAGCTGACATTGGCTGCGAACAGGAGTCAATCCACGCACACAACTGAGCCCCTCTGTCTCTGTCTGTCTGTCTGTATAGTTTCTCCACACGATTAGCCACCAGAAAAGCAGCACCCGACGCCAAACCATTCAGCAGTCCGGTTTGGCTCTTCCCTATCGCGCTGGGAGCCGCCCGGCACACACAAACGGAGCACTCCGAAAATAGAGTGGGTGCGTGAGGCTGTGTAGTGTGGGGAGGAGTTTGCAGCTGAGGAGGGGAGGGGGGGAGAGGGGGGTGGGGCATGCAGGGCATCACACAACTACACCACGTCACTACATCAGAAAATATTATCTTCAGACTCAGTGAATGTGCTTGAAATGCTGCATTTCACAAAAGGCGGAATATCTCAGCTAATAATTTGAAACGCCTGTATTTGCTCAAAACGACCTATCTTCTCCGGCTCATAACTAAAGAACGGAAAATGGTATCAATAAACTTTTTTTTGCTGATGATACAATAGAGCCAGTTCGTTCTTTGTGCGTGTTCAGTGTTTACATAGTAATATCACACAATATTCTGTGGGCCTCAAGAAATCACTGAAAACGCTCTGAAAACTCTGGCACTGGGAGCGTCCGTTCTCCAAAAGTGGCTGGCACTCAATGAGTTAAGGAATTAAATTATACGACAGTGATTAGTTCAAGAGAGGCCTGCTCCACATATTCTGTATGACTAATCTAATATGCCTCTGTTAAGGCATATTAATCTTCTTTGGAAACTGAGCCTATCTAACCCAGCAGGTCAATGTAGAAACACAGATGTTTTCTTTTTTTCTAAGGCCGTTGGTGAAATGACCCCCTGAGCTTTGGGTTTAGCAGAGACTGACCTGTTAAGATGAAATGAAGTTATGCACCACCACCCGAAACAGAAGCAGATTAGAACTCCTGTTTTGAAACACACAGTCGCTCAATTAGCCCTCTGTTGTAATTAAGAAATGTGGGTGATTGATATATTGGCTCATTAGTAATGTTGAGGAGAACTAGAAAGAACTAGCGGCAACAAAGGCCGCCTGTTTACGCAACAGTCGGCCTTCGTTGTTCGCCTGTGTCGGGGCCAAAAAGTTGCACTTGAACATACCACAACGATAGCCGACGGTCATCTTGCACATACAGTACGCTCTGCGCCTGGCCGCCTGCATGGCAACCTACGACTGCGGATATACAAACCAGATACTCTACGTGAAAACAAAGCAGTGTTTGCCGACGGTGTTTTCACACCACTCTCACTCACCACATAAACGGTTTCGCAGAAAAATAAGGAGCAAGCGCACTAACTGGGTGATATCATACAGCGACAGGCTCAAGGGGCTTTCCCGAAGGCCACGTCGTCGTGAAAATATTTGTGTTTTGGAATGATCAGATGAGATCAAAAATTGACAAATGGGCAGAACGTTTTGTGCGTGGCCTCTCTTCCCATGCCCTGCTTGCTTAACGAGCTGACCAGCCAATCAAAATGATTTATCTCACCGATTGCCCGACTAGAGCCAACACAACACGGGTCACACCGCAAAGACAGTAGGATGACAGACGCTCACCGACGGCCCAGACAACACCGACCATGGGCTCGGTGTTGTCTCTGGGCTCCAACTGACCTTGTTGAGCTCCAAAGCCCCACAGGCCAATAAGCTCAAGAGGAGCAGGGCAGTGAGACAATGGTGGCATAATGAGAACTCATCTCAGCGTGAGAGGAACATGCTCTGTGTTTGTTTAGACGAGCAAGATTTAATGACAGACACCCCCCAGTCCGACCACCAGAGCTGCCTCCTCTTCTGGAATAAAACCCACCAACAGAGGAGACAGAAGATAAGAAGAGAGGCTTATCTCTAGGTTTCTGTAATAATGATGTAAAACCAAAGGGGTAGCTCTGTTTGTGAAAAGTGAAGCCTTATGAGTGAGGAAGTTCCTTAAACCGGCATTCTTTCAAATGGCCTGCAGGGGGTGACTCCGGTGGCTACAAAAACAAGTCTGATTTGATGGAAGTCAATGGTAGAAATGATCTGACTTCTTACTTGTGTTTATGACTTCAGTAAACACTTTGCTAATGAGTTTATGAGTTTCAAGTCTTCTTCAACACAGCATGATGTTCATTTTGTAAATGATGGTGGTGGTCTCATTTAGCGTAACATCGATGATAAAACAGACTATGCTTTTGGGGGCGTTATTGACAGGTCTCCCGCCTGTCCTGTGATTGCGCAGCTCGCCGATCACAGACCAACAGCAGGTGGTGCTGCGGCTCTTCTCGTGCAAATGTATCAGTTCTGGCTCCGAATAACCAAGATGGCGACGGTGAAAATGCCAAGTTTGAGGCTCCAAAACGGGAGTCCACAAACCAATGGGTGACGTCACGGTAGGTGTCCATATTTTATTATATGGCCTATATGTGTAAAACTGCAGAATGAAGCGAGAGAGAAGGTGCTCAATTTGTCCACTTTTCCTCCCTTGGTTCTCTTTTCTTGAGATGCTGTTGGATCAATCTGAGGCAGCATTACATAGTCCCATGGCCCACCAAGAACCTGCTTTCATTGAGACAGCATTACATAGTCCCATGGCCCACCAATAACCTACTTTCATTGAGACAGCATTACATAGTCCCATGGCCCACCAATAACCTGCTTTCATTGAGACAGCATTACATAGTCCCATGGCCCACCAAGAACCTGCTTTCATTGAGACAGCATTACATAGTCCCATGGCCCACCAAGAACCTGCTTTCATTGAGACAGCATTACATAGTCCCATGGCCCACCAAGAACCTGCTTTAATCTGAGACAGCATTACATAGTCCCATGGCCCACCAAGAACCTGCTTTCATTACATAGTCCCATGGCCCACCAAGAACCTGCTTTCATTGAGACAGCATTACATAGTCCCATGGCCCACCAAGAACCTGCTTTAATCTGAGACAGCATTACATAGTCCCATGGCCCACCAAGAACCTGCTTTCATTACATAGTCCCATGGCCCACCAAGAACCTGCTTTCATTGAGACAGCATTACATAGTCCCATGGCCCACCAAGAACCTGCTTTAATCTGAGACAGCATTACATAGTCCCATGGCCCACCAAGAACCTGCTTTCATTGAGACAGCATTACATAGTCCCATGGCCCACCAAGAACCTGCTTTCATTCAATTACAATATTGTGCTCCACACACCCTCCTTCTTTCCATTCTTCTTGACTTCTGCGTCTTTTCCTTGACCTGCATTACCAGCTGATTTTTTCTCTCTCTCTCTCTCTCTATGGATCACCATAGCAGTATTTTTCCCAGTTTTCCAAATGGACTGAGATCAAGGGAGGGAGGGGAGGGAGGGAGGGGAGGGAGGGGGGGGGGATGATCTCACCCAAGCCCTACAGCTTTACATACGCTGTTCCAGGCTGATTCAAAGCAGTTCATTGGAAGAATAATATTGACTCTGTTTAATCCCGCTCTCCACCTCTACACATTCCCCTGCCTACAGTGTGCCAACAATAGCACCCCTCCCTTTTTCCCTCTCTGCCTTACCGCCCACTCTGCGCCTTCCCCCGGTCACGTCGGCAGAACCACCGGCAGGTGTTTGGGTCAAACGCCGGGTCACAGGGCTTAGGAACAATAGGAAGTGGACCAAACCAGTGTGAAAGCAGTTTTTCGGCGCTCACCTACCTGGCCGTGAGCATCTTTTGCCACAGAGAGAGATAACCTTAGATAACCTGTAGTTAGAGATAACCCACATGTACGCTGATTACGCCGAGATATCGCAGCTATGAATAGTGCGTCTGCCAGATGAAAATGGTGCAGTAAGGTACCGTCGCGTTCTGTTTTTGCTTTGCTAAATTAATTTCCTCCGAGCGCACGGCGGCTGGAAATAGTGAAGTGTTTCACTGTCTTTCCCTTGCAATCATGTAATACAAAACGGCTAATGTGGTGATGGCAGTAATAGATTGAGTTTATGAATCTGCGAAGTGTTTTGACATATTGCAAATATAGCCCTCAGTTTGATATTTCAACACGCTGTCGCGCCGAGCCTTTTTTCTCCGCTAAGAGGGATGGTCTCCGGGTGAAAATGGTTTGACGGAATAGCTTTCCCATCATTCTTGTGGTCAGAGCTGCCTGGCACTGGGAAATGGAGCATTTTACCATGAATTACCATGGAGGAATCCAGCCTGTCTCCAGAATGAAGTAAACAGCATTAAAAAACAGACACGCAATCTCTCTCTCTCCCTCTCTCGTCTTGGGGATGATTCGGTTCAGTCAGGCAAAAGATTGCTCAATATCATTTTTCACCGATGATATAAAGACCTAAGTTTGTTAAGAACTCAGAAAGGAGTGAGGTCATTACGATTGTGTGGCTGGGCAGCCTGGAGAAGAAGCGAGGAGCTGCAGGGAGAGTGAGTTCACTGCGACCTGGCTCTGCCCTGGGGAGAGTGAGTTCACTGCGACCTGGCTCTGCCCTGCAGCCTGGGACATTGGTTTGGGGTTTGGGCTGGGAGACAGGAGAAGAGAGGTCAACCCTGGCGGCACTGCGCTCCCTTCAACTCTTGGCTCATTCCCGTTGCACTCTTGGCCCAGGTTGCTTCACTTCAGGGACCGCTCTTAATGTCTTTCCTTCTCCTCTTTCTGCCTGCTCATCCTTCAGTGGGCCTTGTTCACAGCAGCCGTTTTGTGTCTAAAAGGCAGGGTAAACACAGGTGCAACTAAAACATTGATGAGGGTTTCCAACTTCTAACCCATTTAGGTGTTCCAGTGCTGGAGCCCTCATTAATGTTTTGGTTGCACCTGTGTTTACCCTGCCTTTTAGACACCAAATGGCCGCTGTGAAAAAGGCCTATCTGTATATTATCTCACAGGTAAAACACTTGCTAAGCTTGGCCTCTTTTACAGTGTAACTGATAGAGTGCCGCAGGGATGATGTCTTTTTGGAGGCCAACCCAGAAGTTAGCATCGCGCTGGCTTCCCTCGTCTCAAAGTCAATGGGGTTTTTCAATGGGTTTTTGGTTAGATGCCTGAAATAACATCTGTGCTTAACAAAAGTTTATGATACCGAGACCTTTGTGCTCAGCATTGTGTGTGTGTGTGTGTGTGTGTGTGTGTGTGTGTGTGTGTGTGTGTGAGGGTGTGTGTGTGTGTGTGTGTGTGTGTGTGTGTGTGTGTGTGTGTGTTATCCTTTATTCTCCTCATGGGGAAGTTCATCCTCTGCATTTGACCCATCCTCTACTAGGAACCTTCCTAGAATTAGGAGCGGTGGGCAGCCGCAGTGCAGCGCCCGTGGACCAACTCCAGTTCGATTGCCAGTGCCTTGGTCAGGGGCACTGACAGGAGTGGGACACACCAGAAGCGTATCCGATGTGGAACCCTTGCCTCGCAAAAGGCAGTTTGACCAGTCGTGTCTCGCGTCCTGCAGCGACGGCCCCTACACACTAACAGTGACGGTATTTGCATGTATTCACGTAGCTGGTCGCTTGGTGCTGCAGCTTGATTTGCTGTCTTGTTGTCTTTCCGTTTTGGATTGGTCAATTTCAAATTGGCCCCTCCTCTCGCTGTCGTCCGCCACCAGGTACCCCAGCATGCTAACCGAACATGCTGAATGCTGAATTTCACACAGAGCGAAACACAGATGACACAGACATATATGAAACGTTAACATTACATAATTAAGACCTCAAATTGTGTGTTAAAACATCAACAAACGTCTTTATAATAATTCTGTGATTATCATTAATGATGCAAGTTGCCATTTTGATGTGGCTGTGACGTCAACTCGGAGAAACCGGAGCTCTGAATGATACCCGAATTTCCGAGCTGTAATTCCGGCCTGAACGACCGTTCAATTCACTTTTTACAGGTTGGAACCCATTTTTTCTGGCGGTCCGAGTTGTCTTGAACGAGGTATGAGGGCCTTTTTCACCAGCAGCCATTTTGTGTCTAAAAGGCAGGAAGTAACTAACCTTAGGAAGTAACACAGGTGCAAGCAAACATTAATGAGGGTTTCCAACTTCCAATCCATTTAGGTGTCCCAGCGCTGGGGCCTTCGTTAATGTTTTGGTGAAAAGGGGCTAATTGCTTAGGTTTGACATCTACCGACTTTGACACTTTGAAGAAATAGCTGCCCTTCCTAGGATACACATTGAGGCCTGAGTAATTGCTCTGAAGAGGTTTGAAACGAGACATCACGCTGAACGTGAGGGAAAACAATGTGCTGGTTGAAGATCCGCAGCACTGTCTGTCGAGGCGAGGACGAGAGAGATGTAACGTCTAGACTTAAACTAAACAAGGCCTGGGTCATTAGGTATCTCCCACTCTCTCCTTTGGGTTTGGCAGAGCCGTTGAGCATCAGCTAGCGTGTGATTACAGGTGTAGGAGGAGCTGAAGTGGCTGTCAGAGCTGTCACAGGCACATCGCCTGGATTACAGGGATCACAGTGAATGAAGAGGGCACTGTCTCCTGTCCAGTCGGTGTGTTCTTAATGTTATTGCAGCTTATGACTGTTTATGATGGTTGTAATCGTATTAATTTGTTAGTGTTAGGGACTGGGCCCTTTTTATGGGGTAGACATACTTGCCTATCTGTCTGCAGAGCCCGGTCACCAGAATAAAAAGTCGGCATTGTACGTTTCTGGAATCCACGGAAATGTGGACATTTCTGAACCAAAACACTTTGCACATTTCTACATACGTGAATATTAACGTTATAACGTTAACTTCGCCGTCTGGTCTGCGAGCGTTTGTGTCCAGCCAGTCGCTACAAGTTGTGATGCCGTGGAGTAACCCAAAGCACGTGTGGTGTGAGCGGCCGGGCTACTGCTCGAGCTGAGTTCACCCTTGGCACTGCTTCTCAGAGCTGGTGTGTTTGCAGAAGGGTGAGAGAGGTGCAGCTGTAGTGTCCCCATCTTACAGCGTGTGTTTGTCTGCCGAGCGAGGCACGTTGTGTTTTTACTTTTCAGTTTTAACCTCAACCCAAACCATAAGAACCTTTAACCAAGTTGCTTTAGCCTAAACCTAACCAAGTTGCGTTAGCCTAAACCTAACCAAGTTGCTTTAGCCTAAACCTAACCAAGTTGCGTTAGCCTAAACCTAACCAAGTTGCTTTAGCCTAAATCTAACCAAGTTGCTTTAGCCTAAACCTAACCAAGTTGCTTTAGCCTAAACCTAACCAAGTTGCTTTAGCCTAAACCTAACCAAGTTGTTTTAGGCTAAACCTAACCAAGTTGCTTTAGCCTAAACCTAACCAAGTTGCTTTAGCCTAAACCTAACCATGTTGCTTTAGCCTAAACCTAACCAAGTTGTTTTAGGCTAAACCTAACCAAGTTGCTTTAGCCTAAACCTAACCAAGTTGTTTTAGGCTAAACCTAACCAAGTTGCTTTAGCCTAAACCTAACCAAGTTGTTTTAGGCTAAACCTAACCAAGTTGCTTTAGCCTAAACCTAACCAAGTTGCTTTACTTGCCAAGTTTCTTTGGCCTAAACCTAACCAAGTTGCTTTAGCCTAAACCTAACCAAGTTGCTTTAGCCTAAACCTAACCAAGTTGCTTTACTTGCCAAGTTGCTTTAGCCTAAACCTAGTCTCGCTGGCCAGCCTCCTCTCCCTTCTGTCCAAGGAGTGTGGCGCCGGAGGTCTCCATAGTGGCATTGCGATGGGCGGCGCTTAGCGGCAGTGCCCTTGGAAAATAGTTTCCAACAATCCAATTTGCCGTTTTCAGCGTGTAGCAACGAGCTAGCATGTAGGTTGCTGCCGTTAGCTTGCTAGCTAGTTAGCGTCATTGTTTTCACTGAGGCGGCAGGGCACTCTTTACAGCGACACACAGGGAGGAGGGAGCAGAAGCCGCTCTGATTGACGTGGTCGGAGCCAATGACAGAGATTGTAATAAGCCGGGAGTGGACATCCGGCTGCCACCGAAACATTCCCTCCAATGGGAGAGCAGAGTAGAGCAGGAGAGGGTTTATCCCAGTTATGGAGACCTGCGGCGCCAGGCTCCTCGGACGGAACGGAGAGGAGGCTGGCCAGCGAGACTAGCCTAAACCTAACCAAGTTGCTTTACTTGCCTAAACATAACCAAGTTGTTTTACTAAACATAACCAAGTTGTTTTACTAAAGATAACCAAAGTTGTTTCAAATTAACCGGCGTTTTGTTTTAAATGTACGTTCAGATTATAGACGTAACGTGCCACGTTTCAGAAACGGATTTTGCCAACGTTTTGTTTCAAGTTACGTTGATATTGTATTGTACATATCCCTGGTTTTCAGACATGAACATTTTATTCTGCCGATTGGGTTGGTCTGCAGACAAAGAAACACACGCACACATCTTATGAATACCTATCACTCCAACTGACTTCAATGCAGTGGTACTCACTCACCTATTGCTCTTGCTCCCTCCCTCTCTCCGTCCTCTCCCTCCTCCCTCTCTCCCTCCCTCCCTCTCTCTCTCCCTCCTCCCTCTCTCCCTCTCTCCGTCCTCTCCCTCCTCCCTCGCTCTCTCCCTCGCTCTCTCTCTCCCTCTCTCCCTCCCTCCTCCTATCCCTCCTCCTCCCGCGCTCTCTCGCTCTCTGCTGCTGTAAAGCCTTTCCGTGACTAGCTGTCATTAATCTTCCCTCTCCAGGGGCAGGATCTTGACTGCATGCCAGCGAGCGCTCAGGGAAAGCCAAGACAGCCATCCAAAAAACAGAGCGGCTTTTCTTGTTTCCAGAGCTCAGCGTGGCTCACTCACACCGCTGCAGCCCCCGGGGGCAGCACAGCCCCACACAACAAAGGCAATGACTCTGGATGCAGCTTCGCACATCACACCTACACTAATATCCATACATTAACACACGCACACACACACAGGGCAGGCAGGCACGCAGGTATGAACACTGTCACACGCACACCTAGTTTTCTCTTTCAAACACATAATAAAGAATAAAGTATGAATGAATATGAATGCATGTGTTTGAATAATGACAGACATGGTCTGGTGAAAGGGGTAGCAAGTTAATAGGCAACTGTGAAATCGCACCAATCAAAAATTTAAAAAATAATGTGTTTTTTTAGGGGGATGTTTTTCACTTTTTTGTTATTATGTAAGTTGAGATGTTGAAAAATACACTCAATATAACAAACACATTTTAGGATCACTAAATCCTACTACTATAATTGGAGAGCTGTCTGTTTGTTTGTCCATAGTTGCTTTCTGTCCAGATTTGCAAGGTGCACCGCTCCGATCGCCTCCAAAAATTTACCAAAATACTTTTCAGGGTCTGGAATGAATCCGTTGCAAAAAGGAAAGGGAGAAAAATCCACCCACGGGGAGTGGGGGTGGGGGGGGTTACATTTTTAGGCCTTCATACCCTTCATACTCACAGAGCCTTTGTGACATTCCTTCCATGCTTCCACTGATGACGTCATTGATGATGTCACTATTGCTCGAGTGACATCACTGATGACATCACAATTGCTTGAGTGACATCACTGATGACATCATCTGATGATGCCATGGATGATGTCACTATTTCTAGAGTGACATCACTGATGAAATCACAATTGCTTGAGTGACATCCCTGATGACATCATTGACATCACTGACTGATGACATTATTGATAACATCATCGTTGACATCACTCACTGATGACTATTGATGACATCAGTCACTGATGACATCACAGTTGCTCGAGTGACATCACTGATGACATCACTCACTGATGACATCAATCACTGATGACATCACAATTGACTAATCTGCCTGTGGTCGCTATTAAAGGAGCCCGCTGGTCTGATTTTGGGGGCAAATCTGTCTGCTGATCAGCTCGACAGTTATGGTCAACCCAGATATACCTGAGGCCTTTCGACTGAGGCCCTGCTATCACCAGGAGGACTACGCTCTAAACAGCCAATCCCTGACAGAGACGAGCATCAGCGGGTACTGGAGCAAGGGTCAACTGGAAAACACTGAGCGACGTTAAGGATGATGTCATAACCACTAATGATGTCATGAGTTTAGTCACAACCCCAAATCCCTGAGTCTCCATGATTTCTAGTACATATAATTTGCTAGCAAAATAAGCTTGTTCAGGGGAAACCAACTTTCATGGCGATTTTCTCTGAATGTTGCTTTTAAGAGTATGAACACACATCCTTTGAAAGCTTACAATCTGCACTTTCATAATCTGTGAAAACTGAAAAATGACCTTGGCCCAGGCCTACTTGTTATTTAAAAAAGAAAGTCCACATTAATCAGGCTGCTCATTTGACTGTTACAAAACCTTCTCACTGAAACGGGGGTTCATCTCATTTCGTTTCACTCAACAGCGTTATCATAAAGCCTCCAGCACCTGTCACGAAAACAAAAACAATTATACTAATGACAATACATGAGTCATTGCAGTGTGATATGATCAAAGCGTACACCATAATAATATTTTCACATAGCAGCACCTACAGCAAAAATACCTGACATTTTTTCTCATGGGTCGTATATTTCCGCACTAACCTTCAAGTGACAGGTCTCTCCTGTTTCTAAATATATCTGAACCGTTTGGTTTGACGAAGTCAAGCTATTTTTATAAGCAACATTTTACAAAATGTCTATGAAAAAAAAATTGCGGATGAAAATCTCTGGTACAGTGCTGAAGCAGGAAGTGATGTTCCACTTTGGCTCTATGTGGAATACAGCATAGTACAGTAGGCTATACAAGTGTTTTATATTTTGCTTGTTTAGGCTTTATGTATTTTTATTTGTTTATATACAGTACAGGCATATCAAGAAGATACTGTTAAAAGACCAAAATCAATCTAATTACAGTATGTCCATGCAGAGGTGAGTAACAGTTGTGAATAGGACGAATCAGCGTGACATCACAACAACAAAGAAGCACCCGGAAATGCAGAACTGCAGCAGTTAACTAGTATGAGTTGTGCCAAACAAACTTTAATATCTCAAAAACTATATACATCACATTGCTTATATTTTTGACTTTGTGAGTGAGAGCAGAAGTAGCTCAAGAGTCTGATGTATAATATGTATGTAGTGTTAAAGTTGTGTGAACTGTCACAGTTTTTAAAATGAAGTGAATTTAGTAAAGAGTACACATAAATGGTAAATGGCCTGCATTTATATAGCGCTTTTATCCAAAGCGCTTTACAGTCAGTAGTTACATTCACCCATTCACACACCGATGGCGGCAGGCTACCACGCAGGGTGCTGACACACCAACGGGAGCAATTTGGGGTTCAGTATCTTGCCCAAGGACACTTCGACACGCAGACTGGAGGAGCCGGGAATCGAATCACCGACCTCTTTTATCCAAAGCGATTAGTGGACGACCCGCTCTACCTCCTGAGCTACAGCCGCCCAGCTACACAGCCTGCTAGAGTGAGCCACTGAAGGCTGGCTCCATAGGGTCTCATTATAAAGGCTGAATAAAACGTAAACTGTGATTTCCCAATTCAGGTGATAGTTCTAAAAGTTGTCACTCGTTTAATGTTTAAATGGAGGGTCTAGCTTAAAGTATGAAGGAGCAGTTAGAGTTCAAAGAGGGCATGTTTCACCATGAACTGCTGTTTAAAACAAACGGTAGTTGCCCCCAGTAAGTCGTTTTTTTACCAACACTGATCCCTCGTATAGGGGTCTAACAATACGCGTATTCTTATTGAACCGTTAAGATACGAGGCTTTAGGTTCAATACGCATTGCAAACCGAACAAGTCTTTCACTGCTGAACAGTTCAAGTCTTCTACAAGGATATCGTGATAAACTAAAACTGAGACGGAAAAAGACGAAAGGTGTTCAAAAAGAATTGGCGTAAAAAATAATAAAATAACTAAGTAAAATACAAATATTTCTCTTAGCATGTCTACTTTTTTGCTGTAATGAAAACGTAGACAGAACCATGACACCATTGTGTTGTATCGCACCGAAGCACGAATTTTGTGATCTGTTACACTCCTAGTTGTGAATGATCCCTCACTATCTGTCCCTCACTCCCTGCTGTGACCCAGGGATCACAGTGTCACCTGACCGCCTGCTGACCCTGCTCTAACCAGTGTTTGGTCTGTGCACCTGACCGCCTGCTGACCCTGCTCTAACCAGTGTTTGGTCTGTGCACCTGACCGCCTGCTGCTTCTGCTCTAACCAGTGTTTGGTCTGTGCACCTGACCGCCTGCTGCTTCTGCTCTAACCAGTGTTTGGTCTGTGCACCTGACCGCCTGCTGCTTCTGCTCTAACCAGTGTTTGGTCTGTGCACCTGACCGCCTGCTGCTTCTGCTCTAACCAGTGTTTGGTCTGTGCACCTGACCGCCTGCTGCCCCTGCTCTAACCAGTGTTTGGTCTGTGCACCTGACCGCCTGCTGACCCTGCTCTAACCAGTGTTTGGTCTGTGCACCTGACCGCCTGCTGCTTCTGCTCTAACCAGTGTTCGGTCTGTGCACCTGACCGCCTGCTGCTTCTGCTCTAACCAGTGTTCGGTCTGTGCACCTGACCGCCTGCTGACCCTGCTCTAACCAGTGTTTGGTCTGTGCAGCGCTCCTCCGCGTCATCCTCAGTGTGTTGGCAGCAGACTCTGGACTTTGTGTCACCCATCGGAGCACTGGGGAAAAGAGTGAGTAACCATTCCAACAATGGACCCGTAATAAAGTGGATCCTTCAGCATCATAAAGAGCTACTGTGAGGTTAACGGTCCATTATTGTGCCTATAAATGTCAGTCAATGAGAAGAGATGAGAGACAGAGCAAGAGAGAGATAAAAACAATTGTGCTGTGCAAGCATGACTTTTGTCTCTGCACCATTATGTGTATACTTCTCTCTCTCTCTCTCTCTCTGTGTCTAAGGAGCCTAATATTCCTTGTGAATGTCTCTCTCTCTCTCTCTCTCTCTCTCTCTCTGTCTCAGGAGCCTACTATTCCTTGTGAATGTCTCTCTCTCTCTCTCTCTCTGTCTAAGGAGCCTACTATTCCTTGTGAATGTCTCTCTCTCTCTCTCTCTCTCTGTCTCAGGAGCCTACTATTCCTTGTGAATGGGCAGGGTCTCTCTTTGTTATCTTATCACAGCTCGTGTTCTAAACTCGGTCCCCCTGGTTTCTCCTTTTCCTGCTCACTTTGCCTGTGAAAAAAGATATTGTGAGATGACCTGCACACTGAAGAGAGAGCGGGGCACCAGCACTAGGTATATTGCAATTACATGTCCTCTCAATAACAAGTGTCCCTTTCAACCCCCATCAACCACTCCAAGCTTCACACACACACACACACACACACACACACACACACACACACACACACACACACACACACACACACACACACACACACACCTAAGTATACCTCCCTCCCCCCCATCACATTATCTACCCCTACAAACCACCAGCACATCGCACTACTTGACTTATCCACTTCCTCTTGCTCTCAACGCCCTTATAGCTCGTTCATTTCCCTCTAGCCAGAGACCACCATGCCTCTCCTAAAGTGCCCTCTTCCTCTTTAATAAGCCAACAGTAGGAACCATGCTTGCATGCACTTCCTGCTAAATAAGCATACAATGATTATGATTAACTCATTGAGTGCCAGCCACTTTTGGAGAACGGACGCTCCCAGTGCCAGAGTTTCAGAGCGTTTTCAGTGATTTCTCGAGGCTCACAGAATATTGTGTGATATTACTATGTAAACACCGAACAACACGCACAAAGAACGATGAGACTCTCTTCTATCATCTGAAAAAAAAAGTTTATTGATACCATTTTCCGTTCTTTAGTTATGAGCCGGAGAAGATAGGTTGTTTTGAGCAGAAAGACACGTTTCAAATTAGAAGCTGAGTTATTCCGCCTTTTGTGAAATGAAGCATTTCAAGCACATTCACTGAGTCTGAAGCTAATATTTTCTGATGTAGTGACGTGGTGTAGTTGTGTGGTGCCCTGCGTGCCCCACCCCCCTCTCCCCCCCTCAGCTGCAAACTCCTCCCCACACTAACACACAGCCTAACACGCACCCAGTCTATTTTCGGAGCACTCCGTTTTTGTGCGCTGGCTCCCAGCGCGACACGGAAAAGCCAAACCGGACTGCTGAGAATGGTTTTGCCCTTCAGCGTCGGGTGCTGCCTTTCTGGCGGCTAATCGTGTGGAGAAACTATGCAGACAGACAGACAGAGGCAGAGGGGCTCAGTTGTGGGCGCGGATTGACTGCTGTTCGCAGCCAACGTCAGCTGCAGCCAGAGGCATGAGCGGTTTCTCTTTCATCACGGGGCTTTTTCCTGCTGTTTTCCGGACCTTTCTCTAATCTGGAGAGCACTGTCGCCACCTAATGGGTCTGTAAAATAGGTTATACACCTTCAATAGCTCCCATATTTTTATAGGAGATGTAATAGGCTTTGATCCACGTCCCACCGTCAAAAAACGCAATTGACGACAATCGTCGTCATTGGCAGTCTACGTCACTAATCGAATTGACGACGATTGTCGTCATTGGCACTCAATGAGTTAACATGCTTATGGTTCTGAAAGGTCACGGGGCGGCTTTTGCTGAAACACGCATGGCCTTGCTATATGGTAGAGATGCACCGATATGAACATTTTGGCCGATACCGATAACCGACATTAACATTGCTGTTATGGCCGATAACCGATATTTACCTGTGTCGATATGATCTGTATAAAAACACATTTCTATTGTAATCAAATTTTGTACATACTGAAAAACACATGTAAACACTGTGAATTTGAAAAAGTAATGCATTTCTTAATTTCCAAACATTGGGAAAAGCCCATAAATCATAGATTTACCTCATTGTTTCGTCTCAATGGGAACACATTTTGGCTGATACCGATAACCGATGTTAACATTGTAACATCGGATCGATGCCGATGTGTACAAAAATGACAAACATCGGCCGATACCGATATGATTGGAGATATATTGTGCATCCCTACTATATGGTATGGCTGTACAGTACTAGACTAGTTTGCTGTGGGTATGTGACAGGAGAGTGTGAAATATGTTGCAAAGGTGCCGTCACCTGCCTTATATGCAGGCTTACAAAATAATGTGTGTTGGCCCGCCGCAGCCATGACGTACATGATTGATATAACTTCCATGACATGCTAGATATGCTTGTTCAAAACTTTATGGTACTGTACATTCATTGGCAAACATTCACACAGACTCTTGTTTGGTTTTGCCAAGTGCATCGCTGCGGGCTTGAGACAATATTTCTCTTAGGTGTGTTACTTTCTATAGCTTTGACAGGATTCAAGTGAATCTGTTAGAGCTGCCATTGTGTTGGAGGCGGTCTTTGTTTGTCTAAAAGACTCAAACATGTCAAAGACTTTTCCAACCTCGCATTCGATTGGTCATCAATTAACAATAGTCACTTGTACTAGGAATGGAAATTGTGGCCGATGCCCGGCGATAACCCATATTAACATTGCTGTTATGGCCGATAACCGATATTTAGCGGCGTCGATATGATCTGTATCAAAACAAGTTGATCTGATCATCGAATTGTGTACAAAACACTGTGGATTTGAAAAAGTAATGTCTTTCTTTATTTCCAAAACACTCCCATAAATCATACATTTACCGCATTGTTTCCTCTCAATATGAGGATTTTGGCTTTTACCGATATTAACTTTGCTGTTATTTTGCTCCTCGGACTGATACCGATATCAGAAAATGACTAACATCGGTCGATACTAGGGGTGTCACAATATATCGTCCCACGAAATTTCGCGATAGTAAAACGTCACGATATCTATCGTTGAGATGAAATCTCATATCGTGAAAAAAAAAATATATATATATATTTTTCCAAAAGTAGACAAAGAAACGTCTTTGTTTGTTGAAGTTCAATGTGTGGAAAGTAGTTCAGTTGAACAAGTCTCTGAAGAGACACATGAGAAGTTATACAGGAGAGAAACCATTCAATTGAGTTTCTGGCAAAACTGTTTACTTGACAGGAAAAACTGAAGATGCATAAAAAATAGACTAAGAAAAGTCTTGTTGTTTGAGTTTGAAGAAAAACTGAAGATGCATAATGAGAATTTATACTGCTGAGAAACCTTTTATTTCAAAGTAAATCTAAGTGACGGTGTAACTCATTCTATTTCAAGATAAGCCTTATCTCCAATCTCATGTTTTTTCTAGTTGTTATTGTAATAACAATGTCCCACAACAGCATGTTTTGTATTTGTGCATTTCAAATAAAATACTACTTTTCCAGTCATATATTGTCATTATTCAAGTTTTAAAAAATATTGTTAAAATCGTATCGTATCGTATCGTTATCGTGAACCCAGTATCGTGATACGTATCGTATCGTGAACTGAGTGTATCGTGACACCCCTAGTCGATACTGATATGATATGCCGATATACTGTATCATGCAGTAATGACAATGATCGTAATGACATGCTAGTGTTGCACACTAGAGATTTAAATAGAGCTGAGAGTGCACTCTGCCCAGGGGCACAGATCAAAATGCACTAATTGTGGATTTAAACGTGATTGTGATTATCCTCATATCTGTGTGTGTATGCTCGTGTGTGTGTGTGTGTGTGTGTGTGTGTGTGTGTGAGAGTGTGTGCGTGCGCGTGCGTGCGTGCGTTGGTACAGTATGCATGCGTGAGAGAGGTCGCAAGTGTTGAAGGGAGTGATTTTAAGTGTGTGAAACATCACACTAATTACCCTAAATCCACAAATACAAAGATAAGATGATTCCCATGTAATTACTCTTTACAACGGGACTTGCTTATGAAAACACCTGAAACGTTCAAACAGAGAAGCGAGCGCTTGATGTCGTCCGCCCCGGGGCAACAGTCAGTCAGTCGTATTTCATGGTGTTTGTCTGGAGGCGGGAACACATTAACCTGCCTGGGCTGTCACGCTAGCTCTCAGTCGAGTGAGTCAGCAAGCCGGAGTTAGACCTCAGCATACCTTTCACACACATCAAAGGCTCAAGGCTCAAGTGACACCATACGCTGGCTTTGGTATTCACACATCCAGCAGCACTGTTCCCTGATCACTTCTTTCAGCTGGTTTCATCATCGCACCCTGCCTCGTTACAGAGTTGTCAAGTCCAAAATCTCCTCAGAGTGCCCGCGCTGTGGCCCAGGTACCGGCCACAGCGCGGGCACTCTGGAGATTTTGGCGCCGCCACCATCAGCGACCCAAGTGCTAATGTTAAAGGTGCTGTACGTGATTGTGGAGGAAGGATTGAGTCAACGTGGTTCTCACTCCCAAGTAGTCAAATACTGACGCTTTGGGTTGGTGGTCCGATCCCAGACCACTAACCCAAAAACGTTTCTCTTCCGTTTACCTCAAAGCAGAGGGACTGTCTGGGAGACCCATGTTACTGACCAAACACACTATATCAGCGACTGCCGTCAGAATATAGAGCTACTTAACACTTATTTCAACAAAAATATATCACTTACAGCAGCTTTAATCACACAGCCGTTGCCAGACTGAGAAAGGTTTTTATTGGGCCTTTGAAGTGGTTGGTGCGAGCGTTACTGGCGGTGGTTCCCTCATAGCTGGCAGGCAGGGCGGCGTGCGGAGGGCAATCCAAATGGTAATCCTCCATTCAGAAGTCGTGCGGTGGCGCAGGAATGATGGAGGCTGAGTCGTTTGATGCAGGCGGCAAGCGATCCGTGACTGTACTGCGTGTGTGGCACACAAACAACCCGCAAAACCAAACGTCAACATTCTGACTGGCTGGGTGGGTGGGTGCGACGATGGCGGTAAACAAACACAGAGGTGAGGCTAAAAGAATGGCCTCTGTGCAGGCCGGACTGTTCCTTCCTGCTTGGCAAGGAGCGTTTGGGTTCTGCGTGTTTCGGTGACAGCCGTGACGCACTTGTTCCTCCAGTGGGGTCACCGAGTTGTCACATTTTTACCTATGAGGGATCAGCTAAGAGCTAAGGCCATCTTCATCTTAAATGAACGAACGGTGTGTCCGAGAGGTTTAGGAGAGTCTGTTAAGGGGGGAAATAGTTCCTAAAATCGTTAATTGGACAAAGTAGGCAAAATCGATAAGACGTTGATCCCAAAGACGAGTTATAAGGAATCAGTTAAAGTCCCTGTAAAACAAATTATGAGATGTGTTTCTAAACAAATTAGACGTGTTAGAAATGACTTGCTGAAAACGTGTAAAAAGACATTTTGAACCATGCAGTACTGAATTGTGGAGTTGGACTGTTAAACTGTTTTTCACCATTTCTGTGATCAGGATTTTTGGGGGGGCAGGCCCAGAGAGAGGGCTCGATGATGCAATGGAACCATCCGTATGGCTCCTCCCCTAACACTATATAAAGGCTGAAGGGCCTCTACCCTGCATTGCAAAAATGTACAGTATCAAATCACAGCGGGGGGACTTACGCAGACACGCCCCTACAGTTTCAGAGCAGAGCGTTGTTTTTTTCATGGTTTTGAAACCTGATTTTATATACTTGGCAACATTTTTTTACCATTCAAATTTGGCTGGGTGGTTAATATCACATGCTTCTGTGGTGTGACAAACTCAAAACTCATTTTATTTATTTTTAAACTTTAAAAAGTTATCTTGTCAAAAACGTAGTCCTAATCAATATGCCTTGCGCAGTACGGTTCATTATCAGACAGCAGTTATATTATAACTGTTGGCTGAGCTTCAGAAAAGTCTTGTTTTTACCCTTTTCATGCTGATGAATCTCCCCCCCGTATCCATTACAAAGCTGCCGCGGTGCAGACATTGACAAGCGTTCTCAGTGCTGTGCTTTTCTCTGGCAGAGAGCGTGCCAGGAAGCAGCCATTGTGTTCCAGTTCAACCCTGTCATTAGCTGGCTGGGCTGTGGCTAACACTGTTTACAAACAGCTGCCTGACGTGACCGGAGAGAAAGTGACACACACGCTATGTGCAACAACACACGCCAAACCTCTCTCTCTCTCTCTCTCTCTTTGCTTGATTGCCTGACATATTTTTCCAATAACATAAAACGGCCATAAAAGCGTCAAAACAAAACTGTTGTTGTAAAAGTTCTGGAGTATCGCAAAATATCGTAAAAAAAATATACCATTTTGGTCACAATTGATTTGGATCGTTTGCACAACGTCTACAGAGTATTTGTCTTTCAACAGCTTATTAGTTGAAATGGGTTGACATTCAACACTTCAACTGTTTGACTTTGCCTGTAGACGTTGTTTTAACAACTTATTAGTCGAGATTCAACAAACAGATTACGTTTGCTTCTCGTTCCACACACCTGCACCTAGTGGAGTATTTCGGTATGTTCATGAATTGTCACATCCTCTATAGATAATCTGTTAAAAATCTGTTAAACAGTTGAATGCCAACTAATAAGCTGTTAATAAGCTGTAAAATGTTATAAATACTCTGTAGACTCTATAGGCGGACTATCCAAGTAAAGTGTTACCAAAATTTAGCATAGTAGTTATAGGAGCTTGCTTGAAGGCATGTTAAAGCAGTGTGCAAATGGGGGTCCGGGGACCCCCAGGGGTCCTTGAGGGGGTTCCAGGGGGTCCCCAGCCAAAAGGGGAGTAATTTTCTTCCGCTATAATTCCATTATAGCGTCATTGTGTTCCAAGTAACACAATGACTATTTTGGTCATGGGTTTTATACACTTTGTGTAATGAAACATCTAAAAGCATCATCATCAGTTTAGGGGTCCTTCATGTGAAAACACTTGAGAACCACTGTGTTAAAGCATGGAGATTGAGCATCGCTAGGTAGATGTTATCATCAAGTCATCATATCCACATGATCAGTTTGAGACTTTAATATGTGTTCACTACTTTGAATGGCTAATTAAATGCAGCAATGATCTATTTAGCTGCCGTGTGGCATGGGTCGAAAGAGAGCAGGCGTTTTCTCATCATGGTGCCACGTTGCTGGTCCGTCTCCATGCACACCTTGTGGTGTGAGGAGGGACAATAGACCTCTTTCACAGTCCTGTCCTGCCAAACTGTCACACCTTATACCCAGGACAGGCATTGGCTTCATGGACAATAGCAATTGTTCGAGAGAGAGAGAGAGAGAGAGAGAGAGAGAGAGAGAGAGAAAAAACAGACACAGGCATGAAACCTTGAATTAAAGTAGGAAGAGGAAACGGAGCGACACCCAAATTGAAGAAGATATCGGCAGAGAGAATGATGAAAACGGTTGGGAAATGGAGAAATCCTAGCCTCCTCATTCAGAACAGAGTTGTTTGGGCCCGGCGACAAAACAGCGCAGACTGGAAGAAGTCTCCCTTTATTCTCTCACACCACCTTGCTTCATATTCCCAATCAAACGGGCCCTTTGTCTCAGCGCTTGGGTCCGAGCACGGGGAAACAGTGCGCTGCATTGACTAGACGCAGACAGATTATCTTGTTTGAATGGCTTTTCCAGAGCAGCAGAAAGGCCAGCGCAACAATAGGTAACTTGTTGTAGGCACAACAAATCTAATATTCATTTAGCATAGCCTTGTTGCGGGATACCCATGGGGGCCGCTCACGCTGGTACAGTAACTGTTTGTATTTGCATAATGCACTCCACCTCCGTGGGGCCCACTAATTGGGCCGGTCGGAGGGAGGCAGAAAGCCCCTGTTGGCTGTTGAAAGAGATCGGCAGCCACAATTATCATAGAGGACACAACAATGTAGGGATTGAAATAATGTGTTGCAAGACTGACCTCTCTTCTCTAAGCAGTCATCTCGAAGTGAAACACAACGGACTGGACTGAGCTGAACTTCTGCAGGCTATAAGAACATTATGCCCTGTTCCATTTGCACTGGAGGAGCTGGGAAATTCCCAGTTAAATGATGTCACGCGCGAGTTGACAGTGTTCCAGTAAAACAGTTGGGTTAAAACAGGGTTAGCTCTAGCCAGGCTAGCCATTGTTAGCAATACCAGTTGTTGATAACAACAGTTTTGGCAGGAAATGTTGCCCATACAAAAACCGTGGCAATATGTCCACAGATAGAAGTTATACAGTATTGTGTGTACACTGATTTAATGCGACCTGTACCCGGATAAGTTAATAATGATAGCATTATATCTGGTATGGTAGCAACGATCTGAACACATTGTGAGCCAGACTACCTCCTGGTGTGGTCACAAAGTTCTGATCACGATGCATTTAGACCTTGCATTAGCATGCATTTTTACTTATCCAGATAACAACCAGATAACTTATCCGGATACAAGTCACATTTAAAAACCAGGTGTAAATGGGGTGTACCTGTGTACTGTATGTTACTACAACTTTCACTACTGTTGATGTGGGAGCTGCCATCTTGGATTTTGAGGTTGGGGTTGGTGAGGTTCCCCAAGTTTCGGAGGTGGAGATCCCAGTTCAGGTGATGTCACAGGGGGCATTCCCATCTGTGAACTGGGAAATTCCCACTTCCCAGTGCAAATGGAACATGACAATAACAATAATCTCAAATTGTGATCACATAGTATGTGTGTGTCCCCCCCCCCCCCCCCTCCAATTTCAGTAACTATAGGCTACAGACCAAAGTCATCCTGTTCATAAACTACCATTGTGAATGTGAAACTGGGCACTGACAGTTTGGCCTAGCTGTGCGAAAAGAGGGTGAAACAGCGGTCTTGCTATAGCCTATATACTTTGCCATGCAAGGTTATGGATCTCCATACAAACTTCAAATGCAACCCTGATGTCTTGGTTTATCATCAGGAAGGCAGCGTGTGTGTATGTTATGCGTGTGTGTTATTGGTAACACACTAAAAGGGTTCTTCTCTGCCCATACCTTCATTAGTCCTGATTGAAGTCATATGTGCTGCTGGTAACATTGGCAGAGCCGTGTGTGTTTTTCTGTGCTTGGACATGATGGTCGCCCATGATGTGTCAGAAGCAGTCAGCCCTTCCCTCATTCTTGGGCTTTGAGCTGAGCTCGAGTGGAGTTTGAGGGATGTGCGTGACTGAGATTGGCATGGCTTCCACTGCTGGAGTCCACAGACTTGATTTGGACTTGTTTTATTACCTTCCCTCGGTGTTCAACATCTGTTGGATCACAATCACTCACACGCAGCAATAAATATTTTGGACCTTATTCATACATGTTGCCTTGGAATAAGAAGTTGTGCTCATACAATGTTACAATATTACCAATTACTCCTTATACCAAGACTATCAAGCCTACACTGTAGCATACTGAGGTTTAAAGATTATATCCACATCACATCTATGGATTTTTGTTTGACGTCCATTGTGATGAGGAGTAAAACATTGTTCAATGATATCAGTGTTCTGGTACACTAGCGTAGCCAGACTTGGCTCATTGGGTGTGCCACTGTAAGCCAGGGTATGCCAGGGGGCGGACCATTTGGTGGGGGCCGCAAAGAAATTTGGGCCTTTTCAAACCAGATTTAGAGGAATATTAATATATGACCATTACCATCAATGTTTGCTCCTTTTCGCACTCATTATTAGCAGGTAGAAGCAGTCAATTAAATTGTATTTTTTGGCAACATGTAAAACCACTTTGGTATCTCAAAAAAGTCTCACCTACTTTTTCCAATGAGTGTTCTAGTCGGGGAAAGAACGCAAGTTTGGTTGGCATGCAGGTTCGTCTACTGCAGAGAGATCTGTAGCGTTCTCAGTGTCCTCTGACTGCTGCTGCACAAACCATCAGTGTGTTTTTGGCTGCGTCCCCCCGCTGTTATTAACATCATTGTTTCGGCTGCATCATCTTCATCATCGTCTGTCTCTCCACTGTCCACCACCAAGCGTTCACACCCAAGCGCTTTTTTCAGTCAGAACGCTATGAAAATCATGTTGAGAGCGCTTCCATTGTGCACAAAACACAGCACACGGAGTGTTTTTTTGTGCCCCGTTTGTTTTTCCCCTGTAGTCGCGTGCAGTACAGATCAGAACACAACGACCACACGGCCGGTAGCCAGCTAGTTTCGTCTGTTTGATGTTGTTCACTGTCCACATGAAAGCCAAATTATTGCTAATTCTGGCAGCAACAGAGGTTGAAAATTCCTCGGGAGGAGAAAAGGTACAGTACTAGGAAGAGTGAAAAAGACGATCAGGGCGCTTTTCCTCAATGTTCAACTTTTTCAGTTTAAAAAGTAAACGCCCACAGCGCTCCTCCAAAAACAACAGACGCCACCAGCGCTGAAACGCCAGGTGCGTTCATTAAAAGAGGAGCACGTCTAGCGCGTCCTTACATAGAGAATGAATTGCAGAAAGATGTTGGCAGCTCCAAAAACGCTATTGGTCTGAATGGCCGACAGGCTGTGCATGACAGCTGATGTGTTTTGCAGACAAACAAACACAACTTAATTTTTCCCCCTTTCTGTTTGGGTGTGCCAGCTGCCTGTGTGGGTGGCATTTGCACACCCAGGCGCACCCGTAGCTACGCGCATGTTCTGGTAACCCTTCATTTTCTGAGTCCACAAATTCCTAATTTCCAAAAAGAACGCAACGGACATAAATGTATCCGTTTTATAATTCTGTCCAATTTCTGACAGATCAGTGTGGCCATGGCCATACAGTAGGAGGACCTGACAGTGCGGGGGGGAAATGAAAGAAATGCGTCCACGGGGGAGCTACAGCAATATTTAACATTTTCATTGTGACATCATCAATGATGTCATGAAGTGGGAGGGGAACGGGGACTGCACTACGGGCACTGCACCAATCGCGGGGAGGGGCGGGTGAAGAGTGGGAGAGCATGATGTGTGAATGGGGGAAGGGGAATGGGTAGATCTACCCACATGAATGGGGAGAAGGGGAGAGGGCACTTCATAGTAGTAGTAATGATGATAATTCATTCATTTAATTTGGACAGCACTTTTCAAAAACACTGACAATAGGAATCCACAGGAAACAAATAAACAAGCAACAGATACAAATAACACATCTAATCATGGATACATGGAAAACATCCCCTGGGTGGCACCACCGGACCTCCAAATTCTCCCCGGACGACGAGCAAAAGACGAAGAGAACTCTAGTTCTCCCAGGTTGGTTGGAGGCTCCCTCTGGTTGTGGGCGTGAGGTGGAGGAGGCAGCAGTATTGTGTGGCAGTGATCTGCTCATCTTGTGGCCGTCTGGTTGCCGATGACTCGCAGAATCTCCTCATGGATGCCTTCTTGGTCTTGTGTATTGATGCTTGTGTCTTCCACCTGCCCATCTTCATAGACAAAGAAAAACCTTGTGCAGACATGATCCGGGTTGGGAACAACCCAGATATCTCCATGTTTGTGCAGGTCAGAGGAAGTGATCACTTCACATAAGGCTATGCACTTCAGATTCTGACTCTGCAAGAACTGAGGATGTTGGTCTTTCTTCTCTGAAGTTGAAGTCACTTTCTGTTGCCTTAACTGTATTTGCATCCCTGAGTAGCCAAAGGACATGCTCGACATTGGGCTGAGATAGATCCCCTTCCCGTATACGGCACCATTGACCTGAAGAGCTGTGTTGGAGGCCACAACCAGTCCCTTTCTCAAAATGGAGTGCCAGTTCTCTATGTGGGAACCATGGAAAGCAAACGTGCTCCCAAAGAGGTTTTTGGCAGCACAGAAGTTGGACTCCTTGGCCGGCGGACTGCTCAGCAGGAGGAACTGGTGCGGCGTCTTCATGAACTTCAGTTGTCTCGAGACGGGGAGTTTGACAATGTGTGACCTGTTACTGGATATCACCCATTGCAGTAAGGGATGAGCTAATGGGTCATGACTGTCCATCTGCTTCTTTATCTCCAAGTAGGGCGCCTGGGTCATCTCTCGGATAGATGTAAGGCTGTCGAGGGCTCTCATCACTCGGTCGTAGTCCTTTGTCTTTGGGTTCAAGGCCAAGTTCTTGGGGTTATTAGGGTCCACCACAGAGGGATATGGGTCGAAAATGAGTGTTTTCCGGGGAGACTTCAGTGCAGAGCGACACATGGACACTAACAAATCCACTACCTGAGCTCCTGTGGCGATCTCGTCAGCAGCTTCGCTCATCACTCCCAGCGTCTGGAAGGCAAACACACACAGCTCCCGCTCACACACTGTGGGCTTGAGCATCGACCCGTTCAGGAAAACATGACGCTCGTCACACAGAACACAAAACTCGTTGACAAGAGGAATCCTTTTCTCTGCATACTCCATGATCTGGACAAGACTGCCTTTATCTTTGTCTTTACTCTGGTCCTTCCATTGCTGGCTGACAAACGTTTCCATGATCTTCTTCAGCTGATGGCCCAGCCCAAACCTGTCTTTTGTTGACACCTGGAAGACATCAATCTTTGGGACTGCTCCATGGTCCAGGTACTGGGTTGGCGAGCATTGAAGCCGCACGGTAACAGGCTCTCGCCTAATCACACCCCAGGCCAACGCAATTTCTTCATCTAGGAAGCTGACATCAATGTGTAGGTCAATGTCCACATCATCGATGGAACCATATTCCCTGAGAGAGACTGCATGAGGTCCGTACAAATCCCTCACGGCCTGAAGATCTGCCTCCAACTGGGGATGCTTGTGGAGCTCATCATCAAAGTCCATCTGACCATAGTAGACATCCTGCGAGTCATTGTCTCCCTCAGAAACTTCAGAGTCATTGTCTCCCTCAGAATCTTCCTCTATGGCATAATGGCGCTGATTTTTGGATCCGCTGGACAGGCAGCTGGTGGCACCGTTTAGCTTGATCTCTGTTGCAATTTGATGAAAAATGAGAGGAATGGGATCTGTTGTGATTAAAACTTCGTCATCACCTTCAGAGTTCGACACACAGGTGTTGTCTGGATAGTCATCGGAGACATGCACAGAGTAAGAAACCTTTTTCAATCCTTTAGAGTAGGTGAAAGTGAAAGTGGCATCTGAGTATCTGAAATCAGAGAACAGGCAGTCTGTCTCTGCCTTGCACCTTTCAATAACAATGTCGATGTCTTGTTGTATCCTCTCCTGCCTTGAACACATCCCCGTCAAATACAGCCTGCTCAAACAGCTGCTATGGCTGCTAGTTTCTCCCGCTGCCAGCCTCCTATCAGTCTGAAACTGCACATGGGCATTTGGGATTGGCATTAAGAGAACTAGTGCAGTGCCCATTTACTTACTGTGTTGGACTTTTACTCCGAGTGCAGTTACACACACTCTACTGGTCCTACTTATTGCCTCTGCAAGGAAGGATTTATGACATCACTGATGATATCACAATGGCTCAAGTGACATCACTGATGACAATTGGTCGGGTGACATCACTGATGACAATTGGTCGAATGACATCACTGATGACATATACCAGTGTTGTAAAAACATTGCTGTTCCTCATTAAGAGTGCATTGTTGTATGGCCTTTTGAACAGAGAAACTCCCAGGTTTTTAATTGGTCGAAAATAACTTATTCCAAATGAAACCAGAATGACCGCACCGTGGGTATATATGCCTCCGCCAACAAGTGAGCAGTCGACATCCACGTCTGTCCAGACTTTGACGTTTGAATTCCGTCAATGCGTTACTGAGATATCACGTTAACGAGCTTGAAAATGGCGTCCATGAGCTCACAGTGACCTTAACCTTTGACCACCAGAATGTAATCACTTAATCCTTGAGTCCAAGTGGATGTTTGAGCCAAATGTGACGAAATTCCGTCAAGGCGTTCCTGAGATATTGCGTTAAAGAGCTAGAAAATGCCGCTCATGAGGTCACAGTGACCTCGAACTTTGACCTTTGACCACTAAAATCTACTCGGTTCATCCTTGAGTCCAAGTGGATGTTTGAGTCAAATGTGACAAAATTCAGTCAAGGCATTCCTGAGATGATATATTAATACTGTAATACTGTACGTATGGACAACCCGAAACCATAATGCCTCCGGCTCGGCTATCGTCGGCGGAAGCATAATAACAGAAACTCACTTGAAGATTTGACATAGATACTACCCTTGTGTAGCAACCGTATCACCAATGTACACTATTTACGCTGCTGGACCAGTTCTAGGTTCTACAGGAGTGGGGGAAAAAGCAATATAGATCACATCAGACCACAGACAAGATGCTTTAAATGCAAAAGCCGGCAACTTTACAAGTAAATAAACAAGGACAAAACAAACATTTTTGATGAAAAGAAAATCCTGCACGTATCAAAAGGGTAAGTGACAATGTCCATATCCATTAAACTCGTGTCTAGGGGCATATTATCACCATCGACTATTGTAAAATGAATTGACAAAGATTACATGAAGAGTAGGCCGTTTGACTGTTGAAGTATAACCAAATGACCTGTCCATTGGTGCAGCCAGGGTGACTGGCACCATCGTAGTCAGCTGCTTAGGTTTAGGTAGTGTGTTTTATGTTAGATTACACCGGTCTGTAAACAACTATCTTATTTTAGTGTAATCGATTGTTTCTATTTTGGTTTCATTATTTTCTTGAGTTAACTCTTTTTTCTTTCTCCCCTTCTTTCACAGGTAAGAAAGCATTTAACCCATCTCCAAGTCAAAGTAAGTGAACAATACTGTATCAATCACAATGTTGACAATTATAAAATAGATATCTTCCTAATTAGATTTATATTTCGGTTCAGTTCAAGTGGACCGATATCGTCCGAATTAGTATCTCAGTTAAAGCTCAAAAATCCAAAAGTTATTAAATCCAACACTCCTACCGCTCTGCCAGTGAGTTTCCAACAACCCCAACATAGGCAGCGGATCCTCTGGCACGACGAAGTTGTTCAGAAACGTGGTTCGTTGGGTAGGCTCATTGGGTAGGTAACATTCGTGATCTTATTGTCAGTGCGGATCAACGTCCACAAAGACCTACACATTTCCTCTCTTCTGTGCGTGATGGCAATTATAGGTGCGCTCAGTGCGCACAATGTAACTTTACATCTAAATGTCATTTCTACACTCAGGTAAACAGCTAAAAATAAAAGGTGTAATCACATGCAATACCAAAAATGTTATTTATATGATCAAGTGTCCTTGTGGTCTGGCGTATATTGGTAAAACCCAGCGTTGTCTAAAAACCCGCATAGCCGAACACAGAAGTAACATCAGAGTAAACGATCAAAAAAATCCTGTAGCTGTTCATTTTAATGAACTTAGACATAACCTATCCACTTTAAAATATATTGGTATTGAACATGTCTCTACACCTAGATGTGGGGGTGACACTGATAACATCCTCCTTAGGAGAGAGGCCTTCTACATCCATACACTTGGTACCTTATCACCAAAAGGTCTTAATATGTATTTTGATTTGAAACCCTTTCTGTGACCTTTTCTGATTGTATATGGTATGTGGATATATATTTTGCTATGGTTATTTACCTATCCACTTTTTTTATGATTCTTTGCGGTCTATTTTTGCTGCTTTTTAACCCTATTCATTTGTCACATGACTCCTTTGTGGTGTGACATAGGTGTTTCTCCCTATGTTAACTGTTGTCATCTGCCTGTGATTCACTGAGATGTAGATGTTTTCTTCTTTAAAGATATATGTATAAATACTTAGAATCTTTCTTGTCATGCAGACACTTGACATGTGGCCAATTTGGTGATTGAGTATACTCTTTCTTTTTCAACCAGGTGGGCGTGGCCACATGTCAGGTTCTGCTTGTGGCTTTTTCTTTCTCTCTATAGTTTCCATCAGACTGTAAGGTTTCCATACTTTTTTCATGTATGTGTGAATGCCACTCTGGCCCCCTCCCTTGTGCTGGAAGTAGCAGGTACCACTGATTTAGGCTGATGACTGCCTGCCTATGTGTAAGTCATGCCTTTCACTGCCTCACTCATTGCTTGACAAAGATCCTGTGAAGATCGAAACGTTGCAAATAAAAAAAAACATTGATTGAGCCTCAGTGTGCGGACTTTATTTTTTTGTTATCGTTGGATAGGCTCGCCATCTTGTGTGTGCGTGTGCATCAGGGTAGGAAATTAACTCTTTTTAAATTAGGGATATTTTTGCCCCTGTGAAATATATTTCGGGGGCATTTTGGATAATTTCCACCGCAATCTTATCAAATGTTGGGAAATACCTTAGTTCCACCTATGTAGCATGACAGACCAATCAATGACTCTAATCCAAATATATTTTATTTCTAAAAGTTCATAAACAATCACAGTTAAAGATCCCCATTTCCTATCTCAACAACTCTGTTGATTGGCATGTTATTAACTCATTGAGTGCCAGCCACTTTTGGAGAACGGACGCTCCCAGTGCCAGAGTTTCAGAGCGTTTTCAGTGATCTCTCGAGGCCCACAGAATATTGTGTGATATTACTATGTAAACACCGAACACGCACAAAGAACGATGAGACTCTCTTCTATCATCTGCAAAAAAAAGTTTATTGATCCCATTTTCCGTTCTTTAGTTATGAGCCGGAGAAGATAGGCTGTTTTGAGCAAAAAGACACTTTTCAAATTAGAAGCTGAGTTATTCCACCTTTTGTGAAATGCAGCAGATCAAGCACATTCACTGAGTCTGAAGATAATATTTTCTGATGTAGTGACGTGGTGTAGTTGTGTGGTGCCTGCGTGCCCCACCCCCCTCTCCCCCCCTCAGCTGCAAACTCCTCCCCACACTAACACACACCCAGTCTATTTTCAGAGCGCTCCGTTTTTTTGCGCCGCTCCCAGCGCGACAAGGAAATGCCAAACCGGACTGCAGGGAAAGGTTTGGCCCTTCGGCGTCGGGTGCTGCCTTTCTGGCGGCTAATCGTGTGAAGAAACTATGCAGACAGACAGACAGAGGCAGAGGGGCTCAGTTGTGTGCGCGGATTGACTGCTGTTCGCAGCCAACATCAGCTGCAAGTCAGAGCCATCTATATGGCTCTGGCTGCAGCATGAGCGGTTTCTCTTTGATCACGGGCGTTTTTCCTGCTGTTTTCGGACCTTCCTCTAATCTGGAGAGCACTGTCGCCACCTAATGGGTCGGTAAAATAGGTTAGACACATTCAACATGCCCCAAAATTTTACAGGAGATATATTAGGCTTTGATCCGCGTCCCACCGTCAAAAAACGCAATTGACGACAATCGTCGTCATTGGCACTCTACGTCACTAAAGCAATTGATGACGATTGTCGTCATTGGCACTCAATGAGTTAATGTACTTGGCAAAAACATGAGTGAACTAGCTGGCCAGCTAGCTTGTGTTGGCTGTCACTGAGGTCAATAACGCTAGTAGGAGGAGGGGCCATTTTCGAGTCACGCTTTGCAAATACAGAACAATGGTAAAG
This sequence comes from Poromitra crassiceps, assembly GCF_964638095.1. NCBI lineage: Eukaryota > Metazoa > Chordata > Actinopteri > Beryciformes > Melamphaidae > Poromitra > Poromitra crassiceps. The sequence continues at coordinate 15,184,624 of NC_139644.1, forward strand.
TACAGAAAGTATTAAACTCTTCATTTTATGGGGGCATTTAACACGTTGACTGCCAACGACGTGTAAACACGTTTTCAGAATCCAGCTGTTGACTGCCAACGACGTGTTTACACGTCGAACTGTTTTTTCAGTGGTTTCCACTAGGTGAGGCCCTTGGGCAATATGTGAATGTGGATCCGACCTCTCCCGCTGCCCCGGAAGTACTCTAACAAAGATTTCTATATAAGGAAGGCGGGCTCCTTTGATCAGCGTGGGTTGAAGTAGGTAAGTTTTAGATACAGAGCGAGACAGAATTACATAGCGATTTATACATAGAGAATTTCAGCAATTTAGCAATTTAGAGTCAGATTTAGAGCGAGTTGGTTAGCGTAGTTGATTTAGTTTGTTAGTTGTTAGTACAGTAGTAGTGTTTAGTATAGTCTTTATAGTAGACTTTGTTTAGATAGATAGTTAGCGCGTAGTTAGTTCATTGTAGTTAGCTTAGCCTTAGCGTCAGTTCATTTTAGTATTAGTATTTAGCGTTTATTCTAGTTCAGTTTGATCGAGTTGGTAGCCGGTAGATTAGCCTTATTTCAGTTCAGTTTGATCTAGTCGTAGCAGTAGTTGTTTTATTTCAGTTTAGTTTAGTTAGTATTTTCAGTTTTAGTTTAGTTGGGAGTGGGTGGTGTTTGTGTTTGTGCCATGCCGGCCAAACGCAAGCGGTCTTCGGCGGCTGCACGCAAGCGATCGGCGGATCAGAGATCACTGCTGGATTTCTTTTCCGTCCGAAACGAGCTTGTGCCGGAGACCGATTCCGAGGTCTCGGATGAGGAACGGGGTGAGCCCATGCATGTCGCCGCTGCGGCTGCTGGGCTGACTGAGTCGTCCGAGTCGAGCGACCTCACGTCTTCTCCAGACGCGGAGGATTCTGAGGAAGAATGGGCCCCGTCGAGGAGCGAAGCTCCACAGAGCAGCAGTGGTAAGACGATGTTTGAGATGACTTGTGTAACTTGTGTAAATGTAATTACTATGACTGTACAAAAGCCAGCAGTCAGTCAATTCATTTTACTGAACAACAAGAGACACAACAATCAATAAGGCAGTATGTCTTATCACTATACTGCCTTATTGATTGTTGTCTCTTGTTGTTGTTTTTTTGCACTCAATGCCCTGTTATATTTGTACTATGTTGTAAACGGAGTTCACAGCACAAGAATTTCACACGTGATACTTGTACCATGGAGTGACAATAAAAATCTTGAATCTTGAATTTCAGACTCTGAAGATGAGCCTGGAGCCAGCTGTAGCGCTACAGCATCTGGTGCCACATCCTCTGGTGCCAGGAAAATGGGTAAGATCACTCTTCAGAATCAGGTTTATTTTCACATCACAGGTTCCAGCCAGAATTCCAGAAATTCTAGAACTCCAGAATTCAGTACCACACATATGAAAAACACTATTTTATGGTAATTATGTATTTCTATAATTTGCAGATGGAGCTGGAAGTGGGAAACGTCCCCAGCCTGCAGGTCCTCCTGAGTGGAGTGATGTTGACTGGGAGCCAACCCACATCCCATTCACAGCACAACCGGGTCCTCATACTGGTGGTGCTCCTGCTCAACCAGTGGACTTTTTCCAGCTCTTCCTGGACGATGAGCTGCTCCAGGCCATTGTAGCACAAACAAATCTGTATGCCCATCAGTGCATCAGTCAGGTGAGCGAGGCTCTGCCACATTCAAGGCTTGGGAGGTGGAAGGACACTGATGTGGCAGAAATCAAGAGCTTCTTGGGACTATACTTCCTCACTGGGATCGTGAAGAAGCCTGAACTGTCCATGTACTGGACCAAAAATTAAGTGTATGCTACCCCCCACTTCAACAAAACCATGTCTCGGAACTGCTTTCAACTGCTAACCAGATTCCTCCATTTCTCTGACAATTTTGATGTTGATGGTGCAGACAGGTTGTACAAGGTCCGGCCAGTATTGAACGACCTGTTAGGAAAGTTCAGAGCCATGTTCACACCAGGTCAAGACATCAGTATTGATGAGGGGATGCTCCTGTGGCGTGGGCGGTTGGCCTTCAAGGTGTACAACCCACAGAAACCCATAAAGTATGGGATAAAATCATACATCCTCTGTGACTCCCAGACAGGTTACTGCTACAGCATGAAGCCCTACTGTGGTGAGCGGTCCTCCCTAGGCGAGACGGTGGAGTTCCTCCTCGGGGACTTGGCAGGGCAGGGGTACCATTTATACATGGACAACTACTACAACTCTGTTGGAATGTGTGCACAGCTGCTGGAGTGTCAGACACATGTCTGTGGCACTCTGAGGAAGAACAGGGGCGAGCCACCTGCTACGAAGGTTACCAACCACACAGTGAAGATGGGGGAAACGGTCATGCGCCACAATGGTGGCACCATGGTTCTGGCCTGGCGCGACAAGCGAATCGTGAAAATGGTTTCCACTATGCACGACGACACGATGGAGACGGTGCAGGTCAGGCAGAAAGGCAGCAGAGAGAGGGTCCCACACGCAAAACCCAAGTGCGTTGTGGACTACAACAAGTACATGAATGGGGTCGACAGATTGGACCAGAACATCGCATACTATCCCTTTGCCAGGAAGACATCGAGGTGGCCTTTCAAATTTGTCATGTACATGTTTCAGATGTCTTTTTATAACGCCTTTGTTCTGTACAAAGCTAAACACCCACAGAGAAAGTGTAAAACTTTGATGGCTTTCATCCTGAGTGTTATCTATGCATGGACCAAACCTGTGGTGGAGAGGAGGGTGGTGGGGGAGGAGGTGGGGGGTGGCGGGGAGGAGGTGGGGGAGGAGGTGGGGGAGGAGGTGGGGGGGGAGGGCAGCAGTGACCAACCTGCAACCATGCCCCGGGCACCATACCTGGACCCTCCAAGCAGGCTGGATGTCGATCTAGCGGGCCATGTCATGGCCCAGTATCCAGCCTCACGCAAACAAGCTCACCCAGCAAGGAGGTGTAGGGTTTGTACAAGGAATAAGCTTAGACGCGAGACACGCTACTTTTGTGTTATATGTGAGGTCCCATTACACAGGGCTCACTGCTATGAGGTGTACCACTCAGACAAGTTCTAAGCTCAGTGGCACTGAGTAGGCATGGGTCGTAAAAAAAAAAAAAAACCTGCCAGGGAGGTTTTGTTTTTGATGCTCTGTTTGATTGTTTGCTAGCTAGCAGGAATACATAAAAGCACCTGCCGATTTTCATGTAACTTTGTGGATGGGTGTAACATGGGCCAAGGAAGTACCCATTACATTTTGGAGCAGTTCTGGATTCGGTGTACGAGCCCAAACCGGTTTGATCACAAACTGAAAAAACCTATATATTAAAAAAAAAAAGCTATAAAAAAAAAAAAAGCTGAGTGACCTGTGGTCTGCTCTTGTTTTGTATTTATTTTGACATTTATTTATTTTATTATTGTATTATTCCTCTATTATTGAAAACAACTATTGTTCAGATGTCTGATGTCTCACTGATGCCAAAAATAAATGGTTAAAGTGACTTTTCTGCCTGTTTGATTGAATTTCACAAAACTGTGATTATCTCAGCTTTCTGTCTCAGACGCTGAAACCATGCTGTACTCAACGGCTAATATCTACATAACTACTAACTCTACAAACTAACTCTTTTAGACAGAGAAAGTACACATTCTATTAGTACTTTTGAGATATTGTATGTTCACAAACTCCAAGCAGAAAAGAATCCTCGGCTCTTGTAAAATGAGCCAGAATCCTCAAAAAACGGCTTGGCAGAAGCTACCTACAGCAAAAAAAAACGGCTGGCAGTCAATGTGTTAAAAGCCCCCGTCACCCCAATTCCAAGGGCAATTCTAGATTTTTTAGAGGCATTTTGCCCTGAGCCCCCGCTAATTTACTACCCTAGTGTACATGTGCTCTTCTCCTCGCACACCACGGAATCTTCTCCTATCTCCACTCTGTCGACTTTCCAGGAGGAACAAAAAACCCGACCTGTACAACAGGTCACAAAGAAAATAAATACTCCACAAATACTGTATAAACCAAATCACTTTTATCATTACTGAATCCCAGTTATTAAAATGGCGATGGAGCAGCAGCTTCAATTGTCCCAGCCTTGTTTCCCAAATGAAATGAAACTTAAACTCCCCCACTAATACAGTGTACATTCACACTTTGTTCCCTTAATAAACCAAAATATTGACTCCCAAACAGTTTGTGTTCACAAAATTATCACACAAACGTATCTGTCTTGCTGGCAAGTATCACATTCATAAGGCTAGAGTCTTTCAAATTAAACCAAATATCCATCTATTCTGTGCGGAACTACAATTTCTATATTACTCTGTTTCCAAGGTAAAAACAAACAAAAAAGCCTTTAGAACCTCTCAAATTGTAGGAAAATTACTCAAGAAAAACTAGAACGATAACCGCGGATATATGCCTCTGCCAACAAGTGAGCAATCGACATCCATGTCTGTCCAGACTTTGATGTTTGAGCAAAATGTGAAAAATTTCCGTCAAGGCGTTACTGAGGTATGGCGTTAACGAGCTTGAAAATGGCATTCGTGAGGTCACAGTGACCTTGACCTTTGACCACCAAAATGTAATCAGTTCATCCTTGAGTCCAAGTGGACGTTTGAGCCAAATGTGGCGAAATTCCGTAAAGGTGTTCCTGAGATAACACGTTAACTCATTGAGTGCCAATGACGACTAAAGTCGTCAATTCAAAAAGTAACGTTCAGTGCCAATGACGACTAAAGTCGTCAATTGCGTTTTTTGACCGTGGGACATGGATCAAAGCCTTGTGCATCTCCTGTAAAAATATTGTAGCTATTGAAGGTGTATAACCTATTTTACGGACCCATTAGGTGGCGACAGTGCTCTCCAGATTAGAGAAAGTTGAGGGAAAAAAAGCAGAAAAGCCCCGTGATGAAAGAGAAACCGATGCATGAGCCAGAGCAGCACAGAATGCTCTGGCTGCCTGGAGCCAACGTTAGCTGCGAACAGCAGTCAATCCGCTCCCACAAATGTCTCTGTCTCTGCTGCATAGCTTCTCCACACGATTAGCCGCCAGAAAATAAAACCAAAGCCAAACCATTCTCATGAGAATGGTTTGGCTTTTCAGTGTCGCGCTGGGAGCCGGCGCACAAGGCTGAGCGCTCCAAAAATAGACTGGGTGCAGCGCACTTTGAAACGCACAGCAGAAAGCCTATAATCGGACGCAGCTTCATCCCAGCTCACAACCGAAACCCCAGAAACGCAGACGAACGCGAGCCCCATCCAGACTCCCCCGACGAGCGGCCGCCATCTGAACGTGGATCCGTGAGGCAGCAGAGCCTGCCATAGCAGGCAGCAGAGACTTGCCTGACACACGCAGCAGCCAGCACAGCGAGCAGAGCCACCAGAGACACTCCCACGGAGGAGGAGTTTGGAGTTGAGGGGTGTGTGGGTGCTGTTTATTGAAGGAAATTACTGTTCAGATGTTTCAGGTCAGAAAATATTAGTTTCAGAGTCAGTGATTTGCTTGAAATGCTTCATTTCACAAAAGGCTCAATATCTCAGCTTCTAGATGGAAACGCCTGTTTTTGCTGTTTTTGACCTATCTTCTCCGGCTGATAACTAAAGAACGGAAAATGATATCAATAAACTTTTTTTTGCTGCTGATACAATAGAGTCTCATCGTTCTTTGTGCGTGTTCGTGGTGTTTACACACAATATTCTGTGGGCCTCGAGAAATCACTGAAAACGCTCTGAAACTCTGGCACTGGGAGCGTCCGTTCTCCAAAAGTGGCTGGCACTCAATGAGTTAATAATCTAGAAAATGGGGGGGGGGGGGTAAAAAAATAAAAATAAAAAAGCTAGAAAATGGCGTTTGTGAGGTCACAGTGACCTTGAACTTTGACCTTTGACCACCAAAATCTAATCAGTTCATCCTTGAGCCCAAGTGGACATTTGAGGCAAATTAGAAGAAATTCTGTGAAGGCGTTAACAAGCTTGAAAATGGTGTAAGAGAGGTCACCTTTGACCTTTGACCACCAAAATCTAATCGGTTTCATGTTTCATGTTTTGTATAACTCAAGTTGCTAAAATGATAATCTCAGGCTGTATCAAGTTCAATGCTTTTTATGTAACTAGGCATCTCACGCGCTACGCGAGCTCGATTCCTAGGCTTGCCCGCTGCTCGGCTGTTGCGTGGCCTCGCCTGCCCTATTGGCGCATGCACAATGTCTCCCTCTCTCTCTCCCTCAGTCTCTCTCTCCCTCAGTCTCTCCCCCCTCTCTCTCGCCCTCTCCCTCAGTCTCTCTCCCTCTCCCTCAGTCTCTCTCCACCCTCTCTCTCTCCCTCAGTCGCTCGTCTCCCTCTTTCTCTCCCTCAGTCTCTCCTCCCTCTCCCTCGCCCCTTCTCCCTCAGTCTCTCTCCCTCAGTCCCTCTCCCCCTCTCTATCCCGCAGTCGTGTGTGTGTGTGTGTGTGTGTGTGTGTCACTGATGACATCATCAGTGTTACGCCCCTGGCATAAGGGAAACCAGGACATGACATGCAGGTGCCCCCACTCTTCCCATTCCCAAGGATGGACAGCTGGACCATGATCAGCAGTCCTCAATGTAGCAGTTTATTATTTATTTTTGCTTCAGAGTAGAGCAATACCCAAAAACAATAAACAAAACCATACTAAATAACCCTCACTTCCCTAACCAAAACAAAAGGGGGAAAACAAAAAACATTAATCTTACCTCCCCTCCTACAACAAAAACAAGAAATAAGGTAATAAAGAAAAGGGGTTTCTCCCTCCTACGGGCCTGCTACATGAGTTTAAAAAGAGTAACTTACAAATGACAAAGTCAAAGGGCTACAAGTTCAACCATGCCTAGATTTACAAACAATACGTAGTTTAAGGTTCTCTAACATGAGCCTACACAACTATAAGTAAAAGGCACAGCCGGTGTCGCAGATCAGCCACATCCTTGGGGAATGAGGAGAGCAAGGGGCAGACAGAAGGGCTCAGGTGGACTATAGCAGCTGCAGCAGCCAATCTGCAGCCAGCCAGCTCATCACCCACTCAACACTGCCATATACACACAGGGATGGAATGATGCAGTTAACACATAACCACATGACCAAGGTCATAACTGACACCATCACTGATGACATCATTGATGACATCATCAGTGATGTCATTAGTGACATCATCACTGAATTATAGCCTTGTGTGTGTGTGTGTGTGTGTGTGTGTGTGTGTGTGTGTGTGTGTGTGTGTGAATTTATGACATAACTGATGATGTCATCAGGGGGACAGACAAACAGACAGAACCAAAGCTCCCTTGCAACTGAGGTCAATTTCAAAAACATTACTGATGACATCAAAATTGTTTGAGTGACATCACTGATGACATCACAATTTGTAATTTGTATAGCACTTTTCAATGACCCAAAGACACTGACAATAGTCCACAGGAAACAAATAAAAACATGCAACAAGCAACAGATACAAATAACATCTAATCAGGGATACATGGAAAACATCCCCTGGGTGGCACCACCGGACCTCCAAATTCGCCCCGGACGACGAGCAAAAGACGAAGAGAACTCTAGTTCTCCCAGGTTGGTTGGAGGCTCCCTCTGGTTGTGGGCGTGAGGTGGAGGAGGCAGCAGTATTGTGTGGCAGTGATCTGCTCATCTTGTGGCCGTCTGGTTGCCGATGACTCGCAGAATCTCCTCATGGATGCCTTGGTCTTTGTATTGATGCTTGTGTCTTCCACCTGCCCATCTTCATAGACAAAGAAAAACCTTGTGCAGACATGATCCGGGTTGGGAACAACCCAGATATCTCCATGTTTGTGCAGGTCAGAGGAAGTGATCACTTCACATAAGGCTATGCACTTCAGATTCTGACTCTGCAAGAACTGAGGATGTTGGCCTTTCTTCTCTGAAGTTGAAGTCACTTTCTGTTGCCTTAACTGTATTTGCATCCCTGAGTAGCCAAAGGACATGCTCGACATTGGGCTGAGATAGATCCCCTTCCCGTATACGGCACCATTGACCTGAAGAGCTGTGTTGGAGGCCACAACCAGTCCCTTTCTCAAAATGGAGTGCCAGTTCTCTATGTGGGAACCATGGAAAGCAAACGTGCTCCCAAAGAGGTTTTTGGCAGCACAGAAGTTGGACTCCTTGGCCGGCGGACTGCTCAGCAGGAGGAACTGGTGCGGCGTCTTCATGAACTTCAGTTGTCTCGAGACGGGGAGTTTGACAATGTGTGACCTGTTACTGGATATCACCCATTGCAGTAAGGGATGAGCTAATGGGTCATGACTGTCCATCTGCTTCTTTATCTCCAAGTAGGGCGCCTGGGTCATCTCTCGGATAGATGTAAGGCTGTCGAGGGCTCTCATCACTCGGTCGTAGTCCTTTGTCTTTGGGTTCAAGGCCAAGTTCTTGGGGTTATTAGGGTCCACCACAGAGGGATATGGGTCGAAAATGAGTGTTTTCCGGGGAGACTTCAGTGCAGAGCGACACATGGACACTAACAAATCCACTACCTGAGCTCCTGTGGCGATCTCGTCAGCAGCTTCGCTCATCACTCCCAGCGTCTGGAAGGCAAACACACACAGCTCCCGCTCACACACTGTGGGCTTGAGCATCGACCCGTTCAGGAAAACATGACGCTCGTCACACAGAACACAAAACTCGTTGACAAGAGGAATCCTTTTCTCTGCATACTCCATGATCTGGACAAGACTGCCTTTATCTTTGTCTTTACTCTGGTCCTTCCATTGCTGGCTGACAAACGTTTCCATGATCTTCTTCAGCTGATGGCCCAGCCCAAACCTGTCTTTTGTTGACACCTGGAAGACATCAATCTTTGGGACTGCTCCATGGTCCAGGTACTGGGTTGGCGAGCATTGAAGCCGCACGGTAACAGGCTCTCGCCTAATCACACCCCAGGCCAACGCAATTTCTTCATCTAGGAAGCTGACATCAATGTGTAGGTCAATGTCCACATCATCGATGGAACCATATTCCCTGAGAGAGACTGCATGAGGTCCGTACAAATCCCTCACGGCCTGAAGATCTGCCTCCAACTGGGGATGCTTGTGGAGCTCATCATCAAAGTCCATCTGACCATAGTAGACATCCTGCGAGTCATTGTCTCCCTCAGAAACTTCAGAGTCATTGTCTCCCTCAGAATCTTCCTCTATGGCATAATGGCGCTGATTTTTGGATCCGCTGGACAGGCAGCTGGTGGCACCGTTTAGCTTGATCTCTGTTGCAATTTGATGAAAAATGAGAGGAATGGGATCTGTTGTGATTAAAACTTCGTCATCACCTTCAGAGTTCGACACACAGGTGTTGTCTGGATAGTCATCGGAGACATGCACAGAGTAAGAAACCTTTTTCAATCCTTTAGAGTAGGTGAAAGTGAAAGTGGCATCTGAGTATCTGAAATCAGAGAACAGGCAGTCTGTCTCTGCCTTGCACCTTTCAATAACAATGTCGATGTCTTGTTGTATCCTCTCCTGCCTTGAACACATCCCCGTCAAATACAGCCCGCTCAAACAGCTGCTATGGCTGCTAGTTTCTCCCGCTGCCAGCCTCCTATCAGTCTGAAACTGCACATGGGCATTTGGGACTGACAACGTTGTTTTTTCCATTTTCCCAAATTTAAGTGAAGTCTGTGCTGAGTGGTGCACGCGCATCCCCGGGTATGGACTAGTTATAATATTTTAAGAGAACTAGTTCAGTGCCAATTTACCCACTCTTCAGTGCGGTTACACAAACTCTACCCCTCCTACTTATTGCCTCTGCAGGGATGTATTTATGACATCACTGATGATGTCACAATGGCTTAAGTGACATCACTGATGACATCACAATTGCTCGCTGATGACATCATCGAGTGCTGATGATGTCACAATGGCTCTGTGAGTGTGAAGGCCTATTAATAATCATCTATAAATTTGACAATGTGGACTGAATCTGTGTGCAATCGGGCTGAAACTTTCAGGGGGTGTAAAGAGCACCCGTGCGGGTGACCTGACGGAGCCGAATTTTTTAATTAGGTGATTGCCCTAATTACCGATGTCATCAGTGATGTCATAAATTACTGATGATGTCATCAGTGATGTCACTTGAGCAATTGCGGCAACTGATGTCATCAGTGATGTCATACATAGGCATTGTGAGACACACACGAGAGAGAGAGAGGTAGAGAGCTGCGCAGGCCTGAAATTTCGGCCCCAGGCTCCTTGAAATGTGCAGCATGCTGCCGTGCTGCGGAGAGGCTCTAAACTTGTTGGTCCAAAACGTTGCTATTTTACAATTGTCAGTGAGACTGTGTTGCCTAAACTCTAAAGACAACCACCGCACCTCTCTCTCTGTTTCTCTCCCCCTCTATCTCACACACACAATCCCGCTACCGTAGCCTATCAAAATCCAGACGTTGTCTTGAGAAAGAGAACGTTAGATCGTGTAATTGCCAACAGCAACAATGCCCACAAACTGAAACATTCTGTCACTCAAGCATATAGAAATTAAAACAGCAGACTTACCATTCATAGCTGCATTGAATAACATCACATTAGTGTCCTCACAATGTATCGTGGAGGATGGGTTCATTTTCAACTGGTTGAAATGTTTCCAGTATGGAGCTTTCCCTACTGCAGTGGAGACTGTTTAACTCTCCCCTCGCAAACTTTGTTCTTGTCCATCCATCTTGTTTCTCTCTCTCTCACGACACGGACACACGCGGCTTGTTTTGTTGTTGTTTTACGCTGACAGCACGCTGACTGAAACATCATCATGACACATCATGACATGTGGATTATGGAGTGGCAGACTAAAATGTCACGGTGAGGGTGTGTGTGTGTGGGGATGGTGTGTGTGTGTGTGTGTGTGTGTGTGCGTGTGTGTCTGTGCGTGTCTGTGTGCTCCTCCTCTTTGTCTCACTCTGCTGTGTAAAATTAAGCGATTAATACAACTTTATTTTATTATTGGAACGGGTATTGGCCAGGCCGAGGGGCCCGCAGCTCTCTAGAGAGGGGGAGAGTGACTGAGGGAGAGAGAGGGGCGGGGGGGAGAGTGACTGAGGGAGAGAGAGAGAGGGGGGGGAGAGTGACTGAGGGAGAGAGAGAGAGGGGGGGGAGAGTGACTGAGGGAGAGAGAGAGGGGGGGGAGAGTGACTGAGGGAGAGAGAGAGAGAGGGGGAGAGTGACTGAGAGAGAGAGGGGGGAGAGTGACTGAGGGAGAGAGAGAGGGGGGGGGGAGAGTGACTGAGGGAGAGAGAGAGGGGGGGAGTGACTGAGGGAGAGAGAGAGAGAGGGGGAGAGTGACTGAGGGAGAGAGAGAGGGGGGGAGAGTGACTGAGGGAGAGAGAGAGGGGGGGGAGAGTGACTGAGGGAGAGAGAGAGGGGGGGGGGAGAGTGACTGAGGGAGAGAGAGAGGGGGGGGGGAGTGACTGAGGGAGAGAGAGAGGGGGGGGCGTGACTGAGGGAGAGAGAGAGGGGGAGAGTGACTGAGGGAGAGAGAGAGAGAGGGGGAGAGTGACTGAGGGAGAGGGGAAGAGAGACTGAGGGAGACATTGCGCACATGCCAATGGGGCAGGCGAGGCCACGCAGCAGCCGAGCTGGCAGCTCGGCTGCTGCTGGGCGGGCGACTATGAATCGAGTGCGTAGCGTAGCGCGCAAGATGCCTAGTTCATGTAAAATATCACTGTAGCATTTATTTATTTATTTTGCACTAGATTCATTCCAAAAGTATTTTGGCAAATTCTGATCGGAGCAACGGTGTGTGTGCCTTGCAAATCTGAACAAACCGACAGACACCTCTCCAATTACAGTATTGCAATGAGATGAGATTAGATGAGATGAAAAGTTATTTGTTGAATTTATCATTTTAGTTCATTTCAAATTTTCTATATAACTACTACTTAATTCCAGGGTTCCATCTTTGAAACAACAGAAGAAGCTACTTACCAACTACCATCAAACTCTTTCTCTAATTGCATGGCAGGAGGAACTCGGTGTTGATCTATCTGAACTTATATGGGACAGGAGTTTGTCTATAGTCGAACTCTGCTCAATTAACAGCAGACACCAGCTGATTCAATTTAAAGTTGCTCACCGTCTTCATTACTCCAAGCACAGGTTGCACAAGATTTATCCTTCTGTCTCACCACTATGTGATAGGTGTTGGGTCTCAGAGGGCACACTGTTTTTTGGTTCTGCCCCTCACTATCCGGATTCTGACCCCAAAATATTTGACTGGTACTCCAAGTCCTACAACTCGCCATCTTCGGCTGCTCGGAGTCCTCTCTGAACTTCCCTACAGCTGTGCAACAATCTCTGACACTGTTCAATCTCGGAAACTGTTGCCAAAATACTTATTCTGAAGGAATGGAAGTCCTCCTCTTCACCTTCTTTTCAGGTGTGGCTGATGGACATGATTTCTGTAACACACATGGAGAGACTCAGATCCCTGAGAACCAACTTGTTCAAAAGGTTCTCAACTGTCGGGGACCCGTTTTGGCCTGCTTTGACGAGGTTAAGAATGATAAGTGACTGAGGTTAGGGGTGGTGTCTCGTGGACCCCTTCCGTGGGATCTCATGCGCATTGTCTCTTGCAAGCACATAAGCACCTTGTGCGGCTGATAGCACCAAGTTGTAATGATGAATGTCGATTATGTATTTTTTCTTTCTTTCTTTCCCTGTGTCTGAGCCTGTTTGTCTTGTTTGTATGCTCTATAAAAATTGAAAAAATAAATAAATAATAATAATTATATATATATATATATATTTCTCTAATTTCCCTATTAAGCCTTTGACAGACTGTGCGATTTTGGGCTGTCCCAGATGAAAGATGACTAACGGGAAAGAAACGTGGAGATATCTTTGGCTGTGGCTACAAAAACGCTCGTCTTGCGTCGCACAGTGAGATAGGTTGAAAGACGGCCGTTGTCACAGTCTTGCGACCAAAGATAGCCTAGGATGAATTCTGACACTGTCAGAAATTTAGGCTGACAGCTACGACGATGTCTGATAACAACCAATAGAAATGCTTCATGACCATATCAGTATACCGTAGACGCTAATGCTAGTAGAGGAGGCTAATAAATAGTTGATGTCACCTCAAGCTCTCTCGCAAAATTGGCATCTCGTGTTGGCCTCTGTTCCCTAGCCACGAGCGGGTCCACATTCTCCTCCTCCTCCTTGGATGTTTTTCCATATACACACAAATTCCACTTTGCAACGGCTCTATAGACAACTGTGGCGCACATTGATTGATGCGGAGCTGCAACGCGCGCGCTGCTGACGTTTGATTATTGACTGCTGATTGACAGGTATTGATGGAGAGACAGACGTGCGTCGTAGCCAGTAGGTGTCGTCATCTACAGTCTACACACATCAAACCTGATGTCCTACCCAAGTGTATTAGATCCAACGTCACACAGTGTGGCTTGCAATAAACGTATAAGATTGCTCAAATCTTACAGTCTGTAGGCGGCTTTAGTAAATACTGTAATTCCATGGTTCTTTACAGGAAACTTCATAAGAAATGAGCAGTTCCTTTCTAGGAAATCATAAGGAAACTGTGGACCTGGAAAACACCTGGAATGTGTCACCATTGCTCTTAGTGTTGTAGGATATGAATCGTGCACCGACAGATTCAAACTGGTTATCGATTTCACAATAAACTGTATGATATATCAAATAATGCACCAAAGATGCAGGACATGTGAGTGAAAATATCCATCAAATTGGTTTCATTTGAAAAAGCTCAGAGAGAGAGAGAAAGAGACTCCATAACCTCCATAGGAAACTGGTGCTGAGTCAGGGAGGAGAGGAATTTCAGCAGAATGGAGAGGTTAAGGTTAATGTGTCTGTGTGTACGGGCGAGAGAGAGAGAGAGAGAGGTGTGTGTGTGTGTGCTGAGTGTGTGTGAGAGTGTGAGTAACGCTGAAAGGAAGCCAGGGAGGCGAGGAGAGAACAGGGGGAGGAGCCAGGGAGGCGAGCAGAGAACAGGGGGAGGAGACTCTCTGGGGATTGCGTGCGGACATCAAATGTTTACCTGTAACAAAAAGAAAGGGGAAGGTGTAGAAGGGGGAAAAAAGCGGAGGAAAAAACGGCCGTGGTTTACAGGGGTGGGCGGGGACCCAAAGCCTAAAGCATGAGCTTCGCACGCAACTTAACAATACTACCTTTATGAAGACTGTATTGCGTTAGTCAGTGAGCACACACACTCGCACGCACACACGCACACGCACACACACACACTCACACACACACACACACACACAGATACCGACAGTCTCTCTTTCTCTCACACACACACACACACACACGTCAAGGAATTTCACAGGAATGGATAACTGAATGATGGCACACTATCCATGTAAAACCACACTTTAAAAAAACAGAAGGTGAGAACCGCCTTTTGTGACTTCCTGATAATGGGATCAAAGATGCTTTGATACTATCGTGGCCCGTACGTTTTACACCCAAACGGGACCAAGTAAAGCAGTGCCATGTGTGCAACAGCTGGAGTTAGTGTTTGGGAGAGAGAGGGGGTACCGTCCGAGCCCAACACAGAACACAGACTTGTGAAAGCAGATGTTCAGCGTACAGCCTCTCTGTAGTTACCCTGTTCATTCTTCATCGTAATGGGCCAGCAAATCAAGACAGCATGAGACTCAGGCTTTGGTAGTGGAGGCCACAGAGAGAGCCCCTGTGATGTAGCGAAAGGCAGACCCTCTGTCTGTCTGTCTCTCTCTCGCTCTCGCTCTCTCTCTCTCTCGTTCTGCCTATCTTAGCTCTCCATCTCTCGCCTGCCTTATCTGTCTAAAGAACAAAAGACACTTGGTAAGGCCTGGGCTGGTGCAGGGCTGATTATAGATTACTAAACAATAGTCACATTATGGGTTTGACGTCCAGCGACTTGGGTCAGTTTATTATGCTGGACCTTTACAGTAAGCTCTTATGTTAGCTCTGTGGGGGTGCCTGTACTGTTAGCTCTGCAGTAACATGATTCACCATGATCAACTTGATCTGGATTTCTCAAGTCCAGATAATGCAAAGCTATATATAGAGCAGTGATTCCCAAACGTTTTAACGTCCACAAATTAGACCACGGACCCCATTTGATTAGATTTTGTCCCAGGCTCCCCCTATCTGATCAGATTTTTGCTTTTAGATGTTTTTTTTTACAGAAAGTGTATGAAACCCATGACCAAAATAATCATGGATGGAATTATAGTGGAAATAAATCATTCCCCTTTTTACTGGGGACTTCCTCAAGGACCTCTGGGAGACCAGTGATATTAAGCACTGTAATCCTTTCCATTTGTCTGTGGCTGGCTTGATTGATTGATTGATTGATTAATTGATTGATTTTATTATGGATATAAAAGACGACAAGATCCAAGGGATAAACATGTAAAATTGTGCACACTCATTTCCAACATGGTCCCCACCATCCATTAATGAGTGCTACTGCTAGAAATGATATACTTTCTTTTCTTTTTTTTTACCATGGAGGCTTTGCTTGGGTATTACCTAATGACATGCACGTCAGCTTTTCTGCCAGGACAATTACTCATGTAACCAAACACAACCTTGTCCCTTCAGCCGGTACTCCGTTTCTTCTCTTTTTATTGGACGTCAAAGCTGTCAGTCACGGGCACTGATTGGCAGCTTGCGTGTAAAAGGCAGAGTTATTGGGATTTAGCCCGGGGCGCCTGCGGTCAGCGCAATATGTGTACTATAAATAATTTGACTGTGTACAGTATATGGCGTGTGAGTGTGTGTGTACAGGAGGGGCAGAGAGAGAGAGCGAGCGAGAGAGAGAGAGAGAGAGTGAGTAAGAGACACAGCCACACAGGGCTTCCTCTCCTGTTAGCGTCTGCAGGAGCGCAGGTACAATAGGGAGCATTGTTAGCTGGCAGGCCCCTGCGTGCCGGCTCCCCCTCCGTACCTGAACACAGAGACAGGTGTATTTCTCCTAGTCACGCTATAGCCCTGCCACACTCCCAGCTGCCTACACACACAGATCACACTCTCTCTCTCTCTCTCTCTCGCTCGCTCACACGCACGCACACGCACACACACACACACACACACACACACAGGAAAGTATCCATAGACAAATAAGAGCATGTACCTATAGAGCAGATGTCTTAACTTTAACCCTTGAACCCTCACCTGAAACCTAACCCTAATTAACATAACTATCTACTAAGTTTACACCCCCCCCCAAATCACTTCCAAAACTTACAGGACCCACTCACCACCCCACTAGGGCTGCAACTAACCATTATTTTCATTGTCGATTCATCTGTCGACTAATCGATTAGTCGTTTGGTCTATGAAATGGTGAAAAATCTTTTGTCCTGACCAACAATCCACCACCCCAAAGATAATCAGTTTACTGTCATAGAAGAAGACTACAGAAAGCAGAAAGTATTCACATTTAAGAAGCTGGAATGAGAGACTCTTTGTATTTTTCTTTCAAATTATTATTAGTCTAAATGATTCATCATTTATTTGGAGAGAAAAAAAAGTTGGATAAATTTTCTGTCGATCGACACCCCACACCCACACCCACACCCACACAGCTGCAATGAAAACACCATACACTCTGTACAACACTGTTTTCTTCCAGAAAGCCAGCTGTATTCTCCTGATGATTCAGCTTTACAGTTTTGGATATTTACAAGGTGTACTCTTTGACCCAGAAACCCTATAAACCAAGGCACCTGCAGGTTAGAAATTCTCATACTATGGCCCGACTCCAAGTACGCTGTTATTTGTCTGAAGAAGAAAGAAATCACTTTTGCCTCTCTAGTGGATCAGTGTGTGTTAACGAGGAGAACGGGCCGACCTAGGCCAGTGTCGGTGGTACAGCCCCCGCCGAGGCCGAAAGTTCATTTCATTTCTTCCCTAAGTGGGAAAACATGTTTGAGTAAACATCAGGACCCCCGCAGACATCTTCATGCAGGGGGAGCGGAGGAGAGAGGCCTGCAGGGAGGGAATGAATGAAGGAAGTGATGTCGGCGCAAAGCGTCGTGGGTAACACTGATCGAATGTGAAGAACAACGTGGTGGCAGGGGGTCATTGATTATGCTGTTTGCTTTGAAAGAGAGCCACCTCCAGAGATCCTGCACTCCCCGAGGTGCTGGAAGCGCTCCAACTCCATCAGTCTCATAGAACAAGAGGATTAGCTGTTTATCCCGGGTGATTCTTTAGAGGAAAGGTACACACTGCATTGTGTCTCTATTATATGGAGCGCGCACGCACACACACACACGTCACACACACATCATTTTTCTCAGTGAGTAAACTTTATCCGCATTGTTGCAAAACCTTACTGTGACCCCTACTTAAACCTTACTGTGACCCCTACTTAAACCTTACTGTGACCCCTACTTAAACCTTACTGTGACCCCTACTTAAACCTTACTGTGACCCCTACTTAAACCTTACTGTGACCCCTACTTAAACCTTACTGTGACCCCTACTTAAACCTTACTGTGACCCCTACTTAAACCTTACTGTGACCCCTACTTAAACCTTACTGTGACCCCTACTTAAACCTTACTGTGACCCCTACTTAAACCTTACTGTGACCCCTACTTAAACCTTACTGTGACCCCTACTTATTTTCACAATACTTCACCACATCCCCCTGCCAAGCTGTCCCGTGCGTTGCGCCGCCCCTTCTGCCGGTCTGGGGAGAGCCGTTAGACTAGCACATGCCTCCTCCGATACATGTGCAAGTTGCCAGCCGCTTCTTTTCACCTGACAGCGAGGGGTTTCACCAGCAGGAGGTAGCGCGTGGGAGGATCACGCTATCCCCCCAGTTCCCCTCCGCGCTGAACAGGCGCCCCCGACCGACCCCAGGAGGCGCTAGTGCGGTGACCGGGGACACATCCCCTTAATCCATCTTCCCCACCCGCAGACACGGCCAGATGTGTCTGTATGGACGCCTGACTAAGCCAGAGGCAACACGGGGGGGTTCCGAACCTGCGACCCTCATGTTGGTAGGCGGGGGGAATCCACCGCGGCTGCACTACCCGGACGCCCCCTCTGTGACCCCCTATTTAGCTTAGATTTGCCGGTTCCCACGCAGAGGCCAGGAGCCTGACGGAAGTCCACGTGTTGGCTGAACGTGGAATTACACGAGCTGCCAACATGGAATCCAACCTCAGGTTTCCTGGCTGATATTTACAGAATTAATTCCCAGGCGGATGTTAGAAATAATAACACCCATGAAAAGTGGGAGAGTGGGAAAATAAAGAGGGGAAAGCGAGTGTGGCAGGCTAGCGAGCGCGCGGTGGGGGCCATGCCAGTGAATGGGCACGCTGTTACTGGGAAATACTTGTCATTTTCTCGTCTAACCCCTTATTGGTTTCCATGTCGTCACTTGCCCCTCAGACACACACACACACACACACACACACACCCCACCTAACCCGCATCATACTGTAAGATAGGCTTGGTTGATGAATAACTATGGTGTAGCCTACAGTATTGTAACCTCTCTCTCTCTCTCTCTCTCTCTCTCTCCCTCTCTCTCTCATAGGCACTTGCTGTGTGTGTCCTGTGGCTGAAGCTAGGCCACTCAGAGCCACATAAGGAAACATTTGTTCCCGGTCTGGTTGAATAGAGCCTTGTGTTGGAGGTAGCCAAAGAGATAGAAGGGCCTAGGACATCCAAACAGTCCAAAACAAGAGCTCTGCTCTGAAGCCCCTCTCTGTCTGAGTAATGAATGTCCTCTAGTCTTAATCACTCTCAGAGCACACACTGCAGATATGACTGACTCCATTGTCCTCTCCACTCCACGTTTTTGTATGTCGACGGGAGAAGGGCGGGAGTCATGGAGGTCGTCGCTCCCAGTAAATATTAGATTTGTTTCACCACCACCACCACCACCACCAGATGAGCACAGTTCTTACTCGCATGGCCTCTTCTCCATGCAAAGTACAAAGTTCCCACAATGTGTTTTTCATAGTGTCCCACTGTCACACTTAGGTACAGTTGTGTGTCTTGATGCGGAGGTATGCTTGGCAATTTGTTTGTGTAGCCCGGAGATGTGAAGGCGCTCTCCACTCCGTCAGCCTGATTTCCCCTGGATTCTCTGATGCATTCCTCCTCTTCCTCCCATCTGTGTGAGCAGCGTTTCACGAGGGCCAGTGCTCTCTCTCTCTCTGGATATGATTATCCTGGTCGCACCAATCTGGAAAACATTTGCGTGCACATTAGCACATACCTACATACACACACACACACACACACACACATACCTACATACACACACTGGGGTGAGCAGACTGCACTGGGCATGCAAACAAGTAGGAACGTGCGCACGCTCGTTCGTGCACGCGCTCGTGCGCACATTATACACACACACACACATGATGAGAGCTAATGCATTTTCATTCAGTGTTGTAGTCGAGTCCAAGTCCGAGTCGTGGACTCATTTTCAGGACTTGTGACTCATCTTGGACTTGGACTCGAGCATTCATGTCTTCGGACTCGGAAGTTAGAGACTCAGACTCGGACTTGTTAATTGATAAAGACTGTTTTATTTTATTTTTTATTTTTTTGCAATAGGCCCTAATAATTTGGCATACGATACTGATAGCTATATTAATATTGTGACATTTTTCACTGTCGTGCAAGAGCAGGCTCAGACTTGGACTCGCACTCAGGTTATGGGGACTCGACACTGACTCTTTTTTTGGTGACTCGGACTTGGATTCGAACACTGGAGACTGGAGACTCGACTCGGACTGGAGATATAGTGACTCGACTACAACACTGTTTTCATGATCTCTCACTGAGTTTGGAGCAGGCATGTGTTGTCTGATGCGGACTGGAGGAGCTGTCTGTTTACATTCATTACATAGTTTCAATCAGATAATTACCTTTGTAGATTTGATTGGGAATGCCCAAGACAATGTCTCTAGAGCAGCATGAAAGGCTTTGGGAATTCCAGTTATGTGTTATCTTGTGAAGGGAAAAGAAAAGTTTGTCACTGTGATGAATCAATTAAAGCCCTTGTAATTAACGCTCATTAGACTAATGAAGCAGAATCCAGAGAGTAACACACTGAAGCAGATAAAAATGTGCAACCTTCCCTCTCTTTTCTTCTCAAAAGGGAAAAAAAAGCAGCCTTCACACAGCAGCGGTGGCTGAGGAATGCGAGACAGGAATGCTGTTGAGTTACTATAAAGGGGGTTTGATCAGCGAAAACAATGTCTTTGTGTTTTCATCCCCAGCCCTAGTCACGCAATGCTGTGTGTGCAAACCTCCAGCAACTTTTCAACCCCGGCACACAAGAAAGCCATCAAGTACCTGCAATTGACAGAATCGCGTGCAATTCAGGTACTCCAGGATTGCACTGGACGCGGGCCAAGTGGGGAGGGAAGGAAAAGCCGGAGTGGAGCTTTGAGTGTAGTGTCATGACGGTTTGGTAGGATCAGTGTAGTGGTGTGGTGGAGCGGTGGTTCTCAAAGTGGGGTCCGGGGACCCCCAGCGGTCCTTGAGGGGGTTTCAGGGTGTCCCCAGCAAAAAGGGAAATAATTATTTTTCACTATAATTCCATCCATAAGTAACACAATGGCTGAATGTATGAGCATTTTGCTCATGGGTTTCATACTTTCTGTGATAACATCTAAAAGCTAAACATCAGATGGGGGACCCTGGGACAAAATCTTATCAGATGAGGGTCTGTGGTGTAATTTGTGTCAGTTTAGCGGTCCTTGATGTGGAAAAAGATTGAGAATCACTGTGTTGGAGGGTAAACCCACTCGGTTTATTCAACTTTGAAGCTGACATAAACATAGGGTAGCCTATTTTAAGGAGAGAAAGTTTTTCTGAAAAATATGTTCTTGTTTATACTGGTGGATGTTTGCCTTGTGTTGATCACTGACTGGATGCCATACTGTAGTTTACACACACTTTTATTTACCAATACATCAATATCTTACTACTATAAGGCGGCTCGGGTCCGCGGTTCTGCTCCGCGGCGCACAATTGCTCTAGTGACATGACTGACATCACTGATGACATCACAATTGCTTGAGTGACATCACCAATGACATCACAAGTGCGCACATGACATCACTGATGACATCACAATTGCTGAGTGACATCACTGATGACATCACAATTGCTTGAGTGACATCACCAATGACATCACAAGTGCGCAAATGACATCACTGATGAATCACAATTGCTGAGTGACATCACTGATGACATCACAATTGCTCAAGTGACATCACTGATGACATCACAAGTGCGCAAATGACATCACTGATGAATCACAATTGCTGAGTGACATCACTGATGACATCACAATTGCTCAAGTGACATCACTGATGACATCACAATTGCTCACATAGACAGAGTGACATCACTGAGCCAGAGAAACTGGTTGAGTGGTCCCAAGTGCGTGGATTTCTAGTATACGTATATGGGTATATTCTTTGCTGTGTAATCCCTTTTAGCCAACTGTAATCCTTGGGAATAGTAGACCATTGAAGTGCATTCCATAATTCAACAGTCACAATTAATAATCATAATGAAATTAAATATACAGTATGTATATCTCTAAATAACTACATGGAAAAACGTGATTTTTTCCCCCTACACTATTTCTTACACAGCAGGGACTAGATATATTCTCCTAGAAGACAGAAAACTACGTAATGAAGTGACAAATCCATAACTGATAGTAAATCTAATTTTGACATTGTTCTGTAAAAGCCTTAATTAAATTGAGGCTGGTTGGATTGTCTTCAGTGTGATTTAAAGCATGTTATACCAGCTTGGCCTGTGAGACTGCTCCATTCCCAGGAATCCAGTCCCTGTTTTAGGGGAGCGCTAGGACTTGTGATCCCAGAAATAAAAGCAAGCCTGGAGGTGGTTAGGACATGAAAGTGAGGTAAGAAAGACAAGAGATTCATTCATGGGAAGGTGATTCAAGGCACCGACATCCCACTATCTCTGCAGAACGACAGATGATCATTATTACTCACTCCCTGTGCTCAGTGCTCACACGCAAGGCAGGATCGCATTGACAGATTAATCTGATTAGTGACATCAACCACTATTTAATAGGTCTATCCATGACACAACAATAATAGATGTGGCTGTTACAGAGAAAGATTATTAGTGCAACTCTTTGGTTGATAATATCAGGATCAGTAGCAATTATCAGGTTTTATTCTATTAGGGAATTGAATAATTTTCAAATAGCCACATGCTTGTATCATTATGACCCGGGATGTAGTATCTAGGCTAATGAAAAGTGGGTAAATATGACCTCAGGTAGGTGATATAAATGTGCAGTCTATATGTAAACAAACATCAATCAATGATTCAATGATTGAAACAAAAAAACTTGAAGATTCCCCCCTCCTCAAAAGGGGGCAATTGTAACAATATGACTTCTTGATACAGCCAATAAAGCCTCTTCATTCTCAGTGAAAATATATAGATTGTATTAAATGTATTAATTAGTGCACATATTATGTGTTATGAGGGGAAAATGTTGATATCAATATGGGTAGCCTAAATACCTTTTATCAATTTAAAAGTGGAGTGAAAATGAGTTTCAGTGGGCTCAGTCTGCACTAAATAGTTGGCAACAGCGACAATAAACTACACGTACCATCATGCTTTGCGTGCCTACGTCGGCTGAGGTTCGCATGTGCTGCGCTGCCCTGCTCCAAGTATGGCTCAGTGCGGCTCCGGCTCTCGAGACAAGCGCATCGTATCAGAGAGAGCGAGAGACGGATGGGATCCCAGGCAAGGACCACCATTGCGCTGGACCATTAGGTGGGGGCGAGGATCTACGGTTTCATTTTGGAATTGATCGCACTCGTCCATCTGCTTACTTTACCAATGCACTTTACGCACGGATTTGTACCACAGCGGTCGGTGTACGCAAGGATTCTTTTTTGGGGACACACAAACAGGATTACTTACCGTTATAGTGTTGACACACGACACGTGGGGAAGTTATCGTTATTATTGGGGGAGAAACTTGATCACGTTGACGATGGCAACCGATGGATCCAACACGCCAGTTGTGGATAGTTTTCTTGGATATGAGGACCTTCTGCCTGTTGCATGGGATGAGTGGTGTCCATCAGTCCTGATGTCCTGGTGCTGGACAGGCGAGTCTCTTGGGATTATCGTCGCTGGCTCCAGTTTGGCTACAGTCACAGATGGCCAATGACGTGATATGCTTTTGGAAATTGATATTTATTGTGCGTGGATTTGGGCACAAGGAATGGAATATCCTGGAAGATTTTTTGGAAGCGGTACTCAATAGATAACCACGTCCAACGATTCGGATTATCCCATTACGCATCTCCTGATCAGTCACCAACAGGTAGGCTAATCTGCTATCACGACACAATGTTTATGATGGTTTTGATGATTAATAGCGATGCTCACTGCCTGAGTCTTGCCAAAAATTCAAAATCTCATCTATTTTTCAAAGCGTCAAAACATGCAGGCATGGTCTTCCAGTGGTTCCCAAAATACCACCAGGGGTCCTGGCTTGAGGGGCTTCCAGGGGGTCCTCAGTAAAACGAATATCTTGATTTCACAAGGGTTAGCACATTGAGAGGATAGAGGTAGCCTCTGTAGGATGACTGTTTGGATTTGAACTTTCTGTCACTCTCCATCCACCCGCGTCCGCCCATCATCTTGTCATATCTAAGAATCAAAATATTCATAGATTGGGTTCCTTAAGACAAAATCGTATGTGTTATCTGTTTGGGGGTTATTGATATAAAAACGCTGTTGGAACCCCTGGTCTACTTTACAGGTAGACCAGGTTCAGGTCAGGTTCACCTGTTCAGCGTGCCCCTGTGGGAACACCGCTCCGTTATTTCCTGGGTTTGTGACGCACGCATCTCACCCGAGATAGCCTACAAATTCAAACTGACGGCAGTATTTGCGGAATGGAGCGTTATCACTGACATCCATAACCAATCTAATTACTGTATTTAGATTATTTAGTTTACAGCTTTATGGGTGAGAAACAACTTGACGCGTGTGCGTATTCTGCGTATTCTGCGTAAACGGACATAATAGCTGTTCTAAACACCTGCAGCACTACTGCGCCAGGTGTGCACAGCCCTACTAGCATGGGCTGTGGGATGCATCCACTCCACAGACTGTGTGACTTGTCATGAATTATGAAAGATCAGCTACAGAAATGAGTTGCTTGCAACATCCATAGCTAGTAGGCATGTAGTCCACCAGTGAAGCCTCCCTCTGTTGACTCTTCTGAAGCCTCCAGGGAAGCTGTCATGTGCAGCACCTGTCATTACTTCAGGGGCTAACGCTAACTGACTGCATGGCATGTTTAATGGATAACCAAGGAAGTAGGCTAATGGCTTGTCAGGTTTATAGATCAGGATTTAGATCATACATTTGAGCTGCTCACATTTATTTGCAAGCCTCATACCCGGTCAGAATAATGCGAGAGAAGCTTTTGGACCTGTTCTGTGACATAGCATGTGGAGGTCTTTTTATGACTGTTGTGTTACATTCATAGTAGATGAGTGTGTGTGTGTGTGTGTGTGTGTGTGTGTGTGTGTGTGTGTGTGTGTGTGTGTGTGTGTGTGTGTGTGTGTGTGTGTGTGTGTGTGTAAGTGTGTCTGTCTCTGCCCATGCAAGTTATCTGAAGAAGCTTCCTCCATCCTAAAGGATCTGCCCTCCCCAATCCCATCCAGTTCCTTCTCTAATAAAGAATTCCATCTATTGTCGGGGTGCAAGGGGACAGAGCCCCACTATATGTCTGTACACAGCACAGAGAGCACAGACCGAGACAAACCCCCCCCCCCTCCCCTCCTCCATTAAAAATCTTCTCCAAACAAGACCCCCTTTCTCCACTGAAGAGGGACCCTCTGTCTAATGCCAAGTGACTCTCATGGCCAGCATTGACGGTGGGACACTTGCTTCACAAAAGGAGCTGAAGTGTCAAATAAACTCGGTCAGAGCCCCCGACACACAAGAATTCCTTTATCTGGCACCCTGGGAGGGAGACAAAGACACACTTTGTGTCAGTGAGCAGGCCTTGACTAAACAGTGGCTCTTTTTTTTTCTTTTTTTACTACTCCTCTCCTCACTGCTTGTGCCTCGTCTTCTTCCTCCTCCTCCTTTTGTCGTTTGAACGCCCGAGCGGGAGCGTGTCTGTCGAGGTGACCCCGCTCAACCGCGCACAGCCAGCCTCGCCCCTCTGCGCCGCCGCCGGCTTCACACAAACGCACGGCGCACGCACGCACGCCCTCTCGCCCTCAGACACCCACTCCTCCCACTGTAGCCCGCCTGTCACACAGACGTCAAAGCAGGCAGGACACGTCAGGAAATCTTTATTTTGTGTGATATTTTTGTATCATCGTTATTATTATTTTTTGCCCTGGCCCATATCTGGCGCAACGGAACAGTGCAGCAGCAGCGATGTACTTTCTCACAGGGTTGAGGGAGCTGTGTCTGCTGTCATACGATACGCTTGTGGTGAACCGCAGTCGAGAGCCATACACACCAGGGTCAGACTCGCTTTGACAACCCTGTATTTACTCCGCTCAACTTTTCCCTCTCGCATCGCAGAAAGTTTAAGACTCAATGTTTATTAGCGAGCCCCTTCCCTGGTGTCACCTTTTTTAGCTGCTGTTGACGTTTGTAAGGTCACACACACTTACCACATGTTCGCATTAAACACCACTTTCCACCATATTAAACCATTACCCAGACAATTCAGCTCACAACAAAGGCACATTCAGGCTTGCGGACTGAACGGACACACGCGCACGCACACACACACACACACACACACACGCACACACACGCTCTCTTGCACAGTAGCAGGGCTGTGTAGTGATTCTATAGAGCTGTATAGCCGGGGTCCTGGATGTAAAGGCCTACTCTGTATGGGAGCTAGCTCGCAGTCCTGGAAAATGACCTCATCTCGTCCAACGTGGAGACAGCTTTGAGATAAGGGCCAGAGCAGCTTGGAGACAATGTAGCAGCCCAGAGCCCCAGTGCTAGGCGTGTGCATCAGGCCCTGAGGCGTGCTAACACAGTGATAGGCGTGTGCATCGGGCCCTGAGGCGTGCTAACAAAGTGATAAGCGTGTTTATTGGGCCCTGAGGCATGCTAACACAGTGATAGGCGTGTGCATCAGGCCCTGAGGCGTGCTAACACAGTGATAGACGTGTGCATCAGGCCCTGAGGCGTGCTAACACAGTGATAGGCGTGTGCATTAGGCCCTGAGGCGTGCTAACACAGTGATAGGCGTGTGCATTAGGCCCTGAGGCGTGCTAACACAGTGATAGGCGTGTGCATCAGGCCCTGAGGCGTGCTAAGACAGTGATAGGCGTGTGCATCGGGCCCTGAGGCGTGCTAGCACAGTGCTAGGCGTGTGCATCAGGCCCTGAGGCGTGCTAAGACAGTGCTAGGCGTGTGCATCAGGCCCTGAGGCGTGCTAACACAGTGATAGACGTGTGCATCAGGCCCTGAGGCATGCTAACACAGTGATAGACGTGTGCATCAGGCCCTGAGGCGTGCTAACAAAGTGATAAGCGTGTTTATTGGGCCCTGAGGCATGCTAACACAGTGATAGACGTGTGCATCAGGCCCTGAGGCATGCTAACACAGTGATAGGCGTGTGCATTAGGCCCTGAGGCGTGCTAACACAGTGATAGACGTGTGCATCAGGCCCTGATGCGTGCTAACACAGTGATAGACGTGTGCATCAGGCCCTGATGCGTGCTAACACAGTGATAGACGTGTGCATCAGGCCCTGAGGCGTGCTAACACAGTGATAGGCGTGTACACCAGGCCCTGAGGCGTGCTAACACAGTGATAGGCGTGTGCATCAGGCCCTGAGGCGTGCTAAGACAGTGATAGGCGTGTGCATCGGGCCCTGAGGCGTGCTAGCACAGTGCTAGGCATGTGCATCGGGCCCTGAGGCGTGCTAACACAGTGCTAGGCATGTGCATCAGGCCCTGAGGCGTGCTAACACAGTGATAGACGTGTGCATCAGGCCCTGAGGCGTGCTAACACAGTGATAGGCATGTGCATCAGGCCCTGAGGCATGCTAACACAGTGCTAGGCGTGTGCATCAGGCCCTGAGGCATGCTAACACAGTGCTAGGCATGTGCATCAAGCCCTGAGGCGTGCTAACACAGTGCTAGGCGTGTGCATCAGGCCCTGAGGCGTGCTAACACAGTGCTAGGCGTGTGCATCAGGCCCTGAGGCGTGCTAAGTAACACAGTGCTAGGCGTGTGCATCAGGCCCTGAGGCATGCTAACACAGTGATAGACGTGTGCATCAGGCCCTGAGGCATGCTAACACAGTGCTAGGCATGTGCATCAAGCCCTGAGGCATGCTAACACAGTGCTAGGCGTGTGCATCAGGCCCTGAGGCGTGCTAACACAGTGCTAGGCGTGTGCATCAAGCCCTGAGGCGTGCTAACACAGTGCTAGGCGTGTGCATCGGGCCCTGAGGCGTGCTAACACAGTG
Organism: Poromitra crassiceps; assembly: GCF_964638095.1. NCBI lineage: Eukaryota > Metazoa > Chordata > Actinopteri > Beryciformes > Melamphaidae > Poromitra > Poromitra crassiceps. Next base: position 15,212,156 of record NC_139644.1, read on the forward strand.
CTAGGCGTGTGCGGGGTCATCCCTACAGTATGTTCCCCGGGTCCTATGTTCCCCGGGTCCTATGTTCCCCGTTTTTAACACTCTCCGTAACATTTGGGGTGTCTATCCGCTATGCCGACCACCCGCAATGCCGACCTTAGGTTTAGGCGTGAGGGGTGGGAGAGGTTAGGTTTTGGGTTAGGGTCTGGGGGAGGTTAGGAAGGGTTCTATGTTCCCCGGTCCCACAAAAACGGGGAACATAGGACCCGGGGAATATAGGACCCGGGGAACATAGGTACGCTCCCGCGTGTGCATCAGGCCCTGAGGCGTGCTAACACAGTGATAGGCGTGTGCATCAGGCCCTGAGGCATGCTAACACAGTGCTAGGTGTGTGCATCAGGCCCTGAGGCATGCTAACACAGTGCTAGGCGTGTGCATCAAGCCCTGAGGCGTGCTAACACAGTGCTAGGCGTGTGCATCGGGCCCTGAGGCGTGCTAACACAGGCCTGCCGGGGAGCCATAGTCCCCAGCCCAGCGGTGAATGTAAACAGATCGAGTTGCTGTGGTCGAGCGTGTTAATGGTGTGTTTATGAGCTTAGCTTGAGTGGTGATTTATCATGTCTAAACTCAAGGCTCACCTCGGTGCCTGGGCCCGATCGAGCTCAGTATCTGGTGTGTGTGTGTGTGTGTGTGTGTGTGTGTGTGTGTGTGTGTGTGCGTGCGTCCGTGTGTGTGCGCGTCCGTGTGTGTGCGTGTGTGACATTGCACACAGGTGACAACACTGACTGAGTAACTTGACCTCACGGTGAACCGCCTGTCTAGATGTCATGACCGTTGCAAACGACTGAGGGGAACTGGAAAGCAATAGAACCATTTATTATGCATTATAATTACGCCGTGTTTTCCTAGCAAATGTGCTTTGAGTATTACCTCACTTAGCCTGCAGGGCACACATGCTTCCCATGGAATATGAGCAATTTCCCCCCAATATTTCAAAGCGCAGGGAAAAATACATTTCCATCATTAGTGTCAGATACCCTTTGAAGGAGTTCCATGAGACATTGCTGGGTGTAAGAAAAAAAAGCTGTTATGTGTCTTTTCATAATGGTGCAACGGTTACACTCACTTTGTGTGTGTGTGTGTGTGTGTGTCTGCGCGCACGCGCGCGTGTGTGTGTGTGTGTGTGTGTGTGTGTGTGTGTCTGCGCGCGCGTGTGTGTGTGTGTGTCTGCGTGTGTGTGTGTCTGCGCGTGTGTGTGTGTCTGCACGCGCGCGTGTGTGTGTGTGTGTGTGTCTGCGTGTGTGTGTGTGTCTGCGCGTGTGTGTGTGTCTGCGCGTGTGTGTGTGCATGTGCGTGCGTCTGTGTTTAGAACAGGCTCTAAAGTTTGTCTGAACAGGAGAACTGTCATTTATTAGTGGTGCAGGAACAATGAGGAGCTTGTCTCCGGGGTGGTGGGGGCCGGGGGGGGGGCCGTGAGGGGGGGCAGGAGAGGGTGGCCTGAGATTGGGCAGCAGCCTCCGACCAAGAACAAGCCCCTGTCTGATGGAGGGAACTGCTGACCCTTCCTGAGCAAAATGGCACCTTTGTTCTGAGGTGTATGTGTTTGTGTGTGTGTGAGAGAGAAGGAGAGGGGTTTTGAAAAGCTGGGAGCGCTGTGTAAAGTTTTCTTTCTTTCTCTCAGCGCTTTGGTGATTTTCCCTCCATTTGTGATTTTCTCTTAGCCGTGTGTTTTTTGCGACGGGGGTCCTCACAGCGTTTTGCTCCTAGTACTCTGAAGACCAACACATGGGTCCATCGATTTCTCACGCTAAAAGACCGTTTCACAATTGATCACACGGTGAGTGGTCGTCTTCGCTGGCATCTGCCCAGAATTTGGTATTTTTTTCTTGAGAAATGCAGAACATTGGGAAGCCTTGGGAGTTGACCATGGAGGTTAGCTTGGAGAACAAACGTCTCCTTTTAACAGACGAACCCAATTCACCCATCAGCTATTCTGGTCACGCTGAGCAAGTGACTTAGAACAATACACGACTGATCGTCTCTCAAGACAGATACCACACTCTGAGCAAGTGACTTAGAACAATACACGACTGATCGTCTCTCAAGACAGACACGCTGGCTCCTGCAATTGACAAATGCTCCAGCCTTTGGGGGTCTCAAAGTTGGTCAAAAAATAAGGCAGGATATCCGGTCAAAAAATAAGGCAGGATATCCACTCATTTCCCCACTTGTGATTGGTCGAATACCATCGAAGGCAGGCTGATTTCCACACTTGTGATTGGTTGAATACCGTCAAGCTTCCTTCTGGTCTGAAGGATTGCTTTATCTTTGGGAGATGACAACTTCCTCAGTCCAAATTTGAATGGGCTGAAGAACAGACTGTCTCTGGAGCATTCGAAGAATGTGGAAGAGACAGACTGGATTGAGAGACTAGACAACACAGCAGTAAGTCTATACTGTCTGCATGACACCACAGCACAGCACATAGTGCTACCAGCCCTCTGTGATAGCAGCACTTCACACTAACTACCTACTTTGTGTCTGTCTCTGGCCTGTTGCCAGAGTCTGTGTGGGGTTTCCTCCTGCTAGCCTGGTAAACCTGCCCGTCACGTGAACTCACATTTCATTTGGTTCTCTGTGACGGTCTGGCCCCAACTCTTCACCCAGTCCTTAGCAGGGGCGGGAGCATGGGCGGGCGTAGTTGCCTTGACAGACAACTCCTTCAGCCAATCAGCGTCGGATCCAGTCAAACCCAAATCCACTCGGGAGAATGGCAAAAACATCTTATCCGCCGAGAAACTCCGCGGTTGCGGCGATACTCCTGTACTTGTTTAATTGTTGTTATTGAAACTATTTCCGCAATAACGGCACTTTATGGCTGTTTAAACTAGACAAACGCTGACATTACTCCTCCAGACGATCAGGCAAGGAGGCGGCCATTATTGTTTTGTTGGTGCAGTGCTAGTGGCGTTCCCGATTGGCCAACTTGCGCTGTCAATCACAGCGCAGTCGCTGATTGGCTCTCCTGCTCTGCAGCTTCTGCTAAACCCCCCTTCCTACTGGCTTTGGGGCCAGACCGTCACGCAGAACCAAATGAAACGTGAGTTCACGTGACGGGCTGGTTTACCAGGCTGTCCTCCTGCTGCCCCGACCAGCAATTGTCTTCCCTCTGTGATGTTGCTCCTGAGCGAGAGATGCACTGTTTACACAGGGGGTTAAAAGAAGGAGGAGGGCAGGGGGGGAGGTGGAGGAGGAGATGGTGGTGGTGGTGGTAATGGCAGCAGATTGCTGATTTCCTACAGGGAAACCGCAGCTTAGAGGGAGGCGTGTGTATGTGGAGAAGCAGGAAGTGAGAGTGGGTGAGTGAGAGTGTGGCGCTGGAGAGGAGGATGTGGTGGTGATGATGCCCCCGGGTCCGACAGGCGTAGATTATATGCTTCGTCCTCTTTGATGAACCTGCTTCAATCTGCACCTGGTGCTTTAGATGCACCTCTCCACTCTCCGTAGGGCCGCCAGATGGGCTGCCGTCGATTTCCTTCAACTAAGGCGAGATCTCTGCTGCTCGCTCTGTATCGGATCGTAACGTCCGACACAGCTCTGCCCACTTTCGATGGAATCCCGCCATCCCTTCTGTCCTCGACCTCCTGTCTTTAGCGTAGCCGTACTCTGTTGGGGATATTGAAGAGAGTAGATGAGAGAAGGGAGAAGATAGAGAAAAAAGGAAGGGGGTGGCGGCGGCACTGTGTTTACCCCAGTGTGCCCAGCTTCAGTCTAGCACACCAGCCCCCATCCCCACTCCGAGTCTACACACACCCACACACGCACACACACACACACACACACACAGAGCAAACAGCAGAAGACACACAGCGCTGCACAGGGGCATCTCTGTGGGCCCAGACGCAGAGACAGACAGCGCTCACATTCAGGCACAGGAAGACTGCACCCACCCACCTCCTCACTACGAGGACATGAAGGATCTGGAGAACACACCCACCCACCTCCTCACTATGAGGACACCAAGGATCTGGAGAACAGTTTTGAATACGAGATGCTGGGAACAACAGACTCTGTTGGGCAGACCGGGAGACATACAGGTGAGCTGGCCTCTGTGCAGCTGTAGAGATGTATAGTGTAACGTAGGCTTCAAATGCCACAAAATGGTGAAAGATGTCTTCTTTTGTCCTGACCAACAGTCCACAACTCAAAGATAATGGGTTCGTTTACCGTCATAGCAGACTGAAGAAACCAGAAAATAGTCACATTTAAGAAGCTAGAATGAGAGAATCTTTGTGTTTTACTTACCCTTAAATTTGTCTAATCGTTTATGAAAATAGTCTTCGATAAACTTTCTGTGGATCGACTAAGCGATTTATCGACTCATCGTTGCAGCTCTAAACGTATAGGCTTGACTTCACATCACCTGCAGTAAGTAGCCTACGGAGGAGTTTGTATTATTGCAGGTTTGAAAGTGATTTAGGATGTGTGTTATCCAGGTGTGTGGCAGCCTGGCAGGTGGAGCACCAGGTGTCTTCTTGCCCCCGCCTGCAGGGGGGGTTGTGTGTGTGTAACTCTTAATACCAGGCATTCCTGCTTCTGACCTTGCTTGTTCTTTTCACGCTCGGGCGTTTTGGAGGGAAAATTCCACCCTTTGTGTTCCGGCGCTCTCACAAATGTCACATTCCAGCCAACCTGTGACCGTGTGTTCCGCCTCACTTTTCCGGGTGTGGGTCGCCACGGCAACCGCCGCTGTGTGTGTGTGTGTGTGTGTGTGTGTGTGTGTGTGTGTGTGTGTGTGTGTGTGTGTGCGTGTGTGTGTGTGTGTGTGTGTGTGTGTTCCAACCGAGTCACACACCTACACAAGTAAGCCATCGCCATTCAGGAGTGGCTCTCTTTCTCATTCGCTCCACTCTTTCACTCCTTGTCCCCCTTTTCTTCCCCTCCTCAGTGGGGGGATAAAGGAGACATTTTCAGTGTGAAGAGGAGCGTGAAATTTCCTCTGTGACCTCCCCGGGACACAGCAGACCACCAGGCTCCTCGGCAGGCTGCGTGTGTGTGTGTGTGTGTGTGTGTGTGTGTGTGTGTGTGTTAAATCCTACGCTTGTGTAGAAGATCTGACGTGACCACGGCAGCTTTTTTCATGCGTTTCTGGTATTATCTGCGGTTTTCAGCAGATTGAAGTTACAGCACTGTCCCTTCAGCATAAGAAGTGAGATTGTTCTGAACATCTCGATGACGTCTTGCAGTGGTTTCTGTCCCATGGAAGCTATGGGGTGCGTGTCTGTATGTGGGGAGCTGGCTGCTGTCTGTCTGTCGTCAGCTCTGCAGTAGACCTAGCATCAGTCTTGTCAAGCTACAGGAGGCAAAGCTGAGCTACTGACAGACGTGCAGCGGAAGGCTGTGTTTACCTGACCGTCAGTCCATCTGACCACAGAACAGTACAGTAACCAGTGTGCCAAAGTGCTGTTATGACAGCTAGACAGACTGGAGGCTGTGTCCATCCACTCATCACAGCACACCACTCCATCCACTCATCACAGCGTATCCATCCCAGAGACAGACAGATTGTCTCTGTGGCCTGAGGGGGAGAGCAATGAGGACCCATGCCGCAGTTGTAGCAGTGAGCATGGTTGATTCTAGTCTGCTGTTGCCTTTCTGTAATTGTTAGTCTCTGCTGCCCCCTTGTGGACTATATAGGCAATAGCACACTATTCGTTTATTGGGCTGTATTTCCCCCTTTGGCCACTAAAATGATATGGTGCTAATGTAAAACATTGGTTTAGGGCAGGGGTTTTCCATCCGGACAGAGTTGCATGGTTTGTGTGACCATTGTTTTTGCTGTACAGTACTGATTTGACCTTTTCAAGCAGCAGCAATAATAATAATGATAATAATAATAATAATTGATTGGATTTATAGAGACACTCAAAGCACTTCAGATATCAGGGGAGCGTGATTTCTAACCCCACATAGGATAATTAATAACCACGCCCTGTGCCCGCCTACGCAGCAGTCAAGCGCCGGCATTGGCCAGGAGCAAGTCTTTTGTCTTCTTCTTTTGACAGCTGGAATCTCCCACACCACAAACACTGGAGGGCACGCAGCCCAGCGATTTCATGAACCAACTGAATGGCTCTTGAGAACGGACAGCGATTTCGAGAGCGGACATTGAAATGAATTATGGTCACCTACCTTCCTTAGCATAGTAATAATAATAATTAATTTCCTCATATAATATAATGTATCATATCGTTAATTTCAAGCTCAATTCTTACCCAGAGAAAAGGTACAGCACTGTATAAACGGTGTTGTGTTCACGTTCATAGCTCATATAATATAATGTATCATATCGTTAATTTCAAGCTCAATTCTTATTATTGCATGTTTTTGTAGATTGTGTACATTGTGTAGATTACAATTATTATGCTTATTATTATTACTATGCTAAGGAAGGTAGGTGACGTGACCATAATTAACGCATCAGGCGAGGGAGGGGGAGGGAACTCAACTCATCCACCACCGATGTGTAGCACCCACCTGGGTGATGTACGACAGCTAGTTTGCACCAGAACGCTCACCACACATCAGCTATCACGGTGGAGAGTAGAGGGGGGGGGGGGCTGTGGCAATGCATCTCTCCTCCTTCTTAAAGAATGTTTTTTTATATATATATATATATTTTATTTAGCAATTTAAATTTTTTAGAACACAGAAAAACTAAAAAACGAACAAACTCAGATACAAAAAAACAACAACAACATACATACACTAGTGCCACCAGTTACATACAGCTTATAAATATATATAAATTGTGCTTATAAATATATATACATATATAAATGAGTGGGATCCCACATGAGGGAGAAAGACCGGCCGGGCGAATCACCCGTCACCCCTAACCTCGTCAAGGTAGGCCAGAAACGGGTCCCAACTAGTTTGAAATCTCCCAGGTGAGTTGGTCCTCAAGAACCTGAGTCTCTCCATTCATATAACGGAGATCATGTCCGCCAACCACAACTGAAAAGATGGTGGAGTGGGGGCTCCTTAAAGAATGTATAATATTGAACAAACCAGTGGCATTGTGCTCAGCATAAGGAATGCACACACTTTGCACCTCATTCCTATAAGAGCAGCATTTCAATCCAGGGTGTGTTACTGTTTTCATGGAAACATGTTTCCAAAGTAAAACATTTCTCCACTTCACCACTAGAGGTCATAGTTGGCTCCTTGTCCTTAAACTGACTGGAAGACACTCAGCAGAGAGATAACTGGTTGTCAAATATTACATTGTCACAATGTAACATGAAAACATGATTTGATCTCACATGCATCTTAGTGCACACAAACATAGAGCACTGCATGTAGTGCAAGGGGCCTGTTGAAGTGACTTTTTTGTTGTTGTACCATACTGAGTTGACCTTTTCAAGTGGCAAGTAGGAAAAAACCTGTGGCAATGCAACCCCCCTTCTTTAGTGAATGTTTAATATTGAACAAACCAGTGGTATTGTGGTACTCCTTCACAATAAGGCAACCTGAGAGTGTGTGTGTGAGAGAGAGAGAGAGAGAGAGAGAGAGAGAGAGAGAGAGAGAGAGAGAGAGAGAGAGAGAGAGAGAGAGAGAGAGAGAGAGAGAGAGAGAGAGAGAGAGAGAGAGAGAGAGAAGTTCTGAAACCCTTGTATGATTGCAGGAAATAGTAATAGCAATAAATACCTGAGAGTGAGAGAGAGAGATAGACTTTTATGCAGCAGCTCATTGGCTGTCATTTGATTATAATCATCTGTTCATTTATTACAATCACCTGTTATTTTCCTGCCAAGATGCAGAGATGGGCAGTATTTTAATTAAATGTATTAAAAATCTATATTTGAATTACTTTTGAGTATTCTGAATTTGTTTTTTGCTGGACAGAAAAAAATAAGATGTAATTTATAACAAAGTTCAAGATTCACTTTAATAGCCAGTAATTAGATTATAAACGAGGAATTTGACTTGGTGCAAGTTTGCAGCGCAGCAGTCACAGAACGACAATCACAATCTATAAAGTGCCAAATATAAAGTCCTTTATATATATATAGGATATTAAGGATAAAGTCCTTAATTGTGGGGGCTTTCGTGTCTCAGTGAAGAGGCGGATGGCAGTTGGGTAGAAACTGTCCCTGTGACAAGGGGTTCTGGTATAGACGGTTTTCACCAGAGCGCAACCCCACACACCTTTTTCTCAGCATTCGGCAAACTGCAGAAATATTCACTCCACATCGTTACTTTTGTTTTCACTGCTCAGCTGTATAGACGGTTTTCACGGAATGGTCAGTCCTGCACTTGAATGTTTTTTTTCTTTTATGTCCATAGCAAACACTGCAACAGGAAGTGAGCGGGGGTTCAATTTAGAATGTTTTTGTTGTCAAGTTAAAACCGTCTATACTGCCAGACATCAGTCTTCTGCCAAGAGTTTATGGCCTGGGTGGGAGGGGTCGGCCGTGATCTTCCGAGACCACTTCAGTGTCCTTGTAGATACTTTCAGAGCTTGTATTTGTGTATTATAAAGACATAATTGTTTATTTTATGTCATTTTGTATTCTCAAATTGACACGCATAATGTATATCCCCAGGTTTAAACTGTGGAATAAAAAACTTTTTTTCTTTTTACTCTGCCTCTGATTGGCTTACCCTTATATTCTTACCCTAACCTTAACCAATCTCACTCCTCAAAGACGCTGGTTTTCTTCAGAGTTGGACAGTGTTTCAGCCCCACAGGTCTGTGAGGACTGGACTTCTGTGTAGTGCTGTGTACAGTCTGAGCCGATGTGGTCGATGTGAAGTTGTTTAAAGGGGACCTGCTATGCCTTTTCTAGTTTCAGTTATGTATATACTGTTATTATGCCAGATGTCTATTGCTAAACATGGTCAAAGTTATGTAGAAATGATGTCTGTAAGTCAAAAGCCCTCACAGAAGGCTGAACTGAGGGAGAAATTAGTTGTGTTGAAAAATAACTCATACTAGTACTGTACTACAAAAAAAATATATAATCTTAAGGAAATGGCTCAATAGATTATCAAAATAGTTGGCAATTAATCGACTAATCGTTGCAGCTCTTTATCAGTTTTCATAAACTGTATTTTTTCAAATTACAAACAGCTTCTCCTATTACAACCCAAAACCCCACAGCCCCATAAATGTTACAAGTTCTGAAACCCTTGTATGAATGCAGTAAATAGTAATAGTAGTAGTAGTGGTAGTAGTAATAGTAGAGTGTAATATACATGGTACTCCATGTATATTACACTCTGGTACCATCCTGGTAAAAAGATACAACTTGGTTGAATTGAGGTAAGTTAATATCAGGGAAACATCTTTCCCAAGTAAAACAATTCTCCACTTCATCACTAGAGGTCAGAGTTGGGTCCTTGTCCTGGGAGTTACTGGAAGACTAGTCTCTCCCAACCCCAAGACTCAAATATTACATTCAGTCGCTGCGCTCTGCACATGCAGCATGCAGTAACATAGTGTATCAGCGTAAGAACTCTCATGGGTCTGGTGTTGAGACTACTGGAAGACTTGTGTGCTCACTCAGCAGAGTGAGAACTGGTGGTCAAATATTACAAAGTTATCCCCCTAACATGAGGACTTTGATTTTTGACTTGATTTCACATGCATCTTAGTGCAGTGCGTCTCAAACGTTTTCATTGTTATGTAAACTGACTCAAATTAGACCACGGACCTCCAGCCTACTTGTTAATATTTTGTCCCAGGGTCCGCCATCTGACCCTTTTAGATGTTTTATTACAGAATATTCTATGAAATCCATGACCAAAATAGTCATATACAATCTGTCGTTTTGTTACGTATGGATGGAATTATGGTGAAAATAAAGTATCCCGATTTTTGCTGGCGACCCCCTGGATTCCCCTCAAGGACCCCTGGGGCCCCCGGACCCCACTTTGAGAACAACTGTCTTACTGCACAGTGCACACAAATCTAGAGCACTGCATGTAGTGCAAGGGGCCTCTTGAAGTGACAATTGTTTTTGCTGTACAGTTAGTGGTTTGACCTTTTAGAGTTTAGAGTCATTTTGTGCATCAATGTGTGTTTTTTTATCCAAAAACATTTTCTGGTTCTGGTACAATATAATTCAGTGTTGAAGTTGCTTACATTAACCACCAGGTGTCTCTGTTGTATCACACTTCAGCTCGTGGATGTGAATGGGTGGCTGAGCTCCTTTATGGTAGTTACACCTTTCTAAGGCATCCACAGTGTAAAGTGCACCTTTGTTTGGCATTTGTACATGTTATCATCTTATTACAGTTTAAGAGCCATAACTGAGAGGACTTTTATTGGATCTAGTAAAATAAGAATCTAAAATTTGATTAAAGATTGGTATGTGGATAGATTTTTCCATAGCCTATCACAATCATACTTGTACACAAAGCTCGTTTCATGGGAGAAAAAATCTTAGTCTCAACCTTGACCACTAGATGGCAATGTGGTAACATGAAACGCAGGTCCCGCTCAGAAAAGAAAAGGCCACTTGCATGTCGAAGTAACCCTGTGATCTATGCAGTAATGGATGTAGATTGGAATTATTATCTTCTTATTGCCCCTGATTGGAGCTCATCTCTCTCTTTGAAGATCAAAGTGGCCATGTGCATCTGTGTGTACCGACACTGATAAACCCCCAGTGAACTTCAATAAACCCAACTGTTCACCTTGTACGTCTGTTGATCCTAACCATGCCCAGGCTTCCCAATCCAAACTGAAGGACCGGTGAGCCATGCGGCCTATTTGTTTGTTGTGCCGCGTTTCACAACAAAAATGCCGCTCAGTGGACTTGGTGGATTGACAGGAAGTTCACTTCCTGTGAACAAGCTGAGAGGAGGCCATGTCTATAACTTTGAATGTGTTTTCACCCCGGCAAGAAGACCCAACGACTAAGTAGCATGTGGGTGGATGAAGTTCATCCACTGGTAGAAAACCAGTCAGGCTGTGTTTGTTGGCATCAGGGTACTTTTTTTGGTGTGTGTGCAACCAGCAAACACACGGAAACTTGGCAAGTCCTGTAGCTCTTTGTTGGACCTGGTCCAGTTCTCTGAACTTCAGACACACCATGGAACACAGAGAACAGACAGAATGAATGAGAGAGAGAGAGAGGTGACATGGTTGAGGAGCAGGTGGGGCGGCTTATGATTGGGTGACAGAAATGGCGCAAGTATAATGCTGCTCATAGTTCAGTTCCCACAGGTGTCGTGTGTGTGTGTGTGTGTGTGTGTGCGTATGCGTGTGAGAAAGAGAGTGGATAGGTGTGATTGGGCCTAAGCTGAGTGTGAAAATGTGTACATTATGTATGTACAAAATGTATCTTTTAGTGTTTCTTATTGACTGTTCACACTGTTAAGGCCAAAGTGACTTAATATGTTACATGCTTTCAAAGTAGTTCATAGTAGTTTTCCTTGACTGTTTTCACTGTTTATGGCTGAACTTCCAAGTTGTGTGTGGTGTGTGTGTGTGTGTGTGTGTGTGTGTGTGTGTGTGTGTGTGTGTGTGTGCACTCGCTCGCGTCTGCACGTGTGTGTGTGTTTGTGGATCTGAATTGGATATGGATCTGAAATACCAGCAGCTACAGCTCCTGACAAACTTTGCAGTTTTATTTCATTGTGCTGCTGATAGTTATTTCTAGTTATGAACGTGTTTTTGCATTCATCTGAATGTCATTGTCTGTGTTAAGAGTTACGAGTTCTGGAGGCCAGTCTGCATCGACATAGTTGAACGTTGACCAAATTTGCTTTCAACAAATCAGATTTCAGAATATGTAGTTATTCAGGTTCCTGACAGTTGGGGATTAGTATGGGGGAACGAGTGTCACAGGGAGGAGTGGTAAATCATATTCTGTAATAACTTCAAAAGTATCAATTATTTTTTTTAAATGGATAAAATACTCATTTTAAACAGGTATCGATAGTATCACTAAGTATCGATACTAAAAATTGGAAACGGATAAAAAATTCAGTATCGATACCAGCAGTGCTTTCTCTTAATGAAAAATCAAACATACAGTACTACTGATTTTTCCTCCCTGTTCTGATAGGCTGATGACTAGAGCAGGGGTAATCTGCTGTGTTCTGATAGGCTGATGACTAGAGCAGGGGTAATCTGCTGTGTCCTGATAGGCTAATGACTCGAGCAGGGCTAATCTGGTGTGTAAATGCAAAATTGTTAATGAGTTTTATCTGGCCTAGATTATGGAGAAGCATGTGTCTGTCCGTCCATCTGTCCTAGTTTATTGTTATGCCTCTTGATGTGTTGTCATTTCCCCCCGTGGTATCGAAAGTAGTATCTCGAAAATGGTAGTTTTTGATATGTTCCTGGGTATCGAAGTTAGAAATTCTAGTATCCTGACAACCCTATTCTGTAATGTCTGCATGTCTATGTATGTAAGGTATACACAGCCCATGTGTTCATACAGTATTTCATGTGTGCTGTATGTTTTTCTGTGTGCAAGTTAGAAGTTAGGGTATGTGTACAGTGTGCATACTTTATCACAAAGCCACACCTCCTACAAAGACAGCAAGACTCTGTCAAGCTGTCCATAATCTACAGCCAATCAGACGTCTCCGTTGGGGTTTGTCACTCAGGGGACTTTAGCCACCTGTTTGGAGAGCTATGCACACAGATGTACGCGCGCACGCACGCGCACACACGCACGCGCGCACACACACACACACACACGCACGCACCCTTTGCAGTATTTCAGAATCCATAAAGTCGATGCAATGCCTCAGGATCGTTCTTATCTACACGCTGCTTTCTTACCACAACTAAAATCAAATTCCAAACTGTGACTTTATCAGACCTGCTGGCCACTATTTGCTCTTGAGCCTTTTAATTTCTCAATGTTTCTATTGGTTCTGCCAATCAGTGAAAGTGCCAGCTTGCACTGCCCGTGCTTCACTTTCAAGTCTTTGTGCAGAGCCTGTTGACATTTGAGCACCTGCGTCAAAAGCCTGTTCCTTTCCGAGTGGCAATAGCAAAGCCACAACACAAAGTGAATGGTTGCAACATTCCTCCCCAGCTGCTTTATCTTGGCCATCTCCTCTTAACTGCTCAGTAGAATTACTCATCTCTCCGTAACAATCGATCATCTCAAATCCTTCAGCGGCTTTTGATAACAGCTACCGCGGGGCGAGTCTCTGAGAACCTGACCAGACGCGTTGGAGACATCCAGGCTCACTCTCTGCCCTGTAGGGATGAGCCATGTCTTCTTTCCCAAGCTCTAGTTTTACGGGCCTCTGTGTCGAGGCACGGCGAGGCGAGGCGGGTAAAGCGGGGCGAGTCGAGGTGGAGCTTAGCCGGAGATACGGAGGAGGAAGTCTGTGTGTGTGTGTATCTGTCTCGTTGATGGCCCAGGTAAACCATCGTCTACTGTTCCCGTTAATCATTGACTCCACTGTCTTGACGGTGCTCGGGCCGGGTCACGGCGAGGCCTCTGCAGAAAAAACACGCTCGTTAGCTGCATTCCAGCTTTCGTAGCGCGCACATAACATTTGATAACATTGGCCACATTTTGCAGCGATGCAATTACTGTGGGCATTGCACGGCATTGCACTCGGCCTGTCTGTGCAATGTAACTGCTGTGTTTCTTCAGGCTCCGGCGTCTTTGCTCCCTGTGGTTGATGTTAATGGGGTGCTGTTAGTGGCGGCAGCTCTTTTACAGGCCTCCTTAATGTTGCAACCCCCACCCCCCCCCCCCTCTGCACCACCCCCCCAACCCCCCCTCCCCTCTGCTCCACCCCCGCCCTCGACCCCCCCAACCCCACCCCCCCTCCTTCCAGTGGGTAACCTCCACTGTAACACTGGGGCCTCCATGGGCAACGTTGGTAATACCCCAGTTAGAAACCAAGGGAAACCCTAGCGTAATGAAAATGAATAACTACCTCCCCCACATTATGGTGCACCCCCCTCTCCCAATCGGTACCCCAGCTCTCAATCATCAGCAGCTTAAATGGCGTGCACGTGTGGCGGGGTGAGGACAGCTGTAGAGAGTGGGGCGCGATGGAGCGCCACTGGTAGCGCAGTCGGAATAGACACACACACACACACACGTCTATGTGTGTGTGCACACTCACATAGACGTGTGTGTGTGTGTGTGCACGGTGTGTGTGTGTGTGCACACACACATATGGCGCACTTAGACGCACATTACAGTATGCACGCACAAGGAGGCCATTAGCAGTGGTGTGCGGGTCTTGTTAGCTTGGGGTTTTTTCAGTATGGAGCAAGTAGGCCGAGTTTGTGTGAGGTGGCTACGTATGTTTGTATGTGTTCCTCCATACGTTTACCAAGCCTGCACTCTACTGTAAACTGTGCCAGCCTAGCCTCTCCCAGACATCTGTCTCTGCCTCGCAGACGCACACGTGTGTGTGTGCGCACACACACACACACACACACATGCACGCGCGCACACATGTGTGCACACACACACACACACACACACGTGCAAGCACACGCGCGCACGCGCACACACACATGCAAGCACACGCGCACACACACACACACACACACGTGCACACACACACACACACACACACACACACACACACCACCCTCTCGTTTAATCCCCAAGTTCCATACAAGCTGCGACTTGAACTCCAAACCCTGTCTTAAAAAATATGTGCGTATGAAAATGGCTAATCCACTTCCAAACAATTGACATTTCTAAAAGCTGCTGGTTCTGTGTTGACCGTGCTTTACGGGCCGGGCTTGGCCTGTAAAGACAGGGAGGTATGTAGAGGTATATTGGCCCGGGCCATGTCAGGCTAGCTGCTCTCATGTTTACTGTCACTAGGAGGCTTGACAGAGGGCCGCAGGGTCGCTCAGGTGAGCCTGGACTTTTCCACTCCGCCCAGAACTCTGGCGCCGTCCGTCGGACCGGCTGGCGGTCAGTCAGAGCTGCGTTCTGGGGGGGCAGTGGTTGCCAGATTGGCTAGTTTTGGGTTGCAAAAACGGGTTGAAAGAATGGGCTTGGGCGGGTGCAGAGAGAGAGTCACTTGTTTCCATAGACCTGCAGTTGCTTGGGTTTTGGCGGGTATTTGAACGGTGTTTGGGCTGGAAACCATCAGCTGTATCTGGCAACGCCGTCTGGGGGGCCGAGTAGAGTCCGGCTCGGTCCGCGCGCTGCTGCTGCTGCTGCTGTGAACCGGGGGAAGAGCGGGAGAGAGAGAGAGAGAGAGATAGAGAGAGAGAGAGCACACGGAGAGGAAAGGTTTTGGAAAAAGTGAGTGCGCTGGTCAGGGACCTGCTGATTGCTGATGGCGAGCTTCCCCGCTGTCGGCTGCCAGCTTATCGACTTTAACGATGTGAGCGAGCGATGGCCAGTGCCGCCGGCCCCGGGGTCTCCGTGTCCGCCGTGCCCGCCAAGGCAGCGGGAGCAGCAGCGCCACGCCAATAAAAGGCCCACATGGTCCTCGTTGAGAGTTACAGTTCCCTCTCTGCCCTCTGCTCGCTCGCCCCGCTCGCTGGATCCTGCATCAGCGTGATCATCAAAGACATGGGAACGGCCCAGCACGCTTGATAATCTCTAGGCCCCAAACGTCTTGTTTACTCATTTGGTGTAGATTTCGTTAATCACATAAAGACGAGCTTAGTGCCAGGTTTTGCTAAAAGTACATCAGAATGTCCACGGGCGAAAATGCTTTTCCGACCAACAGGTTTTTGTTATTGTTTTGAGTCACTGATTCGGCTAGTTTTCCTTTTGTTGGCCCTTTTTTTGTTAGGGAAAAACTGAGGTGAGGGACACTGCTGAGTGCTGAGGGGTCCAATCATGTGCCAGTCCCCATACTCCATTTCATCCCACCTTCCCTCTCACCTCCCCTCCTCCCTTCCCTCTCACCTCCCCTCCTCCCTTCCCTCTCTCCTCTCCTCCTCCTTTCCCTCTCACCTCCCCTCCTCCTCCCTTCCCTCTCTCCTCCCCTCCTCCCTTCCCTCTCACCTCCCCTCCTCCCTTCCCTCTCTCCTCTCCTCCTCCTTTCCCTCTCACCTCCCCTCCTCCTCCCTTCCCTCCCTCCTCCCTTCCCTCTCACCTCCCCTCCTCCCTTCCCTCTCTCCTCTCCTCCTCCTTTCCCTCTCACCTCCCCTCCTCCTCCCTCCCCTCTCTTCTCTCCTTCTTCCTTCCCTCTCACCTCCCCTCCTCCCTTCCCTATCTCCTCTCCTCCTTCCTCCCCTCTCTCCTCTCCTTCCTTCCCTCTCTCCTCTCCTCCCTTCCCTCTCTCCTCTCCTCCTCCCTCCCCTCTCTCCTCTCCTCCTTCCTTCCCTCTCTCCTCTCCTTCCTTCCCTCTCTCCTCTCCTCCTCCCTTCCCTCTCTCCTCTCCCCCTTCCTTCAGAGCTCCGGGGGCAGCATTCATTTAAGAGGCAGATATAAACAGGCATTAAAAGGCTGCGTGGTCTTAATTAGCTGAAGCTGTGCATGTGTTTGGTGTGATTGTGTAATGTTTATACCCGTGTGTGTGTGTGTGTGTGTGTGTGTGTGTGTGTGTGTGTGTGTGTGTGTGTGTGTGCGCGTGTGCATGTGTGCATGTGCACGTGTGTGTGTGTGTGTGTGTGTGTGTGTGTGTGCACGTGTGTGTGTGTGTACAGTGTACAGTGTACATGCGTATGAGTGTATCAGCATCAGGCCACTGTGCTAATCACCTAGCCTGTGTTTTATTGCCCTATGTAATCATTTAACGATGCTGGTGTGAAACAGAACATTCACTCAGAAGAAGAAGAAGAAGAAGAAGAAGCAGCAGGCGCCTGCTAGAGTGAAATTAACTGATTATTGTCACTGTCACCATGGCAAATTGGATCAACAGCTATAGCACCTTTGCATGACCTGGTTTTACTTGGCATTATGACCCCGATTGGATTTTGCTTGGCATTATTCAGGTTTCCCTGACATCGCAAAAAGAACAGAAAAAAAGTTTGAAGTGAGAAATAAGTGGCAATGATTTGTTTTATGGCAAACAAAAGAGGAAAGTTGCAGATTTATTTCGGAGCCTTCCACAAGGGATGGTTCAATGTGTAACTTGGCTCTGATATCGGGTCGTTGTTTTTGGTTCTGGTTCTTGTGAAAGGCAACAGAAAACACATGAGCTGGCGGGCTTTGTGGGCCAATGTGCTGCAGTGTAGTTTAAAGCTGCGGTGTGTGAGTGTACTTTATGAAGCGACCATCTATAATGCTCATCAGTCTTAGCCACGCCTCCTCCGGATGATGTGAAGGATCCTGTTGTGATTATGAAACCAAACGAGTTGTCTCGCCCCTGTCCCATCCCGCAGCACTACCTACCTGCCCCCTGTCCCGTCCCACAGCAGTACCTACCTGCCTCTGTCCCATCTCGCAGCAGTACCTACCTGCCCCCTGTCCCGTCCCACAGCAGTACCTACCTGCCTCTGTCCCATCTCGCAGCAGTACCTACCTGCCCCCTGTCCCGTCCCACAGCAGTACCTACCTGCCTCTGTCCCATCTCGCAGCAGTACCTACCTGCCCCCTGTCCCGTCCCACAGCAGTACCTACCTGCCTCTGTCCCATCTCGCAGCAGTACCTACCTGCCCCTGTCCCGCAGCACTACCTACCTGCCCCTGTCCCATCTCGCAGCAGTACCTACCTGCCCCCTGTCCCATCTCGCAGCAGTACCTACCTGCCCCTGTCCCATCTCGCAGCAGTACCTACCTGCCCCCTGTCCCATCTCGCAGCAGTACCTACCTGCCCCTGTCCCATCTCGCAGCAGTACCTACCTGCCCCTGTCCCATCTCGCAGCAGTACCTACCTGCCCCCTGTCCCATCTCGCAGCAGTACCTACCTGCCCCTGTCCCATCTCGCAGCAGTACCTACCTGCCTCTGTCCCATCTCGCAGCAGTACCTACCTGCCTCTGTCCCATCTCGCAGCAGTACCTACCTGCCCCTGTCCCATCTCGCAGCAGTACCTACCTGCCCCTGTCCCATCTCGCAGCAGTACCTACCTGCCCCTGTCCCATCTCGCAGCACTACCTACCTGCCCCTGTCCCATCTCGCAGCAGTACCTACCTGCCCCTGTCCCATCTCGCAGCAGTACCTACCTGCCCCTGTCCCATCTCGCAGCACTACCTACCTGCCCCTGTCCCATCTCGCAGCAGTACCTACCTGCCCCTGTCCCATCTCGCAGCAGTACCTACCTGCCCCTGTCCCATCTCGCAGCAGTACCTACCTGCTCCTGTCCCATCTCGCAGCAGTACCTACCTGCCCCTGTCCCATCTCGCAGCAGTACCTACCTGCCCCTGTCCCATCTCGCAGCACTACCTACCTGCCCCTGTCCCATCTCGCAGCAGTACCTACCTGCCCCTGTCCCATCTCGCAGCAGTACCTACCTGCCCCTGTCCCATCTCGCAGCAGTACCTACCTGCCCCTGTCCCATCTCGCAGCAGTATCTACCTGCCCCTGTCCCATCTCGCAGCAGTATCTACCTGCCCCTGTCCCATCTCGCAGCAGTACCTACCTGCCTCTGTCCCATCCCACAGCACTACCTACCTGCCCCAGTGCCGTACAGTAATGCATTTGACATTTGGCCCGCTCATAAAGGAGCTACAAGAACCATAAAAACACCTTACGACGTCTGGGTTTCTGTAGCCATGGCTATTAAGCTGTAAAGCCCTATTGTAAAAAGCTAGATTGAAGCGATATAGTTGCAGCAAAGATGAAAAAAGGCCCTTGCTCAGCCATAGTTTCATAAACTACAGTGGGCTTGGTTTTTCCCGGTAAGCACACGGTAAATTCTTTGAATTCCCGGGAGTCACACCCTCGCTCTAGATTCGCCGACCTGCGGCCAGTACCTCAGGCTACATGGGCATGTGACCTGTGGCCAGTACCTCAGGCTACTAGGGGTGGGGGGAAAAATCGATACACCATAGTATCGCGATATTTTGCCTGACGATATTGTATCGATATTTGGACGCCAAGTATCGATATTGAGAAAAAGAAAAAAAAAATTGTTCAGGCCATGCCAGGCCACCGGGCTACTATAAACTTTAGTTCCATGGCCAGCAGTAAACAAATGGTAGCATATTTTCATTTTGTTTTAACAGTGACAGTTTTGTCATAACAGTAATTTACAAATTCCCCAGTTACTGAATGGGCTGCACAAGATGTTTTGTGTAAGTGAAGTTGCGTAAGTGAAGTTGCATTGTTCAAAAACTACATAAGTACAGTAGTCCACACACACATCCAGTTAAGGTGGACTGTAAGTAGACTGTAGCAAACAGTTCAGTTTGTCAGGTGCATGCAACTATGACATGACTTTATGAAAGTTGTTGGTCTGTCTACTTGACAATGTTGCTGCAATAAAATGGTTGAAGTCAGATGTACAGACTGAAAAATTGTTCTTATATAAACCAGATGTTGACAAAGTATTCCTTTGGTGACATAATTTGCAGTTGAAAAAGTAAGAAATCGAAACATATCGAAATATCGCAATATTCAATATATCGCAATATTCAATATATCGCAATATCTGCGATATCGCAATATCGCAATACTATCGTATCGTGACTCAAGTATCGTTTTAGTATCGTATCGTGGGCATCTGGTGATTCCCACCCCTACTGGCTACTTGGGCATGTGTGGGCGTTTGACGTCACTGGCAGGTCAATTGGTTCCTCATTGACCGAGTTGTTGCATTTTGGAAGACTTCTTTCCTCTTTCTAGCTTGCACATTGGACTGGCAGGTGAGGAATCTGTAGATAAGAAACCACATTATGCTTATGCACATTTTACCATGGAGGCACACACTTGGGCTGGGCAATATATCGATGTTATATCGATATTGTGATATGCGACTAGTCCTAGATTTTGGATATCGTAGTAGCGCCATAAGTGTTATCTTTTCCTGGTTTTAAAGGCTGCATTACACCTACATATAAAGTGATATCATTTTCTGAACTTACCAGACTGTTCTAGTTGTTCTATTATTTGTCTTTACCCATGAGTCATTATTATATCCACATTACTGATGATTATAATATGTCAAAAATCTCAATGTGTAAATATTCTGTGAAAGCACCAAGTTACATCTGAACATTTAGCCCACTTTGTAGGAAATACCGAGATATATATTGTGTAATAATACCATTCAGCCTAAAAATACCAAGATATGATTTTTTCACACACGCACGCACGCACACACACGCACACACACACACACACACACACACACACACACACACACACACACACACACACACACACACTCTCACTCACACACTCATATTCCATGTAGGTGGGCCAGATCACACCACAGCTGTCTGACCACAGTGGAGGCCATCCACATAAGTTTAGAGACATCTCTCTCTCTCTCTCCTCCGTTCTCTCTGTCCCTCTCTCCACCTCTATCTCTGTAGAAGTGTGGTACAGGAGGGGGGAAGCTTATTGCGTCCCAGACTCAGACATGTCCATAAATAAACGGGGTCTCCCTCTCCTCGGCCAGGCCCGAGCCGTGTTTATGTTCCAGGCCCGTGCTGGGGGGCCATCTGGACCGCTGGGCCTGACTCACTCACTGCCTCTCTCTCTGGGCTCAGGTGGAACCAAGATGTGCCGCCGGCCCAACACCGGCACGGAGCAGCGGTACACAGTTGAGCTGCTCCATGATAGGAAACAAGATCATTTTGGTGAAGAGATATCATCTTCATTTTTCTCTCGTTTCGCAATCATGTGAAGTCAACTGAAGTTTATTTGTAATGGCCCTAATTCACAAGCGTGTCTCGGAGGACTTTACAGAGAATGTGTCTAGCTAAGCACAATCAATAAACAGAAGTGCATATAAAAAAAACAAGCATAGAAGAGAGGGAAGAGGAGAGTGAGAGAGAAGAACAGAAGAAGAACAGAATACAGGCGAGGGAGAAAGGGGGGAGAGGAGAGCGAAGAGAGAGAAAAAAGTGACGAAAGGGAGGAAAGAAGGGAGAGAGTGCAGAAGAAGAAAACACAATACTAACCTACCCTCGTCTCGCAGTAGCCAGCCGTAGATAAATATCTACGTCTGGGGCACAACTCTTGACAAGTGGTTAAGGACCGCCCCCTGAGACCAAAACAAAATGTGTGACTGGCGTATGAATTGACCAACCACGGACCTAAGCTTATTTGCATGATGCAACTCGTGGAACGGTACATTTTGAACGATGCACCAATGCACGCAGCCCAGCAACAAAACCTTTGAAACGCTGACTTCAGACCCTGAGTCACTGGAAGCGTGCTGACCTAAAGTAAGACGTTGGGTCTGACCACGTGAGACTAAACCTACCCTAACCTTAACCTAAACTACCTAACAAACAAATAATCTAGCTAATCTAAAGCCTAACCTACCCATATGCTACTCTAATTTACCCTAACCTTAGCCTAAACTACAGTAGGCTAACCTTGCAAGGAGCTGGATTCTCGCAAGATCTTAGAACAAAAGTTAAACAAATCCATCTGGCAGCGGTGGTTAAAACTGGTTAAAACTACAGTACCTAACAAACAAATAGTTAATCTGTAGCCTAAACATACCCTACCCTACCCTAACTTTAGCCTAAAACTACCTAGCAACCAAAGAATGTAGCTAATCAACAGCCGTCACTATCCTAACCTACTGGCATCCTGTAGCCTCAGCGTGCCATGTTCTTGAGAGAGTTCGAGGTTCCCCTCCCTCTGTGGATCATGGATGTAGCGGTAAAGCCATGTACACAGTGCTAAAACATCTATTTTAGTAGCAATCACAGCAGAATACAAATTGCAGTTTTGGGTTAGGACAGCATTTATCTTCTCCCTGTATTCAGCCCCTATCTGCTTGATGCTTACCCAAGCTGTGAAGAAAGTGAGAGAAAATGAAAAAAGTAGAGGGAG
This sequence comes from Poromitra crassiceps, assembly GCF_964638095.1. Lineage (NCBI taxonomy): Eukaryota > Metazoa > Chordata > Actinopteri > Beryciformes > Melamphaidae > Poromitra > Poromitra crassiceps. The sequence continues at coordinate 15,234,007 of NC_139644.1, forward strand.
GGAGGGAGGGAAGGAGATTTGGGGTTTATTTACATTAGCTGGATGTGGTCTTCTGGTCTCCATTTCATTTGGTCCAGGAGCCAGGCTATTAAAGCTAATGAACACTTATTACCATGAGTTGGACCCTGAGCTCCATGCTAAACATCCCTTCTGTAGCTGTTTGTTTGACTTGTACCTGATGATTCAAACAGCCCCGAGCAGTAAAACATGTGCTGCCGTCTCTGCCTCTGGTCTTTACAGGTTGTCTCATAAACAGTCTGATCTATGATATCTGATTGGACACGAGAGCCACAGTCTTTTTATATGAGCAAATACGGGTGGTCCGCACGTTTCGCCACTGATCATATTGGACTGAATCCAGAGGTTTTGGTGCATATTTACATGTGCATGTACAGCCTGGTGGCCTTTGTGTCGACTGGCTAGTTGTCTCGCAGGTTATGAATTTAGGTTTTTTTTTATCAAGTTTTTTTTCTTCCGGATTCCACCCCTGCCACCCCCCACCCCCCCCGCCACCCCCCACCCCCCCCACCCGCATTTTCTCCCCGATTACTTGGTCAATACGCCCCGGGCATTGCTCCACCCCCTCTGCTGATCTGGGGAGAGTATGCTTCCTCCGATACATGTGCAGTCGCCAGCCGCTTCTTATCACCTGACAGCGAGGAGTATCACTGGCAGGATGTAGTGTAGCGCTTGGGAGCATCGCCCCAACCGACCAGAGGAGGGTGACCAGGACACACAACCTTAATCCGGCATCCCACCCAATGGCCAATTGTGCCTGTATGGAGGCTCATCCAAGCCGGAGGTAACATGGTTGGGGGGCTTGAACCTGCGACCCTCGTGTGGGTAGGCGAGGAATCGACCGCTGCACTACCCGGACGCCCTGCAGGTTGTTGGAGAGGGGGGCAGGGCCGGGGTGTGACAGATTTTCCTGGTACGCTCTAATCAAGACATCTGCTCTGCAAATGTGAGGCAGAGAGAGTGAGATTCCTCAGCCGGTTCAAACACAGTTTGATATATTCTGATGTTAAACAATTATAACAGCGTGTTTTTGTTTCTGAGAAATTCCACCATGGATGTAAAAAAAAAAAAGAGTGCTTAAGAGTGTGCTGGAGTTCAAGTGTGAGAGATGTTCTACATGATTAGAAATATACAATATATATTTTAGTCTGAACGCAATCATAGGATAAGCTCACATTCTGATACACAGTACATGTGCCTATCTTGAAAGAGCCATTCTGAAATGCTGTATATCAATCTTTGGTTAGGGTTAGTACTAAAAGTTTTACAGTATTATCTCCTCTTAAATATCACAATGGCCTTGAGTAACACATTGGATATTACTCAACACTGTTGTGTTGTGTTGTGTTGTGTTATGTTGTGTTTTGTGTATTTATTTATTAGTTATGGATATCTTGCTTTTGCAAAGGAAACTGCATTTATATTTTACTGTGCAAAGGAAGCTTCACGAGTGTGTGTGCGTGTGTGTGTGTGTGTGTGTGTGTGTGTGTGTGTGTGTGTGTGTGTGCATTAGAGATGCGCGGATGAGCTTTTATGCCATCCTAATCCGCGTGTATGCATGAAACGCCCGCCCGCCATAAATCCGCGCAAATTATTTCATACTATTATTATAGATCCGCGCCCGCCATGCACCCGACGCTATAAACGCTATAAAACGCTATAAAAGGAGCGAACTTACGGTTTCTGCTGCCGTTGGTGCGATCGCTGCAGTCCAAGACTCCAAATAAACTTCCATGCTGTATTATGTCCAGTCCACCACTTGCCCTCATGTAGCTTACTCGGCTAACGCTATAGCTTTAAGTTTAGTTTACTGGATTGCCTCATTGTATGGGGATATACGAACGCGTCTTCTCTTCAAACACGTCTTCAGCGGAAACTCCTTTTTGAGGGTGACATCATTGACCATATGAACAAAAAGTGGAGCCGTCCACATGGCTATTGTTTGGTTTACGGCCGTGGGTCCTTTGGGGGATCTACAATAGGCGAGTAAGAATGTGCCTGACGAAAAATGTAGCTTAAAATACGTTCATAGACTAGAGAACGTAAGTAATATTATTTTTCCTCATTAATGATACATCGTTTCAACCGCCCGCAACCCATCCGCTATTAATCAGAATGTTTATTTTTATGATCTGGCCCACCCGCGGGGCGGGATATCCGCGGTCAGCGCGGTTATAACTGCGGCCCGCGCATCACTAGTGTGCATGTCTGTGTGTGTGTGTGTGTGCAAAATGTGGTCCTGGAGACATGTATACGAGGGATCAGCCGATAAGCATTTTGGTAAACAAACGGCATCACTGGGTGGAAACGGCAATGCTTCCTGTACAGCGCAAATCTTCCGCCCGAGACTGGCGGCTGTAGCTCAGGAGGTAGAGCGGGTCGTCACTAATCGCTTTGGATGAAAGGGGTCGGTGGTTCGATTCCCGGCGCCTCCAGTCTGCATGTCGAAGTGTCCTTGGGCAAGATACTGAACCCCAAATTGCTCCTGATGGTGTGCCAGCACCCTGCGTGGCAGCTTGCCACCATCGGTGTATGAATGGGTGAATATACCTACTGATTGTAAAGCGCTTTGGATAAAAGCGCTATATAAATGCAGGGCGTTCCGCCCGAGCTTCCGTGCAGCGGTGCCTTTTAATAAAAACGACTACGCAGAGGCGGCAGTCCCGGGCGGAAGATTTGCAATGTACAGGAATCCTCAAAAAAGGTACGGCTGTCCCAGAGTCCCAGATTGGTTTGGCACAACTCATGCTAGTTAACTGCTGCGGGGTTCCGCATTTTCTGGGGGACTGTGACGTCCCGCTGATTCGTCCTGTAGTAGCGGGAACTACCACAGAAGCAGTTCTGAGTACTTTGCCATGTGTTCAACAGATTTTGTTAGCGCGATAGCGTTAAAACCATGCAAGAAAGATGTGGTCAGGAAAATTTTTACAGGTGTGTAGTTAACGTCAAAATGAAGGCTGAGTTCTAAAATGGGTGCAAGCATCCCCCCACCTCATTCGGGCCCCCCACTTTACGGCCCTGGCCCACATTCATTTGAAGTTGTGGGCATGGTGTGATCTCATCGCAACATGCTCTCTAGTTTCTTGTTTGCAGCTCTACACTCTTTTTTGTATATTTGATAAGTTTGCCTTTTAGAAGGCACTCGGTGCTAAACTACTACTACTACTACTACTACTACTACTACTACTACTACTACACTGTACACAAAACCTGTGAGCGGTAGGGTTTGACTTCACGGCCTTTTTAGTACCGTTTCAACGCCACCAGGATTTGCTCGCTTGATCGCTTTCTAATTGTTTGCTGATCGCCAGGTGTCAGATTGAAGATTACAGTCACAACTGACAGATGCACCGGTGTGTCTGTGTACACATGTCTACGTCGTGTGTGTGTGTGTGTGTGTGTGTGTCTACATCGTGTGTGTGTGTGCACGCGCCCGTGTGCACGCGCCCATTATGTGTGTTTGTGTCGACGTCAGCAGCAGCACAGATGTGTCAGTGCCGATCGTCAGTGGCAGCAGAGAGTGTCAGTGAGTGACACATGAAAGTGTGTCTCTCTCCCCTCGCCGAGACCTTTGTGTTGCATAAATCACCCCGAACAGCTCGGGCATTGTTAGGGGAAGGAAAGAAGCCTTTCTTCTGCCTCCTCTCTCGACGCTTGTGGTTTTTAATATGATATGTGCGTACGGAAAGCATGGTCAAATAAACAGCGTGTCACGTTTCCCTGTCTGTAGCAATCTGTCAAAGACGGGCTGCAGCTCCACTTTCATCCCCTCCCCTCCCCTGCGCCCTTGTGCCACCCCCACCACCCACCACCTCCTCCTCCACCCACCACCTCCTCCACCCCCACCACCCACCACCTCCTCCTCCACCCACCACCTCCTCCTCCACCCACCACCTCCTCCACCACCCACCTCCTCCTCCACCACCCACCTCCTCCTCCACCCACCACCACCTCCTCCACCCACCACCTCCTCCACCCCTCGACACCACCCCTCCGCCCCTCCACCCCCAGCTGGAATTTCCCTGGAATCGGAGTTGTGCCATTTCCACTTGCTTTAACCTAATTAAATATTGTCAGAAGGCATGCCACTTAATGGCACCTTTGTTTGCCGAACACGAGATAAAAGAAATATGTGCCTGCCTTAGGAGAAAGGGCAGATGGGGGGGGAGAGAGGGGGGGAGAGGAGGAGGAGGAGAGAGAGAGAGAGAGGGAGGGGGGAGACGAGGAGGAGGGGGGAAAGAGAGGAGGAGGAGCAGAGAGAGAGAGGGGGAGAAGAGGAGGAGAGGGGAGAGAGAGGAGGAGTAGGAGAGAGGAGGAGGAGGAGAGAAAGAGGGGAGAGAGGAGGAGGAGAGAGGGGAAGAGGGGCAGGA
>NC_139644.1:15240894-15291652 GCF_964638095.1 Poromitra crassiceps
AACCTTCTGATCTGCTTACTAAGATTAGACACAAATGACCTGGCTTATGACGCGGCGACTAAGATCCAAAGAATTATGGTCTTAAAAGCATTTAGCCAGCTACTTTTGTTTCATTCCGGAAAACACATTTCACAAGACTAGCTTTGACCAGCGGAAATCAATAAGAAGTCACATAAATCGGATTCAATTATTTCTGACGAAACATGTACGCTTTAATAATACGATTCCGATCAACCTTCAAACAGTCGAATGCAGTTTTTTGCCCAGTTGAGTAGTAGTTCTGTTCTGTGTGTTTCCTGGCACAACGCAACGCTTTATGCAACATTTACAAGTGGAACTAATGATGATTGGGGTCAGATTTTTTCTGGTCCCCGGCTGAATTGAGGAATTCACATGCAGCAGCAGCACACGTCTCCTGGGCAGAACACAGAGACGCACGCCGCCCTCGCTGGAGCGGGCGGCGGCGGCAGACCATCTCTGCTGTGAAGTTTGAGCCTCAGCTGGCAGCGAGAGAAATGCTTTCTGGGTCAAAAACAAATAGTTGATGTGCTTTTGGAACAGACGGCGTGCTGTGCTGTTGAGAGGCGGGGGGGGGTGTAATTGCCACATTAAGGGGAAGGAATTCAAAATAAAGTTAATCTCCCAAACCCCCCCCCAACCACCCCCCAACCACCCCCACCCCCCAAGAGGTTTACAGTGAGCGTGCTCCGTCTTGTTATCAGACACAAGGAGAGCACAGAGAGAGTGAAATGGAGACGTGGAGGGAGAGAGAGAGAGAGGGAGAGGTTCTGCTTCTAGGTAACTCACTGACTGGCTCCGCACCAGAATCAACCTGTGTGGGAAGGTTCACACAGAAGGGACTACTTTGTATGCAAAGCTTGTGTACAGTATGTGTCTATATGTATATTGTATGCTGTATGTTATGAGTATTGTTGTTAGACCGGTTGAATGAATTGATTACCTTAAGAGACGTTTGGAAAGTCTTCATTTTCAGTGTTGACAAGGAGAGGAAGTTCCCGTCCCCTTTGTTTGATTGACAGCTTAAGTTGCAGCCGTTCCAGGTAAACATACCAGCTACTTCACCCATTGGCACATTTAGTAGAATATCCAGCTCAATATAGGATTGCAACACACTGCTAGCCTGGCTAGCAGTTGAGTGAGAAATGCTACATCCGCAAGTGCAAAATGCTTCCTCCAACTTGGATTTATACGGTATCTCCTGTTGAAGATTCAAGCTCGTTTTGTCTTCTAGTCTTCTATGATGTTAGTATCTTCACTCTTTAGCTTTAAAAGTTAGCCCGCTCTGTGGAAAAAGCATGGGGCAACCGCTGGCCGACCTGTACCACCTGTACTTGACTAGGCTGACCGTGAAGGCAGACAATTAAGGTCTGCTCAGACAGAACCCATCCACTGTCAGCAGAGTTTCAGCTACTCCCTTCTGGTCGGAGGTACACATACCCCAAGATCAGAACCAACAGAGCGAAACATTAATTTATCCCCATGTCAATCATCCAGCTAAATAAGATGTGAGATTCAGGGAATCTGAAGTTTTTATTTGTTGTTTTATTGTTATCAGATATGCACTTGCAGGGCTGCTAACATGTGCACTTTAATACACAGTATTATTGCATATTTTTGTAGTATTTTTGACCACTACAGATGATTTTATGATTTGTATGAGTTGTGTATGTTATTTTAATGTGTCTGTGTCCTTATGTACTGTGCTGTACAACAAATTGCCTCCTTGGAGGACATTAAAGTTTTCTACTACTACTACTACTACTACTACTACAGCCTCTGAAAGACAGTCATATCGACTACAGACGCCGGCGTCCACACATTCCACCCCTCTTCCCCCCGCAATTGGCTGGTGCCCCTGGCCTGGCCTGGGCACTCGCCCAATGCTCACTGACCTGCACATTCTCACGGCAGCTGATTGAAAACCACTGGTTCAACTGACCAATGATTCTCTCTCACATGCTCTCCCTCATGCTGTCTGTCTCTCACAGACTCTCATGCTGTCTGTCTCTCACACACTCATGCTGTCTGTCTCTCACACACTCATGCTGTCTGTCTCTCACACACTCATGCTGTCTGTCTCTCACACACTCATGCTGTCTGTCTCACACACTCATGCTGTCTGTCTGTCTCTCACACACTCTCTCATGCTGTCTGTCTCTCACACACTCTCTCATGCTGTCTGTCTCTCACACACTCTCTCATGCTGTCTGTCTCTCACACACTCTCTCATGCTGTCTGTCTCTCACACACTCTCTCATGCTGTCTGTCTCTCACACACTCATGCTGTCTGTTTCTCACACACTCTCTCATGCTGTCTGTCTCTCACACTCTCATGCTGTCTGTCTCTCACACTCTCTCATGCTGTCTGTCTCTCACACTCTCATGCTGTCTGTCTCTCACACATTCATGCTGTCTGTTTCTCACACACTCTCTCATGCTGTCTGTCTCTCACACATTCATGCTGTCTGTCTCTCACACACTCTCTCATGCTGTCTGTTTCTCACACACTCTCTCATGCTGTCTGTCTCTCACACATTCATGCTGTCTGTCTCTCACACACTCATGCTGTCTGTTTCTCACACACTCTCTCATGCTGTCTGTCTCTCACACTCTCATGCTGTCTGTCTCTCACACACTCATGCTGTCTGTTTCTCACACACTCTCTCATGCTGTCTGTCTCTCACACTCTCTCATGCTGTCTGTCTCTCACACTCTCATGCTGTCTGTCTCTCACACATTCATGCTGTCTGTTTCTCACACACTCTCTCATGCTGTCTGTCTCTCACACATTCATGCTGTCTGTCTCTCACACACTCATGCTGTCTGTTTCTCACACACTCTCTCATGCTGTCTGTCTCTCACACTCTCTCATGCTGTCTGTCTCTCACACACTCATGCTGTCTGTTTCTCACACACTCTCTCATGCTGTCTGTCTCTCACACACTCATGCTGTCTGTTTCTCACACACTCTCTCATGCTGTCTGTCTCTCACACACTCTCATGCTGTCTGTCTCTCACACACTCTCATGCTGTCTGTCTCTCACACACTCATGCTGTCTGTTTCTCACACACTCTCTCATGCTGTCTGTCTCTCACACACTCTCTCATGCTGTCTGTCTCTCACACACTTTCTCATGCTGTCTGTCTCTCACACACTCTCTCATGCTGTCTGTCTCTCACACACTCTCATGCTGTCTGTCTCTCACACACTCTCTCATGCTGTCTGTCTCTCACACACTCTCTCATGCTGTCTGTCTCTCACACACTCTCTCATGCTGTCTGTTTCTCACACACTCTCTCATGCTGTCTGTCTCTCACACACTCTCATGCTGTCTGTCTCTCACACACTCTCATGCTGTCTGTCTCTCACACACTCATGCTGTCTGTTTCTCACACACTCTCTCATGCTGTCTGTCTCTCACACACTCTCTCATGCTGTCTGTCTCTCACACACTCTCTCATGCTGTCTGTCTCTCACACACTCTCATGCTGTCTGTCTCTCACACACTCTCTCATGCTGTCTGTCTCTCACACACTCTCATGCTGTCTGTCTCTCACACACTCATGCTGTCTGTCTCTCACATGCTCTCCCTCATGCTGTCTGTCTCTCACACACTCTCTCATGCTGTCTGTCTCTCACACGCTCTCCTCCCTCATGCTGTCTGTCTCACACTCTCTCTCGTATGCTCTCCCTCATGCTCTCTGTCTCTCACACTCTCTCTCTCGTATGCTCTCTCTCATGCTGTCTGTCTCTCCTGTTCCACCCCTCACACAGGGACTCGCTGAGTAAGCATTGGCTGCCTCGGGAGTCATCTCACCCCGGTCTTTTTCAGCCGCCCGCCAGCGTCTGACACAAAGGCAGCGCAAGGCGAGGCAGCTAGCCTCCGTGGCCAGGCAGGGCAGGTGAGGCGAGGCAGCTAGCCTCCGTGGCCAGGCAGGCAGTGCCAGGCGAGGCAGCTAGCCTCCGTGGCCAGGCAGGCGGTGCCAGGCGAGGCAGCTAGCCTCCGTGGCCAGGCAGGCGGTGCCAGGCGAGGCAGCTAGTCTCCGTGGCCAGGCAGGCAGCGCCAGGCGAGGCAGCTAGTCTCCGTGGCCAGGCAGGCAGTGCGAGGCAGCTAGCCTCCGTGGCCAGGCAGGCAGTGCCAGGCGAGGCAGCTAGCCTCCGTGGCCAGGCAGGCAGTGCCAGGCGAGGCAGCTAGCCTCCGTGGCCAGGCAGGCAGTGCCAGGCGAGGCAGCTAGCCTCCGTGGCCAGGCAGGCAGTGCCAGGCGAGGCAGCTAGCCTCCGTGGCCAGGCAGGCAGTGCCAGGCGAGGCAGCTAGCCTCCGTGGCCAGGCAGGCAGTGCCAGGCGAGGCAGCTAGCCTCCGTGGCCAGGCAGGCAGCGCCAGGCGAGGCAGCTACCCTCTGCGGCCAGGCAGGCAGTGCCAGGCGAGGCGGCTAGCCTCCATGGCCAGGCAGGCAGTGCCAGGCGAGGCGGCTAGCCTCCGTGGCCAGGCAGGGCAGGTGAGGCGAGGCAGCTAGCCTCCGTGGCCAGGCAGGGCAGGTGAGGCGAGGCAGCTAGCCTCCGTGGCCAGGCAGTGCGAGGCGAGGCGGCTAGCCTCCGCGGCCAGGCAGGCAGTGCCAGGTGAGGCAGCTAGCCTCCGTGGCCAGGCGAGGCAGCTAGCCTCCGTGGCCAGGCAGGCAGTGTCAGGCGAGGCAGCTAGCCTCCGCGGGCAGGCAGGCAGTGCCAGGTGAGGCAGCTAGCCTCTGCGGGCAGGCAGGCAGTGCCAGGTGAGGCAGCTAGCCTCCGTGGCCAGGCAGGCAGTGCCAGGTGAGGCAGCTAGCCTCCATGGCCAGGCTGTGTCAGCTGGAGGAGCCAGGTTAAAGAGGCCTAGCTGGATCCTGCCGTATGTCACTGTGTGGTTTGGGCTCTCACTACAGCATATGGTGCGGTGTATTTTTATAATGTAATCATTCCTCCTCCTGCAACAACACCGTTAAAACTTTCTGCATGCTGGGGCAAGAATCCAGTCAAGAGTCCCGCTGACCCAGACACAGCAGAGCATAAACAGTGGGGCTAGGGTCTTGGCAACACACACTAGCGCACATGGACACGCGCGCTCGCACACACACACGCACGCACGCACACACACACATGCTGCCCCATGCAGCTCTTGTGGGTGCATTTGATGCCTTGGTCGTCCGGAGGGGGCCCTGGCATTGTTGTCGAACCTTCCGGGGGTCTGTTATTCTCTCTTTTGTCTCTCAGGGTTTTCTGAATTATTAGTTCAAAGGAAGGTCATTGGTGCAAAAATATGCAGACGCCTTTTCAGTGGTTTTATGAGTGTTTACTTGACCAACTGTAACCTGCCATATTGTGAGGTGACTCAACTTCCGCCGTCATGGAGGGACAGCAAGACGGCGAGGTCAGCTGGAGTTCTCTCTTCCAGAAGCCGTTTAAGTGACATTGATTTGAGCTCTCAGGTCGTAAATGTAATTAACAGGCTTGCTCAAGCCTGTAATTAGGGCCTCTCCCCATGCGTCACCAATGGCGTGTCCTCCCCTTCGCCATCCATTATCAGCTGTCAATATCTCTCTGTGCACTTGACAGCCAGGCTGCTGCTCTCCTCAAGGCGTTCCTCCAGATATTATTAGTTGCTGGTCTACTGACAAAGAAATATTAACAACAATAATAAATAGGAATAATAAGGAAACAAGCACCCTCACCACACATGCCTATCATATTTAAACACAGACGCAGATTCACTTCCTGGAAAAAAGTGGCTGGTAACTTATCCGTCTGTTTTTTCTGCCATTTAATTATCAGGCCCCGTGTTTGAAAAATGCTTCCTGGAGGAATGAGAGGCACTGGCTCGGCTGTCACCTGACCTGTCAGGCTGTCACCTGACCTGCCGCTGCGGCGCAGCAGAATTGACAGCATGATTGAACGGGATTGTCTTTGCCGTATCCCCCCGGCTCGTTAGGGAAACAGCAACCCGGGTTCGGGGGGGTTCGGGGGGCGCTGACAGGCTGATTCCATGTGATGGGGTGCCCTCCGCGCGGGCGCGCTATCCCCTCGGCTGCCGGGGCAAACACTGCGCCCTGTGTTGATGGCGGCGGCGGCGGCCGGGCACGCAGATCGCGTTTCCAGCAGAAGCAGGAAGTGAGAATTGGAGGGTTCCTGCTACCAGGCCCCTCTTTCCTCCCGTTCCTACACGGAGCCAAACTCAAACCATGTGTTGTTCGCACCCTGTGGACCTCTGCATACTGCCGGCCTCGCTGGCTAGCTGGCTGACTGGCTGACTGACTGACTGCCTGACTGGCTGACTGACTGACTGACTGGCTGCCTGACTGACTGGCTGGCTGACTGACTGCCTGCCTGCCTGACTGACTGACTGACTGGCTGCCTGACTGACTGGCTGACTGCCTGACTGACTGACTGACTGACTGCCTGACTGGCAAGTGCTGCGGTCCTCCTCACAACATGAGATGTCAGGAAACAGTTCAGCCCCGCCCCTCGCTGTAAGTCTATTGGGGTCTCTGGGGAAAAGGGGTAATTGATTCCTCTATATGTCCGGTCTCTAAAGACACACCCCTCCTTCTGCGGGCTTTCACTGGAGGTTAGGCCCCTCCTTCTGCGGGCTTTCACTGGAGGTTAGGCACACGATGGATGTGATTGGGGAAGTACAGTAGTCTGTCTCCAGGGTCAAAGGTCACTTCCTGTTCCTCAAGCTGCCACGGGTTAATTAGGAGCAGATTAAGAAGAATGGCTTCAACTCACAATGACAATGGAGGAACTGGCCCACGGATAGATTGTAGGTAAATCCAACACTGCGTTTAAGTGCCTAATTGCACAGTAATTAATTACATAAATCGATGGGGGTTGTAATTATCACAAAGAAGTGGACGCATTTGTGATGGAAAAAAGTTATGTATTATGATCAATTTAAATCAAATTGAATTTCAATAAAAATATGCCATTGGCACAGAATAAACAATGCTGCAGCAAAAGTTTGCAATGCATTTTAAAGCTTCATTTTAAAGCTTCATTTTGATCATAAAGCATCATAATTAGCTAGACCAGCAAACAAAGTTTGCCCACTAAGGGGTTAAACTATTCCTGTTACGCAGTTGGCTCGCAAACTCCTGATCTGTCAGCACTTGATGTGTGGATTTGTTTGTCCTTTAAGAGAAAGCAGGGTGGAGGAGAGAGAAGGGATAGAAAGAGAGAGAGAGTGAGAGACGAGAGAGAGAGAGACAGAGACAGAGACGGGAGAGAGAGAGTGAGTGAGACAGACGAGAGAGAGAGTGAGACAGAGACGAGAGAGAGGGAGAGAGAGTGAGACAGAGACGAGAGAGAGGGAGAGAGAGAGAGAGACAGATGAGAGAGAGTGAGAGAGACAGAGATGAGAGAGAGGGAGAGAGATAGTGAGTGAGAGAGACAGAGACGAGAGGGAGAGAGAGAGACAGAGGCGAGAGGGAGAGAGAGAGACAGAGGCGATAGAGAGGGAGAGAGAGAGACAGAGACGAGAGAGAGGGAGTGAGAGAGAGAAGAGAGGGAGAGAGAGAGAACCAGGAACTATGTTGTAGTTAGAGTTGTTGGGTGCTCCTGCATTTCTTCATGTTGGAAAATGGGCCTCTGGCTCCTCAAACAGCCCCTGCAGGCCTTCATCACATCACTGCCTTAATAAGCACTTCTGATTAAGACTCATAAAGAATTGAATATAAACACAGCCTGAGCCAGCTCTGTTTCACTACAAACACACCGAGTCTGTGCCAGCTGTTGACTGTCGATTCTGCACTCAAACTCAGCCGCCGGGACGGAACGTCTGTGTGTACCTGACTGTGTGTGTCAGGAACACACAGACACACAGAGTGACGAGTCAGAGTCACTGAAGTACACTATTTAATAGTGACATGTTCTAGCATGGGAATATCCTTAACGTGAGGTTAAGGCGAGGTATTTACCTGCACTGTGAGGTATTTACCCTTTGAAAGTATGTTGATGGAAAGCGAGGCTGATTGGGTGGAATACCTGTGTGTACCCTACATCCTCCCACTTCCAAATGGCTGTTTACAGAAAACACTGCCTGATGATGAAGGGATAATCTGTCCAAAATATGTGCCATTGCCCCGCCCCCCTCCTCTCTCTCATTAAAGGAACACTATGTGCCAATTTTCAACCAGCTTTGTATCATTACAAAATCAGTAGCAGATCAGAAAGCTCTAAACCGTTTTGCAGACATTCGTTTAGTTTGACAGTTATTGAGAGTTGACTTGAGTGAAGTTGTGGACCAGTGATGTCATTCATTCATAAACAAAAATGACATCACTGCTCCACAACTTCACTCAAATCAACTCTCAATAACTGTCAAACTAAATGAATGACTGCAAAACAGTTGACAGTTTTCGGATCTGCTACTGATTTTGTAATGATATACACAAGTGGTTGAAAATCAGCATAGTGTTCCTTTAACATTTGCAACAAAGAGAAAGCTCCTGCACACACTCAGTAGTTTGCATGGGACACTACGTACGTTTACCCCCCAAAGACACAACACAAGCAGCCTATAAAACAGTCTAGTTACAGGGCTCCTATGTTGGCATTCTCACTGGCGCTGGCAAGTCTTTAGTGTGTGATTGTTCAGGCCGTGGTCCAGACTCGTTCCTCTCCTCTCTCTCATGTGAAAGTCGCCCCCCCCTCCCCCTCCCCCTCGCAACCCCCCATTTTTGTCTAATGAGACACATTGTGTGGACACCTGTGGGCTGCCATTTCCACTGGGGGGGGGGGTGTGTGGTGAGGGATGGGGGCGTGGCCGCGTTGCCGGCTTTTAATCGAGACGCGTTGACTAATCGCCCAAGGATTATGCTCTTAGACAAGGTCTCTTTCATTCTGACACTCCATCCACTGCAAGACTCTATGGAGATGGTGGTGGGGGGGAGGGGGGAGGGGAGGGGTGGTGAGTGGGTGGGGGAAGGTTTTTCAGGGGGTGTGTGGGGGGGAAGTACAGATGGCATACTGTACCTGTGTGTGTGTGTGTGTGCTTTGTTTGATCATGCCCGAGACTTCTGCATGCTCACAGAAACACACACACACACACACATACACGCACACACACACACGCGCGCGCGCGCTCGCGCCCCGCGGCTGGATGTTCCCCCTTGTCCTGTCCCGTCCCGTCACGGCCATGGGAGACAGCTCTGCATATTTCTCACAGCGATCACACACTGTGCTGTTAACAGCGGAGGGATAAGAGGGATGCGTTTGTGTGGGATTACCGGCCCCGCACCCGCACCCGCACCCGACCCTTGTGCCAGTGTGGTACAGTTAGTTAGAGAGAGAGAGAGAGAGAGAGAGAGAGAGAGAGAGAAAATAAACGAGGCCAACGCTTAATTGATTTTGAACAATAAAAGCATTGTAGCGTTTCACTTTATGTCTTCGGAGCACCCTGCTCTCAGTGCTCACTATGCCCCAAGGAGTTGACGGCGGCGTGTGTATTTGGGAAACTTGCCCTTTCTTCTGCTGATTTACAAACAAACATAGTCACACACGCACACACACACACGCACACACACTCGCGGACACACACACACACACTCGCGGACATGTGCACGGACGCGCTCTGACTGAGATTGAGTTTAGCGTGCCATGAATGGTTTGTTAGTGTGTGTTTGGGAGTGGGCTGTGGACCTGTATATTGTTGTATGTAAATGAAGCGCGGAGACGATGTCGGGGCGCCCCGGCGTAGCGCGGTCCTGATGTTACCCAGACTCCTCTGCTGTGTATTCGAGTGCTTGATGAGGTCATTCATAACACATAATACACACACACACACACACACACTCTCAGACTCGTATAGGCATAGGTTGAAGCCAAGTTTTAGGCCGAAGCTCAACTGATTTTCTAGCTCATAACACTGCGACAGTCAGATAGGATATGTAATTGGTCTATAATTTTACTTAAAAAAAATCTATTCCACATCCCATTCTTGTTTATCTAGTTTAAATCAGGTAACATACTACAAGGAGCAGAAAGGCGTGGGCAGAAGACCACCATGGGTCCAGACAGAGACAGGCCTAAGTTGGAGTCACAAAACGAATGGAAGGAGCAGTGCAAACTAACAGTGGGTCTACTGGGCTCACCTGGCCACCGGGGGTCAGACAGCGGGCACCAGCAGACGGCCCTGGTATCGCTGTTCCAGGCCAGGTTCTCTTTTAGGGGACTTTTTTAAATCACATTTGTTTGACCGTTTGCCTGAAAACACTTTGCCTTGGTGAAGACAGAGCTTAGCCACAAAGCAAAGCTTGTGATTTTTGTTGGTCAGCCTTCGTTCCGATCCTCATCTATGTTCACAAGCTCTGGAGAGGGACCAAAAGAATGAGATTGCGCATGTGAGTGGCCGCAATGCGTTTCTCTGCATTGTGCGGTGCACCGAGCTCCTCGCACATGTGTGAGGAGCACATGTGTGAGGAGCACATTGATCTGGAGGGAACTCACAGTTGAGCTTCTGCTCCTCCACATCAAGAGGAGACAGTTGTGGTGGTTCCGCCACCCGGCAAGGATTCCCTGCGGAGCGGTGTCCGGGTAGTGTAGGGGTAGATTCCCTTCCTACCAACACAAGGTTCATATCCACGTGTTACCTCCGGCTTGGTCGGCCGTCCGTACAGGCACGATTGGCTGTGCGTGAGGATGGGAAGCCGGATTGGGGGTATGTGTCCCCAGGGTGACAGGGTCCACTTGAAAAGGTGGTCTGGGCACGGAACGTTTGCGAATGTGACCGCCAACCGGTGTACCGAACCACATAGACAACACACGGGCGAAGATACACTCCAGGCGTAGTTGATGACGCGAGTATACTCTGCAAGTGTTCCGTTCTGTTCCGTTCCCGAGCACAGGAAAGTGATGTGAAAGCTGACCAGCAGGGGAGAGGCGAAGGGGGCAATCATAATAATCTTGATTTATTTTCTACATGTCACTAAACAGCATCGTGCAGTTGGTACCTTGCAAAATATGCTTCATGCACAATGTCAGGTAGCCTATTGTGATGGAATGGAACGCAACGGTTTCTGTGAATCTGAGTATCCTTCTCTCATAAGGTGTGACATGCTGCTTTTCCAGATTCTCCCTGCCACAGTCAGGCCTGTAAAGCCTGTGGGTTTCAGGTTTCACACACACCACTCACATCAAGGTGGAGCTGGATCAAGACTGTGTGCACGCCGCCACACGGTAAGCCCTCTGTGAAAAGGATCTGCTGCTGAGCAAGCAAAAGCCCCACGACAACCATGTCACATGACAAAGGAGGGCAACACCACACTGACTTTTGTCTGTTTCAAAGGCCTCTGTCAGAGTAGCACGTTCATATTGTTCTCTCGATGAACTCGTCCGGACGTTTCTGTTTGCACGAGGGAACCAGCAGGATGGGGCTCTTAAGACGTTTTGCGTGTTCCGATTTGTCACGGTGACAGACTTTGAAAGGGTCCTGCCTGTGTGGCAGGCCGGGCTGGGCTCAGGTGCACCACGTCAGCCATGTTTGCTTAGTGGTCTTGTCGTGCGTTCAGTCATCCTTGAGTGTACTCTCTGAAGGAGCGCGACTCGAGCAAACACGGATGAGAACATCATGCGTGAGGAAGCCGCCGCAGTTCAACATCAGGCTCATACAACCAGCGTCCAAAGTGCTTTAGCTGGATCCTTTACTTCGGATCGATTGTATGCTTTCACTTCTAAGATCACATTTCTCTGTTCCAAGTTCTACTACTTGTGTGTGCTGCCTACCTGGAAGCAGCTGCGTGTGTGTGTGTGTGTGTGTGTGTGTGTGTGTGTGTGTGTGTGTGTGTGTGTGTGTGTGTGTGTGTGTGTGTGCGTGCGTGCGCGCGCTGATTCACTCCACTGCTATGGAAAACCATAACAATGGAAATAAATTAAACAGCACTAAAGCATGTGCGGTCGGGGGAGATAGAAAAGCGAGACATACTTTACAGAGAAGGGGAGGGGCCAGGCTGAAGCTGAGGCTGCAGGATATGAATAGGTGGGTGTGTGTGTGCGTGGGTGGGTGGGTGTGTACGCGCACGCGCGCGTGTGTGTCTGTTTAGATGGCCATGTTTATGAAGCACAAGGCAGAGAGCGGAGTGTTTGGCCCTCCAGGTGTGTGTGTGTGTGTGTGTGTGTGTGTGTGTGTGTTTGGCCCTCCAGGTGTGTGTGCCGGTGGTTGTCAGGGCTTGCGAGGCCCGCTGCGGAGGTGGCTACGTGACAGGCGTAATGATAGGCTGTGGCGGGTGAAGACATGAGTGTGTATGTGTTTGCCTGCAGGCATGTGTTAGCCTGGCTGCTGATGACACACACACACACACACACACACACACACACACACACACACACAGAGTCAACAATGTACCATACTGTACTGTATATCAGACTTCACATCCCACGCAGTGCGAGCAATTAGACCCGTGACATCAGGATGAGTGGGCACTTGCCAAGTGGCTAAGAGCTACGAGTCTGGGGTCAGATACTCGACGGCAACCAATCAGCACGGTCTAAAGTGCACCAGGTGACTTGAGGAGTCAAGTTCAGGTTCAGCTCTAACCTGGCACAGAGAGGGGTCAAGTTTGGTTGTCTCTGACTTGTGGACTTAACAAGGTGGTCTGTGTTGCTCCACTAGTAGCTCTGCAAGGTGAAAGTTGACTGGATCAGCTTTGTTTTGACTCCCTCAGCTCCCCAGCTGCCAAACTCTCTAATCCCAGAGGATGACAGGCTGCTGGTGAGTCCACGGGACTTCTGCTTGTGAGTCCAGGTTTGTTGTAATTGTGAAGTGTGAACCCAAACAAATCAAATAGAAACATGCTACAAATCAAACTTTTCAACTACAGTATGTTTGGACCAAAGAAAATTTACTGTAATAGGTGTGATGGCCCCCCTAAGACATTTGTCTGTCAATTCATGTTACAGGTTATAGGCATAAAGTTTCAATTTGTGGTCGCTGATCAGATTGATAAATATCTCTATCGTGCTAAATGCCATACAATCATAGATTGTAAAAAAAAAAGTGGGGGGAGATGGATGGACGTAGTCAGTGTGATGTCACCCATAGATTTCTGAACTCGTTTGGCTGTCACCATCTTGGTTTTTGGAGCCAGAAGTGACCATGTTTGACGAGAGGGGGTTTGCCACAGAGCCGCAGGCTGCGCTGCCTGCTATTGGTCCAGGTGACCTATCAATCAGGCCCAAAACATACAGTAGTATTTTTTTTAATTCTGTTTGACTCTAAACTCGTGAGCTGTATAATAATTCACCCCATACAATTCTCATGAAAGGTGAAATTACCGAAAACGTTTTTTGTACCAGCCTGTAAACATGTTTATTCCTGCTGTAAAGTCGGGCATTTTAACATGGGGGTGAATGGGGAATGACTCCTTTTTGGAGCCAGCCTCAACTGGCCATTCGAGGAACTACAGTTGTCGGTACTTTCCCCCTCAATTTTCAGAACCGGAACTTGGGGGCTTGCATATGATGCAAGCTGTTCTTCTCAGGTCAGCACATGTATTCTTAAACGCAAGCTTAGATCCGCAGATGTTTATAAATTAGTCTCCTGTTTTATGACAAGCACATACCTGGAGCTCATTAAGACGCACTACCCTCTCCTGTCATTTACAGTCATGCGTAAAGATACAGTGCTGCTCGACAAAGATGCTTATTGTTGTGGCTTGCCATGAGGCCTTTGCGTCTCAGGGAGGCAGAACCGGGCTGTGGCTAGCCGCCTCACACAAGAAAGCTCTGAGGAGGACCTCTCCAGCGCCGGGGCGTCCCACCATGCCGGCCGCATCCGCCCGCCCGCTCGATTCTGCATTGCCCTGTTCTTTGATACCGCAGCGCGCACACACACACACACACACACACACACACACACGCACACACACTCAGAGACAACAGGCGAGCTATTGTCTTGTCTCATATAGAATCGTCTCAGAACTACTCGTGTCTGCATGTGTGATCTTATGGTATGCGCTGTTCTTGTGTATAGGTCAGTTGGTATGTTGCTGCTTTATATCAAGATGCCTCTCAAACTGCCGGTTTAACATCTTAAAACAAAGTCATATGAGGCGAGTTACAGGACAGATGAGTTGCATTTAGAAACTGAAAAGGTCCACACACACAATCCCCCTCAAACCAATCAGTTGCCACACCACGCGCCCGATACCACAGCGCAGTCATACGAGTTTACGCCAATCGGATCGAGAGCGGCCGGTGCGACCCAACGTGGGCCAGCGAGGGGGGGGGGGGGGGGGGGTGGCCGGGTGGCTTTTTGTCCACAAACATCAGACACCATTGTCAAGTGCCTCTATGCGAGTCCTCGAGATTATTTTTCCCTATTTTCATCTTCTATTCTAAATTGGACTCTAATGGAGCGCAGTTCAAAGGAGCGGAGAGGATATGTCCTGCTGTCTCGGGGCTTAGCGCGAGTTCAAAGCCGTCCAACTGTTGACAACAGCTGGCTTTCTCGGGAGCAAACTGGCTCTGTCTTTCTCTTACTGTACAAAGAAGCTACCGCTAACGCCATACATCTCCCCATGCGCTGCAGCAGCGCGGCGCTTTACGATTCAGACGGCATTAAGCTGTCTGGAGACGTATCAAAGCTTCCTTCCTCCATCGCTGTACTCGTGTTGTTCTTGCTCTGCACTTCATTTCTTCTCCAGTCACAGAGGCTGCGGTGCCCAGAGGCAGTGTCAGTGCTTATATTTGTGATTTTCTTGGCAGAGGAACAATGGCTTAGTTTAGGGAGTGCATTCCTGATTATTGACACACTGCGGTATGGAGAAGGATTAGCGGAGCGTCTTTTGGTTTTCTGATTCCTCGGCTTCGGCTCGTGAGCAACACCTGGGCGTCTCCACGGCAACGGGGCATCACAATGAAACAGTGATTTCGCCACCAACCGGTTCGACAGAGAGTGCAGCGGCGGCGGCGCTTGTGCAAGGAGGGTCACTCTATAAAGAGAGGAGAATGAGGAAAATGTGTGCTAAGTCCACCCCAATACAGTGCCACGTTAAATCACTGCGGAGCACACCAGGTGCTCCGCAGCTACTGTGAGAGATCAACTTGTGACAGCTTTGCAACCATTTTGAACGAGAACACGATTGCATTGCACACGATAACATAGGGTTTTTCTCTCTTCAAATCGGGCCTCTTTCCATTTGTTTTATAAATATCTTGAACTGTTTTGTCCTGTAGAAAGAGGGTTGAGATGCTGGTTTGTGGTCCCTGCAAGAGGGTTGAGATGCTGGTTTGTGGTCCCTGCAACAGGATCTGTTCCCATTCTGACAGCCCTGATTACCTGTGTCCGGCCGGCCCACGTGCTGTGGTCTGTGGTGAGATGGCCAGATAGTCGGGGACTGAGGCAGCATTGTTAGCCAACAAGCAGCATGCTGAGAGGGTCTCCCAGCGACCTGCTCTCCTCAAGCTTATCAGCAGGAGCCCACAGGGCCCGTATCACCGTATCAAGCGTCCTGGAAAAGACTTCCACTGACATCATGGCCTCCAGGGTCGAACACGGTTACGTTTTTGACCCTTGTGAAGTTTCTGCCTTTCTGCTAATTTTGCTTTGGTTTTGCTCGTTGTTGTTTTTTTCCACACCACTGTAGGACGGCATAAAAGAAAACATCAAACCATTAAATCGACTTGCGTCAGCGACATTTTGAAAATGCCCCGTATCAAATGTTCCCACCATGATGAAAAGGCAGAACAACATTACCAACTCTCTCCAATCCAATATGGTAGTAGTGAAATCAAATCCAGAATGCAGGATTAATTTCTGTATGGGGTTGAGGTTTATTGTTTCCGTGGTAAGCCATACCAAGTCTCAGAAATAAACACGATTGGTCAATGCCGCCGCGTGTTGCATTTATTTCCTACCAGCTGCTTACAAGTCATTTTGGAGTCAGAATCCGTTTGGGCTTGCCTCATAGTTAGACTGATAGACACCCAGGTTTTCAGTGGTTTCTGACGTGACGTAAATGATGTTTGTTTTAATTTACAGAACATTCCTTGTATAAGTTCAAATCTGGCACTTGTCCAGGAATATTTTTGGCTGGAAACACCCACACTTTGATTGACTACTACTCCAACCCGCAGAGTGCGGTTGCAGTTCGGAAAACAATAAAGTCTCATCATGTTGTCCTCGTGAACATAGTTTATGATAAGTAATTATTTGTATTCCCCGCTTTTATTAGTGCGATGCTTTACATAGCGTACAGTCTGTCCCGCTGTGAGAGTGTGAAACAGAACGCTCGCGATCTCTCACGGGGGCCGTCTGTAGCGGCCTCTATCATGATCACATTTCCGATCAAATCGTTTCTGCTCAAACTTTAACGTTTCCCCAAATCTCAGGTCTCTCAGCGTCGGGAAATTAGTTGTATTGGAACTGATAGCGCCTTGATTCATTCATGCAGCTTCTCTATGCTTTCCTGTGTGGAGCTATGAGCCATGAAGACAAGCAGATGGTTATCGCTGCCTGCTGAGCAGAGAACACTGCGTCCAGATGAACTAACTGTCCATGCATCCTCCCAGAGGTGACTGTAGTAGTCGAGAGAGCAGAAACTTTATCTCAAACTTCCACCAACAGTGTTACTAATGAGCACTGATAAAGTCAGGTATTTAGGGCATTCGAGTACCCCTGTCATGTGCAATTAGTGGTGATACTGCTTGGCAGTCCAGACAGACGGCGAATACGCCAAGTCGGGGGAAAACCCCGTCATTTTCGAGCACATCTCTGAGTCATTGAACAATTTCAGCTGTCTTGCTGGTGGCTCACCTGGACTGTATTACAAAACACAGATCTCAGATGATGCTTTTACCTAATGTGATTTCTTTCTTGTAGTCCTCAACATATATTTCCCCAATGGATAACTGTGCTTTTACTTCATGACTCCATTTCCTGACTTGGTGCTCAGAGGCTCATTGCTGCCTCCCCCTCCCCAGACTACCTTCTACAAGCCTGGCTTTCTAGACTCCTTTACCCACACTACTCAGCTTTTGAGAACTTGAGTACTGTAATTGCATGCCAACAACCCCAATTCTTCACAAAACAGTCATTCATTCATTCATTCATTTGACATATGTCCGTTTGCAAAATGTGTGTCTATATTTCTCTATCATATAATTGTTCGATGTGTTATTATTACTACTGTAATGTGTTACTGTTGTGTCAGCTAGCCCTCCTTTCCCTGTTCTCTCCATATAGTCTCCCATACTCTCTCTATACTCCCATACTCTTCCATACGCTCTCTCCTCTCCCACATTTCCCATTCTCTCCCCACCTCCTCCCTCCCCCTGCTCTCTTCTCCCCCACACCCCCCCCCCCCGCCCCCCCCCTTCCCCTCTCCTGCTCTCTCCTCTTGCTCCTTCCCCACCTCCTATACTCTCCAACATTTCCCATTCCCTCCCCACCCCATCACTCTCTCACATTCCCCCTGCTCTCCTCCCTTATCCTGCTCTCTCCTCTGCTCTATCCTATATTTCTATATTTTCTATATTTCTCTATCAATTGCTCAAAGTGTTATCCTGCCCACTGCCATTTACAGAAATTACAAAGTACACGGGCCAATCAGGGACCTGTTGACACTCTGCAGAAAAGACAGGTCTTCGCAGGTCCTCCGAGTGCATTTTTGGATCGGATTTGGCAACGCTGATTGGCTGAAGGAGCGGTCTGTCAACGCAAGTGCTCCCGCCCACTGAAATCGATGCGGGCGGCGTCCGATTCGGGAGTCCGGCCCGAATACGTAGAGAATAGAATGTGAGATCACATGATCAGGATGGTTTTTACCAGGCTAAAGTTCAAGATGTAATCTATAAAAAACAGACAACGCAGTCTAAAATAAACGTGGATTTGAAAAGGTCAGCTGAGAGCAGGCGTGGGTGGCAGCCCAGAATAGCACATCAACTGTGGAAGAAAAACAAACATCCTTCCTGATACCTAAGATGTCAAGGAGCGTAATCTAAGCGGGGGAATGAAGGCTTGCTGAGCAGAGTGCCGTGGAACCGGACTCAGCCTGTTCCGGAGCCTCTTCACTCACAACAAGTGGTTTTGTTTGGCACTGTCCCTTTGTTGACGCTGTCAGGTTCTCATGCCTATTAGGTTGCTGTCGACCAACGGGCACCATGATGACATGCACCGCACAATACCATCGTGCTGGCACTGCGTCATTGTCGAATTATCGCCTGCTTGCTTGGCTGGAATGCTTGTTCTGGACCACTGTGGTAGAATAGCTCACAGGCTTTTGTCCTGCGCCTGGAGACATCTGGCACATGCGATGTAGTTTGTACAGCGTGGACGGATGAGGTAGTACGGTACGTTTTTTTTTTTTTTTGCTTTGCCTTAATGCCAGGGACATGTTTTCGTAGAAAGGCACTGTGACATCATTGACAGGCCTGACACACATGCACCCGAAACTCAAGGAGGAACGGTCGTGTTTCGTTTTTTTCGCCCCTGGTCATACTCCTTCTACCCATGCCGCATGTGGCTGGTGTGTGTCATGGTGTGTGTGCCTTGTCATGCTGATGAGGAAGTCGTGTCTTTTTTTCTTCTTCTCCTCTTGATGGCTCATCTCTGTGTGGGGCACTTGAGTTGGGTCGGGCCCTTTTCGGAAACAGAAACGCTACCCGCCAGTCAGCGACGAGCCTCGACGGCTCCTGCCAAGGTCTCCTGGTATACGGCAGCGTGGGAAGTTTGCTGAACTTCCCGACCCCACGCATCACCGCAGCGCATTGACCCTCGTCACGTGACAAAGGAATGTTCCGCGTCTTTTGTTTTAACAGCCGTGGCACTCTCGGAGTTGAGAGCAATTTTGCATACTATAGAATGATCAGCGGCTTGGCATTTTGCCCCTCCATTCTCCCTCCAGTGTTCTTCCCAAATAGGATTTGCAGGCAGCTCTCTCTCTCTCTCTCTCTCTCTCTCTCTCTCTCTCTCTCTCTCTCTCTCTCTCTCTCCTGCATCTTTTAAATCACTTCAACCGCTGCCGAAGCGCTTTTCACCCGAGGCGGGCCGGGCACCAATCTAATGGCATCATTTGGGCCCACTCACATCCAGAACCGACCCCCCCCCCCCCCCTACTTTCTCTTTTCCTCCGCTGAAGGTTTAGTGAACGGGCGAAAACAAAGGCCCGGCCCAGTGAAGCGCATCTCGGCTGGCCCGACTGAATAGAGGGGCCCCTTTCATGGCTGTTTATGAGCACCCCTCTTCAAAAACACACATACAAATCACATCCAGTTCTTCCCCTGGCTCCCCTGATACAAGCATGATGGGAGGGGAGGGAGGGAGGGAGGGGGGGGGGTGGATCTTGCGGTACGTGCCGCTCTCTCGCTCTCTCTCTCTCTTTTCATCCATTCCGATTGATGCATTTTTCACCCTGCGTCACCCCATCTTTACGTTTGATCCGTGGGGTTTGTCACCGTGGGGTTATTATTCAGAAGTTACATAAGAAGAAGAAGAGGTTGGGCATCTCTGCTGAGAGCATCATTAAAAACGGGTGATGTAACAGCAGCGAGACAGAAGGCGGAAACCAAAGCTGCCTTTTTTATATTGTCCACACAGTCATTGGCTCATCAAAGGGCAGGATATCATTACGAAGAAGACAATCATCTCTATTGCCAAACAACACCACGCACACCCATGTGTGGGTGTCACAGATCTATAAATCACACACACAACCCGAGTGGCATCACGTTTGCATTGGCTATGGGGATAAGGAAGAGATTCAAGAGATATTGTGTTCCTGCCCTATCTGTCTGTGTCTGCACGTGTGTTTATGAGAGAGAGGGAGGGAGAGAGAGAGAGAGAGAGAGACAAAGACTTTGCATGCAAACTTGTGGGTGCATACCTCTTCCACTGGGTCAGACTTGGGGGTCAAGATAGCTGACAACCTTTTTAACAAATTGCAAGTCATCCCACCTTGAAGTAGTCCTCCTCTTTCTAACTACCTTTTTCCGCTGTGTGTCATATCTCTGTGGTGGTTCCACAGGTAAGGTTTGATGGACAGGAGGAATGTGGTGGGCGGAGGGGGGGGGGGTTGTTTTGTCATGGCCGCCCATTCTTTGGGTGTTCTTAAGCAAACAGAGCGGCGCTATGTCCTGTTTTTACGGGTTTCACACGTCACTGTTCAAACTCTCAAACAGACTGGTCCCCAAGAGTACATGCAAGAGAGTAAACACTGCTTCGATACTGCACCACACTCACCTGCTAGCTAAAAACACACAGGCTAACGCTTGCACATACTACACACCTTTTATGCAATTAAGTCATGCAATGCAACAGGATGTGAAGGGACACAAATTATCTTATGGGGGGGGGTAAGTTTTTGTCATTTATAATAAAGCAACAAAGCTGTGATATATCAATCAATATTCCCTTTTGTTTCACATGACTGTAATGTGGTTTATCCACACTGGATACATAGTAGCTACATCAACAATCGTGTCACTCTTATAAAGTGGCACGTCAGCCTTGTGTTGATCTTTAGTTTAAGGGGTCATGACCTCTGACAACTGTAGCGCCTTTTCAAAATGCCTTTTTTATTAAAGGCAAAATTCTGATTTATTTTTCTGGAAGCTTTTCCATCGTCCACATGTCAGGAAGTATCAGCGCCATTTTTAACTCAGCACAGGTTCGAGATGGGCGCCGGGGTGCTAGATGTCATCTTGAAGTGACAGACGGTAACAGCGCCCCGTGTCTGGCTGTGTGTGTGTGCCAGCTTCATTGAGTGCGACGTAAGTCAAATGCACGGATGGATGGAAAAACTTGGGAATTCCGTGGGAAAGTTTCAAACGGCCATAAAAAGATGGCTTTCCAATCGGCCCCGTGAATACCACCGAAACATATTGAGCCGAGTCTATTTTCGTCACTCGTGCCATGGAAAAAGATGGAGGAAGCGCGTGTGGCGTGCTCAGAAGTGTAGGCGCACTGTAGTTTATGTAAGCCCGTGTGAAGCAGTTGGGTGCGTATGTGTCTGGACTTGTGTGTCGCTGCTGTCGTGTTGCTTCACTGTACTGCCGAGCTGAGCGCAGCCCCGCTAACGCTGTCCTCCCTAACACAAACATCAAGCCACCAAACAGCACCTACTACTGCCCTCTTTATCGGCCCTGTTCTTTCTGCCTTCTTTAAATCTGTCTCTCATATACGAGGCATTCCTCTGTGGTTGTGTAACGTGGTGATTTGAGGCGAGGCGAGAGGAGTTATCACACAGCGGAGAGAGAGAGAGAGAGAGGGGGAGAGAGAGAGGGAGAGAGAGGGAGGGGTGAGTCTTTTGCTGGGTTTTCATGGCCGTCCGTGTGCTCATATTTCTCTGGGTAGCAGCAGGCTTATCGCTGGCCTCCTCAGCTCCTTCCGTCATGCGTGGCCTACTTTCATCTCTCCTGTGTACTGTAAAGCGCCCCCCTAACAACCCTGCACACGATTAAAGCAAACATCTTAATAACGGCCTGCCTCATTATCAGGCCGCGCCGGGGAAACGGCTAAGGTTCAGCAGTCACCTCGTCAGGTTTGCGTTGTGCCCCTCAGAATGAAGGCACGGAGTGAGACCTCCCGCTTATATTTGGTCTATCTTTCTTTCACAGAAGAGGGGAAAAAAATGAATCTTGACGTGAGCTTGTCTGATTTTCTCATTTTGGAAATTGGAGGAATCGACAAGAGTATTGACGTTTTTACGTCGCAATTATTGTTCCCAATGAATCTGCCATATGGCGGGGGATATAATTTAGGGGGTGTTGTGAGTTTATGCAGACAGGCAGCAACCGAGACAGTGAGGTGCAGGTCTGAGTGGAGGGTGTTGCTCTAGAGGGTGCTGTTTACTGGGGAAAACGTGCCGGCTCTCTCTTCCTCTGCTGCTGCTGCTGCTGCTGCTCTCATTGCATCTGACTGCCCGTGATTCATCATTGCGCAACAGAAATCTCCAAAGCATAAAAAAATATACATCTGAAATGTTCCGTACGCCTCTCTGAATCATTGGCCTCGGCACATATTTTTCAACCCAATTCTAGACTAAGGTCAGCTCAAGGAAGGATGATGGTTCGGTGGCACGATGAGGCTATTTAAACTGTTGAGGGATGGTTGAAAAAGGTAACAACAAAAATATATATTATAAAAAGAAATGGATGGTGACTTCTTGGAGGAAAATGTTTTTGGAACAGTGATTCTCAACATGGGGTCCAGGGGCCACCAGGGGTCCATGAGGGAGCTCCAAATGGGTCCCCAGGAGATTTGATGAATTGTTCAACTTCAGCATTATTTAATTGACGAGAAGTGAACACAATTAGAGAATGCAGAAGAATGACTGTTTGGATCATAGGTTCACTGTGATCTCTCGACCTACAGTACAAATAGTCATGGCATTTTAAAAATCATATCCTATAATCATATCTAACAAAAAAACAAACAACATTCTCAGATTTGGGTCCAAGAGACAAATCTCATCAAATGGGGGTCCCTGGCCCTCATGTGGACTAAATTAGGGTCCTCCTTGATATGAAAAAAGATGGAGAATCACAGTTTGAGAATCTGTATAATAATCTGTATAGCGTCTGAAAGAATGTGTGCTATTATGCTGCAAGGCTCCGTAGACCTGGGATTAGGCCTAGGAGATTAGGTGTGTGTGCGTTCCCCACACCTGTGGCTTCCATTTTCACAAACACACACACTCACTCTCACACACACACACACACACACACACACACACACACACACACACACACACACTCACTCACTCACTCACTCACTCACTCACTCACTCACTCACTCACACACACACACACACACACACACACACACACACACACTCTCTCGTTCTCTCTCACTCACACACACACACACACCCACGCACACACACAGACATACACACGCCAGAAGATGTTTACACAAGTTTCACACAGCCAACACGGGCAGATGATGAGCTGTCAGTCAGTCAGACCTCCATCGGCAGAACGGAGACGGGTAAGAATGCGTCGGCGCGCGGCGATGCTTCCACCTGTGCTGTCTGCGGTCTCCTGCAGGCGGTATGGCAGGGTGTAATCCCTAACGTGGCCTGTGTTTACGCTTGTGTTTTAGTTACAGGCCTGATAGCTGCGTGCTTTAGAGCTTAGATGGGACTTCTGCTTGACTTGCTCTTCAGCCTGGCCCCAGGGGCATCCTCCCCAGCCTGCCACACACAGCCTCGACCCCTCCACGCATACTGTGTAGAGTCATCCTCCCCAGCCTGCCACACACAGCCTCGACCCCTCCACGCATACTGTGTAGAGTCAACAAACAGAGAGCTGCTGCACGTCCAGCATACATTTTAGGCATCCATACAATCAGAGTAGGGCTGGAACTAACGGTTATTTTCATTGTCCATTATTTTGTTGATTATTTTCTCGATGAATCGATTAGTTGTTTGATAAGTTGTTCGAAAAAAGGTCGATCAGTGTCGACCCAAAGCCTAAGATGACGACTTCAAATGTCTTGTTTTGTCCACAACCCAAAGATATTCGGTTTACTATTATATAGAGGGGTAAAGAAACCACAAAATATTCACATTTAAGAAGCTAGAGTCAGATATATGTTTTTTTTTTTTTACTTATAAAAAATGACTCAAAGTTGAACCAATGAATCGATTATCAAAATAGTTGGCGATAAATTGAATAGTTGACAACTACTGGATTAATTGTCACAGCTCTAATTCAGTTTAATTAATTGGTTAGTGGTAAAGGCAGTGTAAAGTAAAGGCAGTGTAAAGTAAAGAGTAAAGTAAAGGCAGTGTAAAGTAAAGGCAGTGTCAAGTAAAGGCAGTGCTCAGTATGAAGTTGTTTTCTAAAAGTAGGCCGTTTAAATGCGGAAACTCCTCTCTAAATGTGGACTGCAGTATTTTTCTGTTCATTTGGAGTTTGGATTGCCATAATAGACTCATTTTCAGGGAACATTAAACTGTGGTTATTTCCTTATGTACTCCGAGTATTTGAGGAGGTCTTTTTGGGTTGTTTTTTATGGTTAGTATTTCGTCACGAGTGACGCCGACTGCACCACTGAGGTCATGAATGGGGAGGAGAAAGTACTTTCCAGTGCCAGCGATTTAACTCACTTTTTTATTTTAGGAAATAAGCTAAATTTAGACCGCGGGCTCGGCCAAAGGTTCAGCCCCAAACTCCCTCAATGACACACCTTTCGAGAAGTGACTCTTGACATCTGGTATTTTTATTATAATAATCACACTTTTTTTTTTTCACTTTTGTTTTTTTTTCCACCTTGTTTTGTTTTCTCCCATTTTGTGACAAGAGACACACTGTAAGAAGAAATGATGTGGCTGTTTTTCATTTATACCATTTCTTGGGTGGATTATTATGGAGAGGGGTCTAATTACAAGTCGAGGGAAGGCCATGCTCGGGTGGTGTTTGTGAAAACAGCGTGTTCTTCTGACGTGAGGAGCAGAGGAGGACCAGTAACAGGTCCTCTCTGCTTACACACCCTCCTTACAGCACTACTGTAATGGCTTGCTGTCATGGTGACATTTCAAACCTTCAAAGCAACACGGCCAATTGGATAATGGGATTAGGTTGACCAGTCGGGGGCGCCGCTAACCAAGTCGTGTCAGTACATAAATGTACAGGTGCCAAACTGGCAAAACCGTTACCCGTTACGTAAAGTCTAGGGCCGATAAAAGTGCGTTGTTGGACTCTCGCCGTTCTTCTCGGCGTGGCCGTGACATTGATGAGAGCCACCAGTCGATCAACTCTGTTATTTCTGTCTCCCATGTTTCGCCCCGCTCTCGTCGAGGAGCTCTCAAAGCCCCACAGTTAAAGTAGGTGGTCAGCGAGTTGGAACCAGGTCCTGTGGGTTTGCGGCTTTCAACCATTTTCCAGTTGTACCTCACGTTACATATTCTGACGCTGTTCTACCCAAATGAACCCAGCTGAACAAACGGGAGAGGCAAGAGTTAAGCCGATAGAGCGATGTAATACTATACGCTTGTTGTGTGAAAGTGACGTTTGGCCTCTCTTTTTTTTGCTTCTTTTCCACAGTGGAGGAATCCAGATTCCCGGAATGAGATGCCCTTCCTCGCTCCCCGGGGATGCTTTGCGGTGAGTATATAGGTTCCCAGAGACGTTACAAATGGTCTCCGCTTGCTGTGGTGTCCCGGTGTTAAAGTTCTCTCCTGTAAACCTCAGCTGTGTTTACCTTATCCCTAGACATGTGCTCCTATTTGGGTATCTTGGTTTCCCTAATAAGGTAGTTTCCTCGGGTGCCCTTGTCCTTATCTCCGAGGTGTCATGGCCGCCGGTGTTTTTGCCTTGCCGTTCTTCTTTGCGGCCTTCTTTGTCCGGCTCACCCGGATGCTGTAAAATGTCTTTACTCTCTGGAGAGAACTGGCCGAGTGCCATAGACTTCTAATGTTACTGTGGTTTAGCCTTATAAAACTCTTGACGCAACTCATAGTTTGGCTGTTGGCACAATCGATGGCCAAATGCTGTTAACTATTTAACTTGTTTTAACATCAATCTCTCCTGCCAGGTCGGGCCAATTTCTAATAAATATAGAAAGCAGAAGTCATTTCTCTTTCTTTTTTCCCCCCTCAGTCAGACATGTAGAATGTGGACAAAGTTCTCTGGGAATTTTCTGGTGCGGTTTTTTACGCTGTGTTGAATTTCAACTCTTTTCACAATCTTTGAGGGAGCGCTTAAAAGAGCACCCTCGGCCTCAGAAGGGCATCTTAAAAAGAAATAATTTCAAGACGCGGGGCACTAGAAATTCACAGCCTGCAACGCTGTTTTGCGGACTGTGCTGTAGCCTACGGTACTCAATGTACTCTGCCCCCCCCCCCCCCCCTCTCGCCTCCCCACAACCACCACCCCCCCCCCCACATCCAGTCCCTCCCCACTGGTACCCCCCATCCCTAACTCCCTCCTCCGGCTGGTCCACCCTCTAGCAGCCAGTGTGTGGCTGTCAGCGTGTCACCCCAGGGTGATGCCCCTCTCTCAGCCCCTCGGGGCCTTTTGACTCCGCAGCGCTCTGTGTTTGCCCAATCATTTGGGAGCCGGATACGGGTTTGAATTGTTAACTACAGCAGGTCAGCCTGTGCCCCACAACCCCCGGCCCTCGCCGCTCTCCCCCGACCTGCTGTTGACTCATCTCCATGGCGATGGGGGCAGGAATTTGTTTTCTCTCATGTGTCCGCTGCCAGCCAGCTCCCCGCTGCCCCCCCCCTGCCCCCCTGCCCCCCCGCGCTTCATCCTCTCCGCCTCCAAGCATCCAATCCAAAGGCAGGGAGGGAGTCACATGGTGCAAAGTGTTAGGGGTGCGTCCCGTCGAGTGGAGAGGTGCTGTCACTGGAGCTTTGCTGGGAAGGAAGGCCTTAGGGGGAAAATGTGTGTGATTTGTTTAGTTGGAAAGAGAGTTCAGTCGTCAATGATTTCCTGCCACACACACACACACACACACACACACACACACACACACACACATACACGCACGCGCGTCTTTCTGATCGTCCACACTAGAGCCAGACTGATACTGGATTTTTTGGGCTGATGCCAATACCAATATTAGGGAGTAAAAAAAAATCCAATATTGATGTATCGGCGGATATATATTATATCATTATATCACTGCAATATATATATATATATATATATATATATAGAGAGAGAGATAGATAGATAGATACTTGTGACAAAGATATGTAATGGAGGCAGGGTATTTTACAGTTGACCAATAAGCTTTATTGTCCAAAAACACAAATAGAACACACACGCACACACACACACACACACACACACACACACACACACACACACACACACACACACACACACACACACACACACACACACACACACACACATACAGTATATAACTTTACAGCAGCGCGAAATTGGTATCAGCCTGATATCGAAATATCTGTGATAGAGACACTGCGGAGCGTGTCATCATTCAGAAACCACGCCCAAAACCGGGGAAAACAGAAACCCCCCCTCCAATCCTGGCGTTCTCCTATGTCGCGTGCATGGTTGCGTGTTGCACAAAAAGATCGTATATACGGAAGATGAACACTCCAACTTACTTCCTTGACAGCTAGATCCACATTTTTCTTCTCGCCAATTCTCAATGGCTTCCTTGTTTTGCTCAGGAGTACAAAAAAACTTTAACTGGCGATTATTTACATTTGTTCTGTGCGCAGCCCACCACACAACAGCTTTTAGCTATGTTTAATTCAAGGAAAATGATGCTGGTCTATGGGAGTGAATGGAGCAATTTTCCCCGTGATGGGCGTGGCCTATTTCATGCAGTGCTAATAGGCCAATGTCGGCTGATAATATCAGTCAACCGATATATCGGTCGGGCTCTAATCCACACCCGTAGTCACAAACGCACCCGCACACACACACACACACACACACACACACACACACACACACACACACAGACAGATATGCACACTCAGTCAGGTTTTGAGAAGGCAACTTTGTGTGTGTCGGGGCAGGCAGGCCTCCATGCAGCTTATGATACTGTATGTTGCAATCTTTGTATACTGCTGAAAGCCTCCTCCTGCAGCCTGTGGTGGCCTTGCTTCAAATCAGTCAACTTCTGTTTATTTTTGCAGAGCAGTGGAATAAGCGAACCCCTAAACAAAGAGGGTCCTACCATATACATCATAGTCTTGTAGCAAAGTCCATTTCCACGCTTCACACAGCACAGAGCGATACACTGTCACAACGCTTCACATGAGGCCGTAACACAGCACAGAGCGATACACTGTCACATGACCTGTCACAGCGCTTCACATGAGGCTGTAACACAGCACAGAGCGATACACTGTCACATGACCTGTCACAGCGCTTCACATGAGGCTGTACCACAGCACAGAGCGATACACTGTCACATGACCTGTCACAGCGCTTCACATGAGGCTGTAACACAGCACAGAGCGATACACTGTCACATGACCTGTCACAGCGCTTCGCATGAGGCTGTAACACAGCACAGAGCGATACACTGTCACATGACCTGTCACAGCGCTTCGCATGAGGCTGTAACACAGCACAGAGCGATACACTGTCACATGACCTGTCACAGCGCTTCACATGAGGCTGTAACACAGCACAGAGCGATACACTGTCACATGACCTGTCACAGCGCTTCGCATGAGGCTGTAACACAGCACAGAGCGATACACTGTCACATGACCTGTCACAGCGCTTCGCATGAGACTGTAACACAGCACAGAGCGATACACTGTCACATGACCTGTCACAGCGCTTCACATGAGGCTGTAACACAGCACAGAGCGATACACTGTCACATGACCTGTCACAGCGCTTCACATGAGGCTGTAACACAGCACAGAGCGATACACTGTCACATGACCTGTCACAGCGCTTCACATGATGCTGTAACAACACAGCACAGAGCAATACACTGTCACATGACCTGTCACAGCGCTTCACATGATGCTGTAACAACACAGCACAGAGCAATACACTGTCACATGACCTGTCACAGCGCTTCACATGATGCCATAACACAGCACAGAGTGATACACTGTCATAACACTTCACATGATGCCATAACACAGCACAGAGCGATACACTGTCATAACACTTCACATGATGCCATAACACAGCACAGAGTGATACACTGTCACAATGCTTCACATGATGCCATAACACAGCACAGAGCGATACACTGTCATAACACTTCACATGATGCCATAACACAGCACAGAGTGCTTCACATGAGGCCATAACACAGCACAGAGCGATACACTGTCATAACGCTTCACATGATGCCATAACACAGCACAGAGCGATACACTGTCACAACGCTTCACATGAGGCCATAACACAGCACAGAGCGATACACTGTCACAATGCTTCACATGATGCCATAACACAGCACAGAGCGATACACTGTCATAACACTTCACATGATGCCATAACACAGCACAGAGTGATACACTGTCATAACACTTCACATGATGCCATAACACAGCACAGAGTGATACACTGTCATAACACTTCACATGATGCCATAACACAGCACAGAGTGATACACTGTCACAATGCTTCACATGATGCCATAACACAGCACAGAGCGATACACTGTCATAACACTTCACATGATGCCATAACACAGCACAGAGTGCTTCACATGAGGCCATAACACAGCACAGAGCGATACACTGTCATAACGCTTCACATGATGCCATAACACAGCACAGAGCGATACACTGTCACAACGCTTCACATGAGGCCATAACACAGCACAGAGCGATACACTGTCACAACGCTTCACATGAGGCCATAACACAGCACAGAGCGATACACTGTCACATGCTTCACATGACGCCGTAACACAGCACAGAGCGATACACTGTCACATCTCAAGTCTTGCATAATTCTTTAGTATTTATGGCTTGAACAATATCCAGAGACAAACAAGGATGTATACAGCAACCCAATCACCAGAATAAAACATTTGGCATGTCTCAAAAGAAGGGATATGTACAATAATATCAACATAAATTTGAAACAAAACAGCAGTTAATTTGAAAAACTTGCTGCCTGTGCAACATTAAACGCAAATTTAAAAAAACTTTGGTTATGTTTAGGCAAGTAAAACAACTTGGTTAGGTTTAGGCAAGTAAAACAACTTGGTTAGGTTTAGGTTAATCTCTCAAGACTGATTTTTGATTTGCATGAAAATCTGTCGGCATGGTCGAATAAACTCTGGTTAATAGCGTGATCGGTCAGTAAAATTAGCATAAAGGGGTGGGGCCATGCAAGTTGACTTCCTGTTTCCGTTGTTCAAATGTGCTTGCATCCCAAAGGTTTACATTTCATTTATTTTTAACTGAATTGCCAAATCTGGTTTAGGCAACAAAGCAACACCCTGGTTATGGTTAAAACTGAAAGTAAAACACAATGTGCCTCGTTCAGGACTTGAACATGCGATCTGCAGCTTGCAAGAAAGGGATGGTACAGGTCTGCCAAACCCACCCCTTCACCCTTAGTCGACGTACTTCAACATGAGACAGTCATTAGACTCTACGACGTGTATAACGTTAATAATATTCACATATCTAGAAACATGATATGCAACATATTTTGGGTCAGAGATGTTCATATTTTATATTTTACATTTCTGTGAATTCCAAAAACGTACAATGCAAACATTTGTGGCATAAAATTGTGGCATAAAACAAAACAAATAAACAAACAAACATTTTTTTTTTTATTGTGGCCACTGGGCTGTATACAGTGATTTTTGTCATAAGAAATGTGATGCGTCTCCCCGTGAGTTATTGTTTGATATAGTGCTGAGGTAAGCCTGGTCGCTCCACATCTCTACTAAAGGTCTTATTCCCATGGTTGTCTCAACTTATTGACTTACTGTTGAGTGTGGATGTGTGTGTGTGTGTGTGTGTGTGTGTGTGTGTGTGTGTGTGTGTGTGTGTGTGTGTGTGTGTCTGTGTGTGTGTGTCTGTGTGTCTGTGTGTGTGTGTGTGCGCATGTGCGCATGTGTGTGTGTGCGTGCACGTGGTGTGTGTGTTTGCCTCCACACACGCGTTATTAGCTCAGGGCAGGTGAGTGTTTGCCTACCTGTCTTCCTTTATGAGGTGAGTGTTTGCACAGGGAATGCACCACGTCCGATTTGTCATTGACTCTTATTGTTCAGCTCATCCAACTGGTGCCTTGAGCCTTGAGGTTGAGCTCTGCTGTGCCCTGGCAAGTGAGAAATATGTGCTTTTCTTCTCGCCTGCCCCCTCTCTTCCTCTCTCGCTCAGATGCTCTTGGATGAAAATGTGACTTGTTGGAAAAGTATTAAGAGATGGTAAACGCATTCCGAATGAGAACGCGAGGCCGCCCGGACCTGCATCGAGACAACCGAGCGGAGTGATTTATTGAACATCACACGTAGAGAAAGTCGACCGTCGCCCGTTTCAAAGAGTTTACAAAGGTTTTGATGGAAGCCAGGGTGCGAGCTTCGGGTCTCTGCTTCCCATCCGTAACTGCATAGACAGACTGCAATTACGCAACATGCAAAACTGATGTGAGAAAACTAAATACTGTGCGGTGATTCAATTGGAACGGAATGCCTATCCTAACCAGGCACTATCCTAACCAGGCACATCCTAACCAGGCACATCCTGCAGATATGGACTCTGTGACGAGCCACACTGGCTGTGTGGTGCTGAAGAAGCCTCACTGACCTCAGGACCAAGGTCTCTGGGTTAACCCCTCCCACCACACATGAGCGGTTAGCAGAGCCATTCCAAACGGCATGTGTGGGGTTTTATGCAGTTATTCCTAGCAAGTTTTAGTGTGAAATACAAAATTTA
Organism: Poromitra crassiceps; assembly: GCF_964638095.1. Classification (NCBI taxonomy): domain Eukaryota; kingdom Metazoa; phylum Chordata; class Actinopteri; order Beryciformes; family Melamphaidae; genus Poromitra; species Poromitra crassiceps. Next base: position 15,272,240 of record NC_139644.1, read on the forward strand.
CTGTTGCACAATATCTTAAATTGTGTTTTTGAGAGATTTATGGATGCGTGTAACCATTTATTTGTGTATGTATGCGTTTTGGTTGTCCATGTAAAAAAACAAAAAAGTACATATGTCTGTGTGTGTCTGCGTGTGTGTGTGTGTGTGTGTGTGTGTGTGTGTGTGTGTGTGTGTGTGTGTGTGTGTGTGTGTGTGTGTGTGTGTGTCTGTGTGTGTGTGTGTGTGTGTGTCTGCGTGTGTCTGTGTGTGTGTCTGCGTGTGTCTGTGTGTGTGTGTGTGTGTCTGTGTGTGTGTGTGTGTGTGTGTGTGTGTGTGTGTGTGTGTGTGTGTGTCTGTGTGTGTGTGTGTGTGTGTGTGTGTGTGTGTGTGTGCGTGCGTGCGTGCGTGTGTTTGTGCGGCTGCCGTCCTGTGCCACCATCTGGGTGGTCCTCACGGCTGGTTTGATGGTAATCCCCCTGTCCCATAAATCAGTGTCCGGGCTCGGGCCGGGAGCCGCGCTGTGTGACCACCGGAGCGAGGGGGCTCGGAGCGAGGGGGCTCGGAGGCACTAAGCCCAGACCCCCGGCTGACTGGCCCGACCCGGCCCGGCCCGGCCCAGCCCCGGCCCCGGCCCCGGCCACACGTCAGCTCTCCACACCACCTTTAAAATAACTCGTCACACATGACCGACCTTGCAAAACAGCCTCAACCCCACATACGGCTAACAATATAAGCCACGCTGAAAGCAGAGGGGCGTGCTCATAAACCCTGCTGGTGTTCTGTGCAGCACCGGAGCAGATACAGTTTCACCATGCATTTATAACCTGCACAGTAAAGACTGAGTGGGCATGATGTCATGACATCACAAATGTTTCCCTTACCGTTTGGGTTTTGCTCTCCCAACTTTTTCCAATATGCGGCATTATTTTTAGCTTGATAAAACCATCCTGATCATGTGACCTCACATTGTGTTTCGTTCTACGCATCAGCCCGCCCCCAGCGATTTCCAGAAATTGCCCGGGCCAATCAGGGACCTACCTCGTAGTTGACAACGTAGCTGGCCAATGAGGGATGTCGTTGGCAAAACGGTGGCTCCAGAAGCAATGGTAGGTAACGTTAACGATAGTAGAGTAAACAGCCATAAGTGCAGTTATTGCAGAAATAAACACACAACAAACAACAATTAAACAAGAACAAGAGTATGCACCACCGGAGTTTCTTGGCGGAAAAGACGTTTTCACCATTCCTCCATCTGGAATTGCATTGGAGTTGGCGACGCTGATTGGCTGAAGGAGTTGTCTGTCAAGGCAAGTACTCCCGCCCACTGAAATCGATTGTGGACGCCGGCTCGGAGTCCAGACTGATACATAGAGTGAAACAGAATGTGAGATGGTTTTTACCAGGCTACATTCTTCTTTTGCCATTTTAAAGATGATTCAAGTCAATTTGCTACCAATACAGTCTGTTTGTTCTGACTCAACCTTAAGTGACTTCAGCAAGCCGGTCAGTTCAAATGTAGTTTTTTTTGCCTGACTGAAAGTGCCCAGATGAAAGCCGTATCTTGGTCTTTGTAGGCCGTACAGTACACCTCTCTGTGAGGAAGAGGAGGCAGGATGAAGGCCCGTCCTGGCTGTCTGGCTGCTGTACAGCTCTCCGCTGGGCTTTTATCTGGGGAGATTGCTTGCAGCTCTTGGGGCCGGACCTGGCTCCCAGCCAGGGAGTGCACAGTCCTCAGACCTGTGGCATTAATAACCATAATGCTGTTTGGAATAATAACAGACAATTCTGCCCAACAGAGACACGTCGAGAGAGGAATACAAAAGGAGCCTAGATGAAAGGCAGGGAGGTAGGCGTAGGCTGCTCTCTCTCTCTCAGCGCTGTGGGAACTGATGGACTCTCTATCAGCATACTCCTGACTGGACCTTCTTTGCCGACAGTGACCCTCAGGTGCCACGATGCAGAAATGTAATTTGTTCTTTTGTCTGCCGGGGATCACAGAGGGAGAGAGAGAGCGCTGACTTATCTTTCCTTTCACTCAAACTAGTTTTTTTTCTTTGGCTCCCTCTTTTTCATTCTCTCTCCTTTTTTTTTTGTCTCCGTTGCCTTTCGCCGAGTGCAATTTAGTTTGATGAGCAGGTGGTCTTTTCTGAAGCTCACAGTGCTCTTGGCTTCCACCTCTGGCGTGTGGGGCTTTCACTTGGAGTCAGTCATGTAGGCCCGGATTAGAGGAGGTGGTGAAGGAGGAGGAAGGAGGAGGGAGGTGCAGTAAGAGTCTTGGTATGGGCGACCCCGACGCCCTGCAGTCAGGACCACGCGGAGCGCCGAGTGAAAGAGTTATTTTGTAGCTCGGTTCTCCCACATGGCTTTTGTGTGCGGGCTGCAGGGCCGTGGGTGAGGGTGTCCCCGGGCCCAGCAGGTAAAGCATTGTGCCTCCAGCACAGACTGGGCAGGCTGATAGTAGCCGTCTCGCCACTTTCCCCACCTTGTATCAGAAGAGTGGAGCCAAACAGAATAGGTGGATTAGAGCAAAGAGAAGACACACACACATATACACACTGGCTGAGATGAAGGCCCTCTGAGGGACCATCCACCCGAGTAGAACTTAGTGGAGCGTTTCCATCTGATGTCACCTAGACCACAAAAGAGTCAGGAGGAGAGATTGCGGGGAATGTTGCTGCATCTGCGTTTACCCCCTGGAAGCCCTTTTCTCCTCTTTGCCAACACTTTCCCCGGGAAAACCGACCGCGCGCGGGACTAAATTACAACCTGCTCTCACCGCATTACAGTATCTTTGATCGCAGTTTCATCGCATGCTGCTGCTAACGCACCCTGCTGCTACTGGAGGGAATTTATGAGCCGTGCGCGGCTTTATCTCCGTCCAGCATTCCTCTCTGCAGCAATGCTCTCCACGGTTACGCCTGACCAAACAATCAATATTTTGTCAATAATGTCACGCAGGTGTGTGCTCTGTTGCTGCTCTTTCCAGCGTTGACGGTCCCGTGTCATAAAACACGCTTCTGTCATGGGAGACGTCCGCTAAGACACGGAGCTGTCTCCGCTAGGATCAGGGGGTATGAGGTCTGGGCTGGAAATCAAAGCGGGGGGGGGGCGAGGGTGTTGGGTTGGACCCGTTCTGGGTTTCTCCTCCCAGTGTTTGTCATGGAGGTTTCACAAGTGGCTGCTTCCACTCGGACTGATGAACAGCGCGGGGATTGGATCCAGACCCTGCTGGTTGGAGCCGGAGCCCCGGGGGCCTGTAACCGCACACACCGGGAATGTTCGTCATTTGTTTGTTATTGGCAATATTTGCCCAGTCCTAATCCCTGGCCGGATTAGCGCTGATGTGTTCCGCGTCTTACCTCTTTCCACCAGCGCAGTCCCTGACATTTACATTAGCTCTGAAAAGTGTTTAAGTGTTGGTTTGTGCGTGGTGAGCCTGCGTGCACACAGGAGTGGCTAGTAACGCGTTACTTACAAGTAATGCACATGGGTAAAAAAAAAAAAAAGTATTTTTGAGGCTTTTTTTAAACAGTACTTCTACTCTTTACTCAAGTATATTTTGAGCAAGTAATCTACATTTGTCCACTCTGGGGCAGGGAAATGGAGAAACAGAAGGGTAGGTGAGGAAGAGAGGAGAGAGGAAGATATGGAGAGAGAGAGAGAGTGGGAGATATCCTTATTGTTTGATTAGCCTATACCTGCTCTAGCCTACTTCATAAAAAAAAGATTGATCAACAAGTGTTGTTGTTTTTGTTGTTGGTTTTTACACTGGCCTGCACACCCTCAAAAACATTCAAAAGGAAAGTAACTAGTACTTTTTCTTTTCTTTTTACTTTTACTTGCGTAGTTTTCTCAAATGGTAATTGTCGCTCTTACTCGAGTCATTTTTATGGGAGCAAATGTATACTCAAGTACTTTTACTTAGAGTATAGATTTTCAGTACTCTACTCACTCGCTGCGTGCACGTGCGTTTGCGTGTGCGTATAATGTGCCTGGCGTGTGCCATTTTGCTATGTGTCGTGTAGAGGGATGTTTGCAATCAAGTGAGCTTGACAGATATATCCCCTCTAACTGCGTCCCTTGTAACACTATGATCAGTGTCAATAGGAAAACTCTGCGGCTGATATTCTATCCGGTGCCAGGGCATCTTGCGCTGTGGCTGGAGGCGTGTTGGGATCTAATAATTCCGGACTCACGAAAGTGTTTTTTTTTCTTCTTCTTTCTCCCAAACGGAACACTCTGAGCCCTGTAGGAACCGATTAATCAAAGACCGTTGAATGTCAGCGCCGCGTCAGTGGAAGCGGAAACCGGGTGATGTCATGAAAGTGGGCAGAAAGTGGTCAAGGGTGGTGCTTACGTCTGCGTCCCGAGCGGAGCGACAGGATTGGCCGAGAGTCACCTGGAGCGGCGTCTACTGGTTAACTTGACCTTTCGGGAATTGATCCCGAACACTACATAAATCTGTTTTCAGTTTCAAAACACGACCACGCACATGCTCATTAACATGCCGCGCTCTCTCTCTCGCCCACACAGTGTTTTTGTGGGTGAGAGAGTGCTGCAAAACACTCACGCGGAACCCACCCACCCACGACGCACGCGTACGTACGCGTACGCGCACACACACACACACACAAACAGACGTGCGCTCACAAACGCTGTAAGAGTGACAGACGTATAGCATGTAATTATGATTATGTGTGTGGGCTATGAGGTCATGAGGTTGAGGATGGCCTCTTAAAGCTGTTTGGAATAGTTGACATAAACCTGTCTCAGACTCAGAGAGGATCCTATCTCATTAGATGGAGCCGTGGGTTACGGACATAACCGGCCGTGATTTATATGTGTACATGGAGAAAATCAGCTTGATCCAAACTCGGTAAACCCCCGATGGAGGAGTATACATCCCCCAAACCCCCTCACTCCAGACACTCATTCTGGGTGTGACCCCAGACCATAGACTGTAGGCCTATAAAAAATATGGACGTCATTGCAGCTCCTCAAAAGTGAAGCCAAAACATCTCAATCGCCCCCTTGTGGCTGGCTGCAGTCTTAAATCCCACCCCCCTCCATACTATTAGCAGAGGGGACATGAGCCAAACTAAAAAAAAATCAAAGTACACATCAGATAATATACTTCTTATCACGCTGATGTATGTTCAAGTGCTCCTTTTTCAGATCAGTTTCTTTTTAAATGGTTATTTGACGACGTCGACGTCGGACAGAGGCACGGCCCGGGGCTCAGCCCGACTCTACTGCGCAGACGTCAGAAAAGCAAGATGGCAGCTCGCTGAAACAAGATATTTTGGCTTCATTTTTGCGTAGCGGTAGGAAGCGGGGACGCGTCGTCCATATTTATATACAGTCACCGGCGGGTGTGTGAGTGACTGACAATACTGGGTGCTGGACAGAAAGAGAGGGTTGACTCACCGCACATGGAAGCTGTCCGGCTCAATCACAGCTGAGCTTCATGCGGTGGTGCTTAATTGCCGGCGTTTGCTAAGTGCCGATACGCTCCACTATGCATATCTGCCTCGGTGTCCCCTGCACCGTGTGCCTTTTAAAAGTGCCCTTTAATTGGCTGCACAGTCACAGTCTCCTGCTTTAACTGTCCCCTGTGGTACCTGAATGTGTCCCGCTTGACCCTGAAGACCCAGGGGGTGAACCCTGTGTTTGGCAACCAAAGACTAACCAGATTTCTAGCTGCCACCGGCAGCGCTATAGGTCGCTCGAGTCGGTCGCTCCACAAAGATGTCCCCACCCTTAGGCGGCCATGGAGGTTTGTGTTCATACCAACTCGGAACAGAGCGCGCTCCTTTCTAGCCTACTGTACCGTGCCTCGTCCTCCTTCCCATCCTCCTCCTCATCGCTCATGTCTACCGTCCCTCGTTGGTTTGTCCTCGAGGTCTTGCCTGCTTCGCGGGCTCACTCACAGACGCAGCTCACACTCTATGCAGGCTCACACGGCCTCGCCTGCTACGCGGGCTCACATACAGTACGCAGCTCGGCGGCTACGCCACCTCGACCGCAGCACAACTGTGCGCCGCAAGCCTCCCAATTGCCAATTGTGCACCGCGGATCCCTCTCCAATTATAGGGTGGTGAGATGGGGATTGTGTGTGTGTGTGTGTGTGTGTGTGTGTGGGTGTGGGTGTGTGCAGGATGGCAGAGTAGGGCATCCTGCATTTCCTGCTAATTCACTGTAGCTTATTACGAATTTGCGCTTTTTCTTCCTTCTTTCACTTTGCAACCTTTTCTTTTTTACGTTACCGCACCTTCATCTCTTCCGTTCTCCGGCCTTGGTTTCTGTCTTCAATTTTTAGCTTTGAAGGTGATTTCACGTTCAGAGGGGACACTGTTCCAGTGCCACTGAAAAGCCACATCCGCTCCGTTTCAACACCTTTTCATATCCCTTACGTAGCCAGTGTTTGTGCGAGTGTCTGCCAGCCCTCAGAGCCGGGGCCGGTTCTGTCAGCATGGGGGGACGTGCGTGCGTGCGTGCCTCCGCAGCCCCCCAAAGAAAGAGCTCAAATCTGGGCTTGCATGTATCGGGCCTCAGCCTAGCACCTTCTGATCCACCAGTCACTTCCACGCGGGGCTGCATCAGCAGTATTGAAAGACCTGAGAGCACTGTGATCCCACCATGGGGTGTATGGCTGTGGCTCCGCCTGCACTACTTTTTAATCCCCTTCCCTTTTAACCACAATGGGAAACATGTGCTTAGTGTGTGTCGGCTGCAGGCCCACCATGGCTGTGAGAGGCTGTTTACCTTCATTCTAAAACTAACATCTCACCGCTCCTGTGACCACTCCTGCTCACTCACCTCTCTCTCCCAGATTGGAAGAGGCGACAGCGGATTGTTTTCGGTGACTCTTTCTCTGTGTCAAACGAGAGGATGCTGACGCCATCACCGCTGTTTGCGGCTCAGTGGAATCGAATCGCCCTCCTAGCTTCTCACCTCGTAAAGTTGAACCCACAAGTGAGGGTATTTTTCCACACGATCTACACCCTGGGAGGAGGGTCGAGCTGTCTCATTTGTCTTTTTTTAAGAGCCCGCTTGCTGTAACTTTATTATCCTCGTCTCTCTATTTGCACTCTTCGTTGTAGTTTTGCTTCAGTGTGTATAGGCGCTGATAATTGCGCCTCGATGCTGCCTGCTGAGGGGGGATTAAGCAAAAATGAAAAGCTGAGCTTGTCAAAACCATCTCTCAAATCACCATAATCCCCCGTGTGGGATTTGATCCAGATGTGGGGACTACAAGCCATCGCTGGAGCCTTTTAACACCCAGAACGGAAGCCCAAGGTCCCGACTATGGTCCCTGTCCCTCAAGCTCTGTCCTGTTTCCAATGCTGAGACCGTTGTTCCTGTGCTGCTGTAACACAGAGAGGTGCAGCGGAGTGGTGTCAAACAGGAACCGGTGGCGGGGTGCCAACCCGGAGGACAGGAAATGCACTCCAGATGAAGATACTAGGTCGTGGTTTATTTTACCACTCTGTCTGTGTGTGTGTGTGTGTGTGTGTGTGTGTGTGTGTGTGTGTGTGTGTGTGTGTGTGTGTGTGTGTGTGTGTGTGTGTGTGCAGGTACACACATAATATACTATGTGGACAGCTTCTGTAGCATTTATTCTACATTGGTGGTAGGGCTGGGTATAATTTAAAAACGTATCATACCAGTACCACCAGTACCATTAACGTGATACTGATACCAAGGGAGTACTTTCATTCGATACTTTTCTTTGTAGCCATACTTTAGTACTTTTTAGTACTGGGTTATTTCGTCACTACCTTACAGGTATCGAGTAGCGATAACCCAGCCCTAAGTGGTGCGCGGTCTGAGGCTCTGCTGAGTCTGACTGGCCCCGGTGGCGCCGTGTGACCGTCACATCCTGTCCTCCAGGTGTGGCAGGTCAGGTGATCTGAGGGATGAGTGAGGTCTTCCTGCGGCAACGCCACCCCCCCCAGTCTGTCCTTTCCTGTCCTCTTATCTGAGCATATCCAGTGCAATCTAAACCAGGGCGCGGCCCCTCTGCCCCTCCTCCACTCCCCCAACTACCACCCCCCCATCTCTGCTCTTCTCAGATGTCACAGGTCTTGTGAAGAGAGAATGACCCAGTGAACGACCTTGAGCGGGGGGCTGACAGAGGCCCGACGCCCCACCTAGAGACCCCACTGCCTCTGCTGCCTGTCACCCGCCACCCTCTATAACCCTATACGCAGGTATGGCACCAGGCCAACAGGGTCACCCACCACCACCACCCTCCAACCTGCGTCTGGCACCAGGCCAACAGGGTCACCCACCACCACCCTCCAACCTGCGTCTGGCACCAGGCCAACAGGAGCACAACCAGATTGACACCAGATCTGTTTGAGGACTGGTTTAGTGATCGGTTCTCCAAGGTCGATAGAGAAGTCATTAAAGTTTCCTTGCAAAAGCTGTCAAGCCAAAATGAGATGCGGTTGTTGATTCTATCTGTGCTGCTTGTTGTTGGTTGGGCCGGGGGGACTTGCTGATTACCAGTGTGGAGCCTAATGTAGATCCTGTTAATGTACCTCCTCCAACTGTCTGCTTCTGATTAAGAGCCCAGTCCACCAGCAGCCAGCCAGCCAGCTTCTCCTGCATTCTGACTTGGAGAGAAAGACTGGGAGCAAAGACAGAGTGGCTGTACATCATGGCTGCAAGACTTCTCACCAAAGCTATGTAACGTGTAGAAGTGTTCAGAACCAAGCAAGCAGTGTGACGGTGTTTGTGTGTTCATCACAATAATGACAATGGAAACCCACTCACTCACCACACCACACCACTCAACTCACCCACCCACTCACTCACCCACCACACCACTCACTCACCCACTCACCACACCACCCACCCACCCACTCACTCAACCACCCACTCACCCACCCACTCACTAACCACCCACCCACTCATTCACTCCCTCACCCACCCACCCATCCACCCACCCACCCACTCAACCACCCACTCACTACACCACCTACCCACCCACCCACTCACCCACCCACCCACTCACTAACCACTCACCCACCCACTCACCCACCCACCCACCCACTCACTCACTCACCCACTCACTCACTCACTCACAATGGAGTAATCAAGCAAGCTCAAAATGAAATCAGATTGAAAATGTTTCATTGGCAAATTTGCCGCTCAGTTAAGCAGAGGAAACCGACGTGATTTCTCCTGCTGAAACACATCAGCTCTTGGTAACCTGAATAGGACTTGAATCATTTGTGAATCATCTATCATTTGCGTAGCCGCCAAACACAATATAAACATGTTTCCACACGCGCTCATTCCTGCCAAGCAGCAGTCGAGCCCACTGAAAGGAAGCTTATCGCAGCCCAACGATGATTTTCTCCGACAGAGGAATCAGCTTTTGTCTTGTTGTTGTGTTGTGTTGCGTTGTGTTGTGTTGTGTTGTGTTCATCACTCACTCACAGTATACATTATATACTATACATACTGTAAGCTATATGTAGATACATATTGTGAGTCAGTCATTTCTTGGGTAGGCTGATATGGGGCGGTTTGCATACATTTACAGAGACGAGAGTTTTGTGGGACAAAATCTGATTAGGCGTTGCACGTCCGTGTGTGTGCGTGCGCGTGCGTGTGTGTGCGTGCGTGCGTGTGCGTGCGTGTGTGTGTGCATGTGTGCGAGTGTGTGCGTGGACTTGAGCCCCGAGCTCTAAGTGTGTGTGGACTTGTAGACCTCGGCTCAGAGATGTAATCTGATTTGCAGAAGTGAACGGGTCGTTTCACATGACTGCTTTAAAGGAGGACTGGCGCAGGGTTGTGCCAGTGTCCCCGAGTGGCGAACGCGCACGTGTGCAAGTGCGTGCCCGTGCGCGCGCGTGTGTGTGCATGCACGTACGTGTGTACGTGTGTGTGTGCATGCACGTACGTGTGTGCGTGTGTGCGTGTGTGTGTGTGTGTGTGTGTGTGTGTGTGTGTGTGTGCACCAGCTTGGGTGTGCAGTTACGACTATTTGTTTGTTTACGAGAGGGCACGCTAGTAATATGAGCATTTGTTAGTGTAGCCCTCTAAACAGTAGAAATATTTGTGTTTGTAAAGGTGTTGAAGTTTGCTGTGTGGTCTCACAAAGCAGCATGATGCAGTTATTCAGTTGTTCTTGGTGGTAAATCCGATTTATTTGGGAAAGGTTACATGAAAGTACAGGGCGCCGCTAATTAGCGGCCCATTACACATCTGGAAAAAAGTAGGGCCCGGGTTTGAGACTCTGATGCTGGTTTTGTTTGCGACTTTCTGTTTACACATCTCTTATAATCAGAGCTTTATTTTGAACTAATGGACCATCAGAAATTATATCAAATAATTGAAATCATCCTATAGCCCCGGCCCTGCAAGGATCAAATCCCCCCGAAAGCTCTGCCTCCCAATCCTCTCTGCTTTTTTAACCTTGTTTGTTGATGTTTTTCGGGGTGGGGATTCGCAGTTGTTTTTTCGGAGCTGGACGCGGTCCATCATGTGATTTTCATTGGAGAGTGGCCGGAGGAGACGACCACAGTAATAGCCAGTAAGCGTGTGTGTGTGTGTGTGTGTGTGTGCGCGCGTGTGTGCGCGTGTGTGTGTGTGTGTGCGTGCATGTGTGTGTGTGTGTGTCATCTGGCCTTATGAACAAAATGCAGGTTGTTTTCCATCTGGGGGATTATCAGCTGTGGTCATCACATACACAAGTGGAAGAGAGTAGAGGCCCTCGGAGATGACGTTTGCAAACATGTGTGCGCATTCGCTTGTGTCCACATGTGTGCTTGTTTATGTGTAGCCATGTACAGTGTATACGACACTTGACACCATAAGAAACCCAAACGTATGAGTTGTGTGTACGATCTCCCACTGAACCAACCCGGTTCACTTGTCAAATACTGCTGTTGGGTCAGGAAGCCTTGCCGTTAGTATGCCGATGAGAAACGTAGCCTTTCTGGTCAGAAATCCACATTGGGGGGCGTTAGGGCGAGGCGAGCGCTAGTCGCGTGTGTTTAGTCGAGTCGTGACGACAGTACCCTGTCTCGTCAGACATCGACGTTGGCGGCGAGGCGCCCTCCAGCGGTCTTGAACGTAACCAGCGTCTGATGGTGAAGTAGGTCGCTGGGTAGTCTCGCAGTAGCCAGCACTAGATACCATACATCTATGTCTGCAACACAACTCTTGAAAAGTGGTTAACGCCCGTCCCCCAAGACAAAAAAGAGACATGACAGACATATGAATTGACCAACCACCAGAGTTGGGAAATCACAAATACTTTGTTACTGTACCTAAGTAGGATTTTCAGGTATCTGTACTATACTGAGTATTTATTTTTCTGAAAACCTCTTACTTTTACTCCCTACATTTTCACATAAATATCTGTACTTTCTACTCCTTACATTTTCAACAGGCTAGTTACTTTCGTTTTAATGCACAACAGAGAAAAACAATGTAACATAGTAGATCTGTCTCTCTCTCGTCGCAAATCCAAAACAAGACACGGAGTCTAAATAAGGCATGCCCGATGATGTCACAAATAAATCACTGACGATGTCAACAGTGATGTCACTTAAGCAATTGCATCATGTCGAGTATGATGTCATCAGTGAGTGATGTCACCAGTGAGTGATTCATCAGTGATGTCACTCGAGCAATTGTGATGTCATCAGTGAGTGATATCTTCAGTGATGTCACTCGAGTAATTGTGATGTCATCAGTGAGTGATGTCATCAATCACTCATCATGTTATTATGATGTAATAATGTTATGATGTCATGTTACGATGTCATAATGTCCCACATTCAGTCTTCTGTATGATACAAGTGTGGTACAGTGACAGATCTGAAGGAATGGCTGCTCAAGCAGGCCATGAAGACATGCGGCTCCACAATGCCGCCCGGGCAGGAGACCTGGACAAACTGAGGAGCCTGCTGCAGGAAGTCCACTTCAGAAGGCAGATCAATGAGCGGTGTTTTTATTGGTTTAGGTGGACCCCTCTGGGGCACGCAGCCTACTGGGGTCATGCTCCCTGTGTGGACTACTTGATCACCCAGGGAGCACAGGTAGACCTAGCTGATGAGGAGGACTGCACGCCTCTCAAGTGTGCCATGTTCCACCGTCACCTGGACTGTGTCCGGATCCTCCTTGAAGCTGGTGCTGACCCCTACAGAAGCATACGTGGCTCATGCACCCCGGTCTACTCAGCTGCCCGGTTTGGAAGGCTGGAGATACTGCAGGAACTCATCATGTACCGTGCTGCTGTTCCTGTTGACTTAGACACTGTTCACACCCTCAAGAGGTTTCCTCTCTACGTCAGTGCTGAACGCAACCACCTGGACTGCTTCCGCCTGCTGCTCCAGGCCGCTGGCGTTCTGACCCGTGACGTGGCTTCTCTCCTGCTGGAGGTGGTGCTGCATAACAGGTGCAACACGGCCTTCGTCCAGCTGCTGCTGGACCACGGCGCTGACCCAGCCCTGGTGACCACAGGGCAGCCACACCTGGAGGAATGGGCGGATCCCGAGGCTCTCATGGTCTTTATGGAGGCCAAGAGATGTCCTCGCAGTCTGGCCCACGTGTGTCGGATCCGGACCCGCCAAGCGCTGGGCACACATCGCCTGAATCAAGTCCACTCTCTACCACTAACACAAGTGATGAAGGACTTTGTGCTCCACCAAACCTGACTCGACGATTGAAGGGAGTCAGTTTATTTATTATAATAAATAATTGGTGCGATAATTGGAGTGTGTCCACGTGTGCTCGGTTCATCGTCTCCAGAGTCCCCACCCCAGAATTGAGCGCACAGAAATGCCATGATTTATCTTAATATGACGTGAGGTTCAGTTATTGTAGCTTTGCACCGAAACAGCCGGGAGAAATACTTTTTATATATATACTTTATTACATTTCAGATCCTGTCACTTTTTTTTTTTACTTTTACTTGATTAAACAAGTACTTGAAAAAGTGGTACCACACGCATTATAAAGTGACTGCAAGGGACCGACCAAAGGTCAGTATTTGACCAGTTGGAAGTGAGAATGTTTTGACGAGAGGATGCTGTGTGTGTTTGTGTGTGTGTGCGTGCGTGCGTGCGTGCGTGCGTGCGTGCGTGCGTGCGTGTGTCTCCGGTGTTTGCCGGCGTGTTTTCTCACTGTAGAAGGCTCATAAGAAGGAGGATGCGGCGGTCAGGAGGCTGTGATCCCATCGGGCAGCAGCAGGGGGGGCAGCTTTTCATAAGGCAGTAATCTCGGCACACAAAGGGGCGTCCGATATTAGAGAGAGCCCCCCCCCCCCCCCCCCCCCCCGCCCCGAGCTAATCAAGACCCGACCAGCTCTTCCCTCGGCTCGCCAGCCCCTCTAAACATGACCTCATCTGGAGGCTTAGCCTAGCCGCATGCAGCTCCAGCCTGCTGGCGTACATGATAACTCACTTACCTCAGTACGATAGCTAGGGAAAAACACACAGAAATATAAGACGGGATTTAAAAGAAATGGGACCAGCACACCACTACCTATGGTGCCTGGTGCCAGGGCAAGGTATTTTAAAAGGGAGAGAGGAAAGAAAGAATCATTTTACCATGTCCTCCAGAAACTCTGGGAAGCAATTTGCCGGTATTCAGTTTCTCTCCCCGCCGTCCTGTTATTGCTGTTTTCCCCTCAACTCCTGGAGCCCCAGACCTGAAAGGAGGTTCTTAAGTTAAGGCTTTGTGTCACTTGGAAACAGTGCATTTGTTGCCACGGTGACGGGTCCTGGGACAGTGAAACTCAGAGCCAGGGAGCACCTTTGTTTGTGATTGGGGTAAAGAGGGCCCTGAGCTGTCATTGGTCCAGAGAGCACAGCTTCAGTCGAGGGGGTAATTAAAAGCCACGTCGTCAGTGTATTAAGAAACTCGCAAGTCTCTTGATTTGATGTTAACCTGCTAACCTTATAAGGCCAGCAGCACACCAAGTAATGATGTTAACCTGCTAACCTTATAAAGCCAGCAGCACACCAAGTAATGGTCCGATGGAAAAGCAACTTTTAAGTACTTCCATTCTCCTGGGCTGCCAGGTACTAGTTGTGTTGCGCTGAAAGCTTAGATTTACATTTAAGAATAGGGTGGGGTGATCTATGTGGCTAGTCCAAGTTTGACTTATTAAATGTTCTGTTACCATATCCTGGATGAGGACAGAGCCATGTGGTCATCAGATTGTATTTGGCCCGGCAAGGGCCCTTCAAAAGAACACTTTCAACACAACACACATGAGCAGGATTACAGCACAAAACACTTTAATAGAGTCGTCACTATACTATAATTTCTAATTTCGATATCGATACCCAGGGAAAATCTCAATACTTGATGATACCATTTTCGATACCACGGAGAGGGGGATGACAACAACACATCAAGAGACATAAAAATACGCAAAGACAGGCGGACAGACGCACGCTTCTTCATAATCTAGGCCCGATAAAACTAATTTGCATAAATTTGCACTTACACAGCAGATTGCCCCTGCGCTAGTCATCAGCCTATCAGAACAATGATACCAATGATAAGGAGGGGAAAATCACTAGTATGTTTGATTTTTTATTAAGAAAAAAACACTGCTGGTTGGTATCGATACCTGTTGCAAATGAGTATTGCATCCGTTTCAATTTTTTCTATCGATCCTTATCAATACTATCAGTACTTTGAAAACCTTACACTTTATGTGAAAAAATAAAAGTAGAGGCAATCAGAGGAATGCATCAGTGAAAAAACAGAGGAATGAACTACATGTACAGTATTTGTGTTTGAAGAAATGTTCATGCTGAAGATGTCGAGGAGGATTGCAGAATTGAACTAAATTCAGTTTGATTCCTCCCATTATTTTTGCTACTTTTGTGTTAACTCTTGTATGAGCTCTAGTGTAAATCTCTCCCCATCCTTCATGTCTTTCAGGTGAGCTCAGGTGAGCCCAGAGAAGAAGCTGAGTAATGGAAAGACGATCAGGAGAGATTCCACAGGTACGAATGACTCATTTCTCACTTTATCTTCACTGGGTGGAATATATGACCACACACACATACAGTACGGTAGTGCAATCCAATGCGGACACTACAGGATATATAAACAACCTGTATGGTGAGCTCGCTGATAGCAGGTAGCAGCGCCGCGGTAGCTCGTAGCTCACATGTACACGAGACGTGATCGGGGCTGGTGGCGCCGGCGCAGTGCCCATGATCTTGGCTCTTTTTCTTCTTTTGGTGTAACTCCAGTCATGACAGCACGGTAAAGAATGCAACGGCACAGAGATATCACTTCAAACACGCCCTTCTCCGGGGAGCCTCAGATCCTTTCAATGGATTGAATGAAGATATGCTTTGATGGCCCACCCCAGAGTCGGTGGCCTTCAAAGGGACCTGTTGATGGCAGCGTGCGGGGCAGCCAGCACGGCTGAATGAAAGGTGTGGTGTCGGGGGGGGGGGGGGGGGGGACGCGCAGAGAGAATGAGCCGTACTGTATACGTGCTCCTCTCTGGGTAGCCGACCGTGGGGTGTTCTCCGTTCTCGGGTCAAACATGGTTGACCCCAACATGAGTCGTCGTTTCTCTGAAGAATGTAGGCCTACATTATCTCCTCCCCCCCCACATACTACCTGGTTTCTGTCCTCTCTCTCTCTCTCTCAGTAAATGAAGGGGAACTGTGTGTGTGTGTGTGTGTGTGGATGGCATTGTGCCAGCAGACAGGTAGATGTGCTGATGAGGGAGGGCGATATAGGGGGCTGGCCTCTGCCTCAGCCCCAGGGCGCAGGCAGGCAGGCAGGGACTCACGGGCAGGTTGGGGCCTGGTTCCTGCTGTACTGGCCCTGCTCCAAGCTGAGGCATAGGAGAGAAACGTGGGAAGGAATGGGCTCCAATGGGGGGACCGAGGGAGAGATAGAGGAAGGCAGGTACGCCGAAGGTCGGTGGGAGGTGAGGCTGGAAAAGCACACACACACACACAACATACAGCCTAAAAGTCGGGGGGGAGAGAAAGGGCGTTTTCGGACCAAACCGTTCCGGGGACTTCCTGAGAGGAACTTCAACTGCCCGCTGGGGAGCTCCCCTGGGAACTGCCTTCAAGGGCTTTTTTTCTGTTTGCATTGGCAACGCCGATAGCAACACTGACATCAAGTAAGCCGGTTAGCATATGCTAACCGCTACTAGTAGCTTCACAGCAAAGCAAGCGAGAGTTCACGGGGGATTGATACTACTTTGACTAACAATTAGCTAGCTAACGTTAGCTTACAAAAAAAATGATATTACCACCTCGGGGCATTTCTAGAAGTTCAAATAATCTAAACAACTAAAGGTTCCTCTTGAACAGTATGTGCTGCAAAAGTACCTGAAGTAGGAGCAAAAAAAAAGTCCTTCAAACGGCATTCTAAGAAATACTATGGTTTTTCAAACACAACAAAAAGGGGAGGAGTCCCTCCAACTGTTCTTAGAAGTATGAACAAGTTCCTCCAGTCCGAAAACGCTGAATAAAAATAGAGCGCGTGTAGTGAGATTGAAGTGAGAAGAAGGGAGAATTTTTGAGGGAACAAGCACAGACACAGTAGAGAGCTGCTAGCTTAGGCCAGGAAGCAAGATGGAGAGACAGAGGCTGATCATGTGAGGGCCCAGCCAGGGGAGGAGAGGAGAGGAGAGGAGAGGAGAGGAGAGGAGAGGAGAGGAGAGGAGAGGAGAGGAGAGGAGAGGAGAGGAGAGGGGAGGAGGCGTCAGACACTGAGGCCATGCCCCGTACGGTGCAGTGGTGGAACGTGACTGCTGGCAGGTAAGCCGCGAGCTCAGCGTGCAGACAGGCAGAAAGCAGATGAGGAACATTGATGGATGACTCCTCATCCTCTGACACGTTGTTCCTTCCCTGTGGGCTATGACGGGCCGGTCCCGCCCACTTTGCTGCCATGACAACCCCCGGGGGGGTTGAGTGCACGGTGTGTGCGGGGGCAGACAGCATGATGTCATGTTGCGGGAGGCTGTTTGGAGGGTTGTTTTGTATGTGTGTGTGTGTGTGTGTGTGCAGGTACAGCAAGGTGCATGTTATCAGGTGGCCACCTACCTGCACTACCTCACCTTGGGGATGTTTTCGGCTTTTGTTTGGAAACAAATCCAGCGATAGCAACAGCTGATGCCTTTTGGTCCAAATCACCGTCGGGGAAAAGATGATCTTACACGGTGTGCTCTCATAATACAATGATATATCGTGCAGATAATTCGTCCAGCTGTCTTTTTGGAAATAAAACCATTTCCTCTTTCGTGTTCTCCATTAACCGTTCACACACTATATACCCTGAGAGCGATATTCCATTCTCTGATTGGCAGACCTTCTTTAAATCATTTAAATGAGACGTATCTCTCTAATCAGGATTTTCCCCCGTACTACCGCACCGGTGCATGCTGCTAGCTCCAGCTGCGCCGCGGTGATTCGTATCCATCGCGCTGGAAGCAGCACGCGCACACACCCCCACACACGCACACTGCCTTGATCTCGCCACCACTAGTAATGTGATAATTGTGTCCCGTGGACCAGGTCCTGGATGGTTCATCTGCACCTTTTTGACATCACTTTTGATTCCTCGAGCCTCTGGATGGAAAGTTTCTGAAAGCAACCAGATCTGCTCTGCTAGAGTGATCAGCATGGCTCCATGTCTCGATCGATTTTGTCTGCTCCATGAATCTCACGGTTATGTGAGGCGAACGTCTTTCGTTTGAACTCAAAGCGCTGATTTGTAGCATTTTTTTGTTTAAATGTAGCAAGAGAAGATAATCTACTTCCAGGTATCTGAATATGTGAAACATATTGGAGGTTCAAGCTTTTTAGTAAATAGACTATTTGGACTCAAGTCAATCATTAGTGCCTTTATTGTGTTTCTAGGAATGGAGAGGGCCATACTAAACCCTGGACTGGACTCGGGATCAGCATCCGCTGCAGCAGATGTCTGCTCCTGGCATGGCTACTGACAGCACGGGCTGCGTCGTTAACGATCTCGCTCGCAGGATCAAACGCCAACAACTTGGACTCAGAAGTTTGTGACATAAACTCAGTGGGACTGTGGAGTATATTCCCCCTATATGGAACAGCTCCGCCAAACCCCGACTGGAGAGCCACACTATATGGAAAAGTCAAGCTACATTTACTGAAGCTAATGGATCGACATATTGTTTCACTTTGTTGTAATTTTTGTTGGAGGGTACTAAATTGAACTTGAAATGGATTAACATTTTCCAATATATACACGTGCTTTCTATAATATGCAATGTTGAGTTTGTTTTTTGCTGCTCTAGTTGTTCTCTAGTTGTGCCTCTCTCCTCTCTCTGTTGTTCTGAATGGAGTCTCAACACGCACTGGAAATGTAAACGGAAAATGAAGGGATGTTATTTATTTTGATTCCTACTGTTATTTTATTATACAGGCAGCATGAGAAATAAACAGACACTGCATTAACTTTGCCTTGTAGAATCTTCTGACCTCCATCACAAAGAAACCATTGTCATCGTGCTGCTGATGACGAGTGTAAATCCACAGCGATTCCATTGACATTGCATTGCGTTACTGTGACATATTGGCAGTCAATGTTAACCTAACTTAATGAATCCTGTCAAAGGAGTTGATTCGTGTTGATTTATATCTCCATAACTTGTGTTGTGTCTGACTGGAGATCCAGGTTAGAAGACATGATAACAAATAATAAGTCTGCACTCTGTTTCTTCCGTCAGATCCAACAGATTGCTAAATGATAACATAGCTTCATGACATACTTTCTCATGTGCCAGCGTTTGCGTGTCTGACGCCATTGTTTGTCACAATACCAGTTAATCCAGTATGTGGCGGTGATGTTTGTACTATCAGGGGACTATCAGGGATGATATCACCCTGTTCTCTTCCTCAGTAATGAGAAGCTGACTAATGTTGAACTTTAAAATGAAAATGGAAACATTTGACATTTCAAGAGGACATGAAACATGTAATCATATGACTCGAGTTCATTTGCATTTCAACAACAAAAAAAGACAGGACACTGCTTTCAAGTCGCAAATGCACCTAGATTTGCTAGCACATTTCCCCTTTTCGCCAACTAGGGCGCTGCTTGATGACATCACTAGGTTGACTGCAGTACAGTACAGTACAGTGGAGTACAGGCTACTTAAGTGTTCGTATCAAGTATTTTGAATTCTAACAGGCTCACAGCATATGCTGTTGTGTTTCTGACTTGGATTGTGGTTGTTTTGATTTATCAAAACGTTCAAAATGCTCACTATACTGTACAGCCACCGTAGTTGGCAAAAAGCTGAAATGTTGTTCATCTTTCTAGCGAATCTAGTTAGATTTCAGACTTGAAATCAGTGTTCTGTCTTGTCTGAGGTGAAATGCAAATGAGCTAGAGTCATATGATCAAATGTGTCATGTCCTCTTTAAAGGTTGATAAAGG